>NW_024467301.1:479778-513866 GCF_000600275.1 Aspergillus ruber CBS 135680
AAAAAAAAAAAAAAAAAAAAAAAAAAAAAAAAAAAAAATTCTATATATCGAAATCGCAGACCAATGCATAAGCCGTGGATGAGAGGGTATCAGACGGCGGTAATTAACACCAATTAATGATGTGCTATACATAAGTAAAGTCGTAAATATAGTCGAGAACAAGCATGCAAAAAAGCATGCTTATGGTTTCGAGAGTTGCTCCTTCCGGAAGAAGAGGAGGAAACCAGCGCTGCAGACACCGTTAGCAACATGCATAGAAGGGTGTCATGAAAGAAGGAGGGCTTACCAAATTAACAACTGGAAAATAAGAGCAATCCAGAACCATCCATTCGCCAGGGAACTAGCACCAGCTGTGATATCCGGTGAAATCGGCCCAGGCCCGATACTATTCGGCGCAAACGCCCTCGCGCAAATAGTCGCAATCGAACCCAGCACTTGCGAGACAATAAGCGCAAAGCAAATATGCATCCGCGTCAGCGTCTGTAGCAGAATCATACCGAAGCCCACTCCCTGCAGTGTATCTAAGACACCGAGCCACAACCACAGACTGCGGGATACAAGGGCTCCGGCTGTATATCCGCCGGCCCAGGGAAGGTAGAGGCCGGCGCCAGAGACACCCCACCAGATTTGGGCCCAGCGGGGGGCCCCGAGACCGCAGGCAAAGACGGGGAGGATCCAGGAGTGGGACTTGGAGAGGTAGCCGAGGAGGAAGAGGAAGATGGCCCAGACAGCGCCAAAGAAGACGACGCAGAGGATGCCGATTTGCCAGGCGTGCACGTGTTGGGAGCTCCAGAGGACTGCATCTTATTAGTTTTGTTTTTCATTGCGATGTCTTGTTGGGGACTTACAGCTCCAGTTACGGCCGTATGGTGCACTGAGGAACCAGTTTTGAATGATGACGACGGCAAAGTTCCAGAGGATGATCTTGCGTCTGAAGACGGATCTGTAGAATGACGGGACCTTTCCTGGTGCTTGGCGGTAGTAGTTCGGCAGGCCGAAGAAGATGAGCAGTCCAACTACCCAGAGGAAGACAGCAATCGGTAAACAGATGGCACTAGAAATTCTCGTTAGTGAGTTATTGAAAAATGGGAAGAATAGAACGTACGTCATCTTCCAGGTGTTTATGATATCCCCTTGAGGATTAACGATCCCATCTGCAGTCGCCTTGGTAAGGGTTGATCCCCAGTACCACAGACCAATGATATAGGCCTGCTGAGTACCCTGAATAATACAAGCACGGAACACCCATTCCTTCACAGGAGCACCGCTTTCATCACCAAAGTTGAGAGCGAAGAAGATAGAACCACTGGACGATGCAGCGGCATACACACCACTGGCGACGTTCTGGATCCAACCACGACTGAACTTGTTGCCCTCCCAGTGAGCGACACCAATCAGGATAAAGGCCAGACCGTAGAAGAACCAAGGAAGTGAGAGAGTGACCACAGACTTAAAGTAGCGGAACATGAACCACCAGATAATCGAAGTGACCAGGTACACAGTTGCGATACCATAGAGCTTCTCGGCTGTTTGGCCAACTTCACCAGTAAGCAGCGTGATCTGGTACGAGTTTGCGGCGATGATCTGTCCCAATCCTAGGAAAAGCGAGTAAACAGGCCAATCGCCAATGCGAAGTTGCATCCATTTTTTGAGACCGGTGGGAGGAACGTAGTCCTTTCCAAGCAGAAATTCGTCGGCTTCCTTGTTCTCCTCGCCATCACTGTCGCGCGAGGCCGAATCATCGTTGGAGATTGAACCAGCTGGCGAAACAGCACGCTTACCCCGGAAAATAGAAGGAGCCGGAGAATGATTGCGTCCTAGCCTTGCGTCTCTGAACTTGTCGAACCATTTCTTTTCACTCTTCACCAAGAACTCCTCAATACAGAGCTGTGTCTCAGAGTTCGAGCCATTGAGATCCTGGAGTCGGTTCTCGAACACCCGGTAGTATTCACCAGAGCTGTCAGTGAAGAACGGGTCGACTTTTTGTAGTTTGAAATCCTTCTTGTCACCGACAACGGAGTTAAGTGAAAGCACAGACGAGTTGCTAAGGCGGTTCCCAGGTTCAGCGAAGGGTCTGATAGGGGCCAGAAGACCGTCGTCAAATGCCCCCGGCGTTGTTGAGGCGACAGATTGCCTTGTAGCAGTGGAGGCTTGGCTGAAGTGTCGGTTTTGCGCAGGTATGGTGGCGCTGAAGGGTGACAGTCCACCGTGAGCAGCGGTCTGTTGTTGTTGCTGAAGTTCCATTCGGCGACCTTCCTCTGCTTGTTCGGGAGTAAGAGTGTATTCGTCTTCTCCATAGTAGCTGGGGATATTGTCGTCGTCGCTTTCCTCTTCCGCATCTGTCATGACATGGGTCGAATTCTCCTCGACTGCTGGGACGTTGCTCTTTCTCAATCTCCGACGATGCGAGTGACCAGGACCAGAGCGGACACCAAGAGAAAGCTGCCGACTAAGCCCTGACTTCGGCTTTTCAGTGACGCTGGGACTGGGGGTCGGGTCATTGCTGTAAACAATTGTGTTCCGTTGCTGTGGGCCAGGAGTGCTGAGGCGGTTGGTATTGCTATAGCTGCTTTCCCTCGAGTGCGCAATAGGTGGTGTCTGCAATCCTGTCGGAGTCATTGCTCCAGGGGAGGAGAGAGGTGAGGCCAATAGACCAGTGCCCGCGGTTGGCGTGCTGTAACCAGATGGCGTATAAGGCTGTCCGTGTGACTTGACCAGTTCCTTGTTGTGAACGCGAATAGAGGTCGCCTGTAAGATTTCCAAGTCCTCAACCCATTGGGCGACTGGGAAACGCTGCTTGGCAGATCGTGCACGCATCATTGCGCGGACGTCAAGCTTTGAGTTAAGCGCACTGTCGATGGCGACCTTAAACTGATGCAGAAGATGGGCAGTGGTCGTGGATTCGACATTATACCACCAGCCAGGCATTTGACCGAGACCACCAACACGAGCACCGATACCAAGGGCTCCCTTGCGACCGAACTCAACAGCGACAAGACCAAAGGGTTCATCACGAGAGGGGATCAGAGCGAATTCAGCACCAGAGAAAATGAAAGGCGGAAGCGCAGTGAACTGGGGCCGAGAGAAGACACGTCCAGGGTAGATCTTCATCATATGTTCGAGCTTCAATGCCGCGAACTTTCCGTACAAATCAATGACCGGACCAACACAGATCAACTGGACATTGGAGTGAGCCTCGAGAACGGCAGGCATCACATCAGCGATAAGGTCAACACCCTTTTGCATCGACCATCTTCCAACGAACACCAAAAGATCAGCTTCAGGGTTTTGCTCGAGACCGGCCCATTCCTGTGCCTGACGCTTGAGATCGCCTCTGCTCGATTCGTAAGCGGGGTCAACCTGAATGTCGCTTTCCTTGGGCAGCTCCTTGTTCCATTCTCCAGTATCCGAGGGGTCGGGATTAGGCAAGTTGCCAACCTTCTTCAACCCCCAGAAGATGGGGTAACGAGCATAAGACCGTTTTCCGTACTTCTTAGACACACCGACTGCACCGAAGCCTTGCTGGTGAACACGGAGGTAGCTTGCACCTGCATGTAGCAGGTTGAAGACCTCACCGAACTGGACATAGCGACTCACGATGTCCATATCAAGGTTGAAGACCGAACAGACTTCGTCTTTCTCCTTCTGGGTACGCATAGGCCACAGACCCTGGAACTCAGCATTGTGGAGAGATAGACATACAGGGACAGTTTGAGGAAGAAGGTAAAGTGGAGCAACAGAGCCGTGGTAGTCGTTAATGTGGTACAGGTCAATGGGGAATCGCTTGATCGCATGCGCAATACACTGATTCCATGCAGAATAGTAGATAGCACTGTCCAAGTCGTCCATACGGGCCGGGTAGGGCTCGGCTTTGGTTTGCTGACGGAACACAGGGGCGTCAAGAAGGACGTAGGTGATGTTGTTCAACGTGTGGTACTGGACCTTGACTTCGTATGGATTGCCCAGGACGGTGACGAACATGGATTCGGCTGGACGATCTTCGGGGTAATCCACACCTCCGACACAAGGAACAACCCAAATAAGGTCCTGGTGGCCAAGATGCTTTCCCATCAATTGAGCCATCACACCGAGACCACCGATCTTGATCTTGATAGCCCAGTCTTCAATGTCGTATTCCATAGTGGCGATGAGGGCCATCTTTCGACGGTCCTTAGCCGCCGCACCGAATGCGGATGTGCTCTGGAGGAAACCGGACTTGTTGGCGAGACGCATCAAAGGATTCATCGCTTCGCCCTCTTCAGGATTGCGCCTCTTCAACTTCCGGCGGAGGGCAAGAGGAAGGAGCCCTCTCTTTTCGCTGACACCAACCTGGTTGAACTTGATCTGGTAGAACGACTTCATGAACACGTATACACATGCAGCTGCCGTCACGATTGGTATGAGCCAAAACAAGAAGTACATGGCCATCTGGGCATACTTCGAGCCTACGGGAATAAGCTCGAACTTCATGGTAGCATCATTGACGTGGAATCTCCACGCCAGGTAGGGAGAGGGAGGATGATCCGTGACATTGACGAGAGTTGCGCTGAGCGAGGATGGTGGCAGACGGTCCAGAATCGCATCACCATCAGCATCCCCGTACACGTAGCTTTCGTCAGGCTTGCCATCCGGATTCGTGCCCCAGACGTTAAATTGACCTTGGGCAGGCCACTCGGACACGAATCGATACTTCCACAGTCCATCCTTATCCTGTTCAACCACGTTGTGCAAGCCAGCATCATATCCGTACTGATTGTAGGGTCCGTTGAAGAAAAGGTGGGGGAATCGTCGCTCGCCCTTACCGTCCCAATCGGTGTCACCCTCTTGGACATAGTCACTGCTACCGGTCCATTTATTCCAATACTCGACACGGATGTGCTTTCCTTGCCACCGTTGCTTTTTGGTTCCTGACCATTCCAATTCTTCGATAGTGTCGTTTCCACCGGTGTACGGAATCCACTTAGAAAATGTGCTACCCCAGTTCGTCGAATAGCGGTACTTGTCGGCTCCGGCCGCGTGGTGTTGGATGAACAACGTTCCATTGTCTGTCCGGTGAAGCAAACTGCTGGAATAATTGGCCGAAGGGAACAACATCGGGTTATCACGCTGTCCAATGCGGATGAGGAAGTGGTCGACGGCATCTGTGAAAGCTCCATCAGCGGTAGTTGCGTTTT
The DNA here is from genome assembly GCF_000600275.1 of Aspergillus ruber CBS 135680. Lineage (NCBI taxonomy): Eukaryota > Fungi > Ascomycota > Eurotiomycetes > Eurotiales > Aspergillaceae > Aspergillus > Aspergillus ruber. Next base: position 484,953 of record NW_024467301.1, read on the forward strand.
TCACTGTCAAACGGTGGATGCCGTTGTAGACACCCTTCACTGTTGCCGACCAATACCATGCACTTGGGATCTGACCAGACCAGGAAGTCTTGTCAACAGCGATTGAACTGCAATTGACACTCTTGGTATCGAAAGAAGCAGTCTTGTCAGCCTCAGTGGATGAATTGAACGAGATTGACTTGGTGACGGAATCGCAGTCCATTTCGGTAGAGAAATAAATCTTGACATCGACATCTTCATAGGAGTTGGGGAGCACTGTAGATAATATGGGTGCGTCGTGGCCGGGCTCAAACTTGGTAATCATCGGACGGGGCGAAGAGAACTGAGTCTTGGGTACATAGGCCCTAAATTCATACGCACTCAATGTCAAGCTGTCTAAACATCCGTTGGTCTCCGTAGAGCCATTTAGACCAAGCTTTTTCGGGCCGTCCTTCAGAACTTTTTCGTCATGCGGATAGAAAAGGTTCTTCACCGTAGTCCCGCTGGGGAAAGGAGATATCAATGCCGTGTCATTGTCGCTGCAGTCGAACTGGTACTCCAGGGTGTGGTTGTCGTTTTGGTACACTAGCCAAACTGGCTGGTTATCCGCATCGGATCCCAGATCCTGGTGCTCTCCATACACGTCTCGGAGAATGGACCACATGCCTGTTTCCGTCGCAGTGCCGTTGGAACCGGGCAGGTAAATGTCTCGTGTCCTGTTAGATAGCTTCTGAACAAGCCATCCATCGTTCAACACGGGATATTGCTGGCGCATTTGGTACATGTGCTTGATGACGTTTCGCACAGGGTGCGACGGATCCCGGTGATCGTACGTGACTGCTTCGTCGTGACAACCTTCCAACGCTGCTTCGAGGGGCCATTGATAGTACTGAGACGACTTGAGACTGAAGCAACCATGCATTTTCCATGCGGTAGCAGGCGACATCGACTGACGTCCATAAATATAGTTGGAAGCTGTCGCATCCAAGACGTAGAATGCTTGTTCTTCTCCCCACAAAAGCATTGGAATACCGGGGAGATGCAGGGTCGTGATGAACAAAGCCAATAGTTGTCGCTCGACGCCGTATTGGATCGCTGGCCAACGGAAAACGTCCTGGTTGGTTGCGCCGTACATGTGTCTAGGGTCGAATTTACCCGTGTTTGCGTTGATCATGTCGTTAGACACAAGCATCAGGTTCCAGGCATCGGTCCAGTCAACGGGCGTGTCATAACCCGCAGCCAGGTTACCATCCATTCCCAGGAACCGAGTAAGGGAACGATACACTGAATAGTGGAAAGCCGCCGCATCGATAGCCTCGTGGCCATGCTCTCGCAAGAAGTATTGCTGGGACGACATATTGTTCATGGTAACCGCCATTTCAGCACTCTCGGGATACTGGTTGGGCTGCCTGCCACGGCCGAGATAGATGGAACCAAAGGTGTTTCCGCCTGTGATTTCACCAGCGATAAAGAAGTTTTCTTTACCGACTTCCCGGGCACACTCTCTGTAAGCGTTGGACATGTCTCCAAGGGCATCCACGGTGGCCTGTGTGGCTTTGTCGTAACGGAAACCGTCGATATCGAAAGCGCGGATTATCATGCAGGAGTGTCGGATCAGTCTTTCTCTAACGCTGGGGTTCCATTCACGGAGACGGTCCTGGACGGAGGCGAATTTTGCCAGCTGACGTTGCCAGTCCGGGAAAACACCAAAGGCCTCACGGTCACCGTATTGGTCAAAGTCACTGTCATAACAGCCTTTCAGTTGGTCTGTAACAGACGACTCGACTGGATAACCGTCTTCGAACCAGAATCGAGGATAATCGCAAGTTTGGTTGTAGGTGTTTCCAATATCGAAGTCGGCATACCGACGATCAGATTTCCAGAGTACTTCGTGCTCCTTGACTGAGAACGGCGTGGTTTCGTTCAGGTGGCCCTTGAAGCCAATCAGGTCACCCATACTATAGATCTAGTTAGTATGAGGTCTTCACAATCCTGTAAAGGATAGAGATGGATGAACTTACGTTGCGATGGTGTTGTCGAAAATGACGTACATACCACGGTTGTGAATCTCGGTGATTGCCTTTCTCCATGCGTCAATGTTGCCAAAGTGTTGATCCAACAATGTAGTATCCAAAGCCGAGTAACCATCCGAGCCCCATGGCTGGTTCATTAAAACCGTTCCTGCAAGGTAAATGGTCTGTTTATATTAGCTTCGTTCCACCATAACAAAGAGGAAAAGAAGCTGAAAGCTCACCTTGATGCCCATTCCTTGTAGGTAGTCTAACGTATCAACCAATCCAGCAACGTCACCACCATGACGCATTTGATTCGACTTCAAGTCGTGCTCGAAGAGGGTACCATTGATATTATCGTTTTCGGGATCGCCGTTGACGAACCTGTCCAGGAAGAGAGTATATACAGGGGCCCGCCAGTTATCCGGCGAGGGGAAATATGTGTGATCCGGCCAGTCAATCCAGTAGTCTGCGGGGTTGGTCGCGGTCTTGTTCTGGTTGAGATTGTATTGGAGGAAGGACTCATCGTAGGGCCAGCCCACTACTGTTGTTGCGAACAGCGCAAGCAACGCACTTGGAGACCCCACCCTCATGTTGGCGGCAGCACGATTGTACCGTGTTTATCGTTCTATGCGTTAGTCATGTGTCGTAATCGAGCGATGATAGATGATATGATAGAAATGAGTGAAAGAGACAGCGAGAGGTCGAGTGAGGACGTGATTTTAATATATCCAAGGATCCCGCACTCCGGTAGTGGCGATTCTGAAAAAGCTCACACGAGACCCAAAGTTAAACAAAAAACGAACGATGAGATACGAGTGGTTCAAAAATAAAAGACAAAAACGAGAGATAGTACGGTAGAGAAATAAATAAAGAAGGGAAAAGTTTCAGCAGAAGAGATGCAAGCCTAAAAAGATCGATCACTTGCAGGAAGAGAGATACAGAGAAGAGAAAAAGGAAGACAGATGATTAAGAGCGGTGAATGGTAACCTCCGAGGACCAGGCAGCGAGGGACTGATTGATCTTAGTTCGTCTTTGCTGAGCCTCTTTTCTTGCTCGGGTTCTGCTTCTAGCAAATGCTCTGGTCCGTAGGGATATGAGGGACCTTTCGGAGCATTGTGGGGATGGTCCATCTCGTTGGACACTAACGGCTCATGATGACCTGATTTGGTTCTTTTTATTCTATCTATTTCTATTTCAAGACAGGATCAAACTTAATGTTGGGGAAGGGCAAATTGACCCATATCGAAGCAAGACAGCCGAGGGAGAGCAAAAAAAAAAAAAAAAAAATACGTGATATTCGATCTGGTACGCTATTTACGGTATATGTGGGTCTGGTGGGCCCGGTTCGTTAGGTATTTTACACGGCGTTACCGACACTGGATGTATCCAAAGTTCGGACAATGCATTGCTTATCAGAATTGAAGAGCGGTGGAAGAAGACGAATTGAGATTTGATGGTAGTGTACCAAAACTGGAAATACTTGGAATGTTTTTTTGGAGGTACAATTAACCTGACATCTTCAGGTCTCCCTAACGTGCTTTTGATGTCAGGCAACGCAGATGACAATAAGCCCAAATTGGCAGGATGCTGCAGCAGTTGTCAATGTCTCGCTATCCGGCATCTGTATGATGCTGCTTCCGTATGGGTTATTCTTATCGCATCGTACTTGGCAGGGCTAGCTATGAAACCCAGCGAGTCAGCGTCGGCCAACCCACTTGCCGGATTGATTAGTTTTGCCATTTGTCTTGCATCCCTATCTTAGCGAGATATTAAATCTCCGGCCCAATATAATACGGCCTAGAGACACTTGATAAAACTACCATCTCGCCACAAAACGATAGTTTAAAAGAAAAAAAAAAAAAAGTCGTGCACTGATCCAACTCCCGGATATAGAAAGGTTATGGAATAATGGACGAACATGCGGGTGATAACCTGTCTAGGTCAATAAACCGAGCCCTACAAAACGCGAATAGTTGGAACTACAGATGATAAACCAATCGGGTCGTCGGAAACTCAGTTAGCGGTGACACCGGGCAAGGGTCCAAAACGGTTGTAATTACATGGCCAAAGTCCGGCTCCTTGCCGGGATAGTTCTGGGGGCACTGGAATTATCCGTTTTGAAATGCTTCGGAAGGGGTTCCTACTATCAGTAAATAATTTTATTGAGGCTGTACGTGGCTGTAAGGCACCTGGTACTTTCCCGGGTGCTGTACTCTGTACTTCAGATGAACGTGCTTCTACGCCGTATATAATCTTTTTCCTTTTGTTGTACTATTGCATTCCTGGTATGCACCCGCTTGGGTTCCGTATAGCGACATTTGAATTTTCCGTGTTCGTCGAGGGGCATCATCCGGTTAGGGCAAAAGAGATCAAATGAGTAAGTAGGAAACCAGAAAACGAAATCATTCAATGACGATATTCATAATAGCGATCATCGACGATCCGGGGATAACATCCAGCTTTATAGATTATTCGACTCCGTGCTCCATGTTCCATTTCCTGGAAAATTCAACCTGGCAACGAATAGGATCCCTTGCTTATAAGGCGGCCACATCGAATTTCTTCTAATTATGCACTAAATTGAATAATTGTTTTTCCGGATTGTACATGGCATGGGTGTAGTGTAAATGCAGTCTAATTTTCTAATCAATACACTAGGTTCTATACTCCGTACTGAGTATAATGTAGAGATAGTATCAACCTGCGGAAATTACAGGGTAATACGCAATACGAAAAAGTAAAATTAAACCACGCCAAATGGGCTTGACACCAACGCTAAGCCTAACTTAGCAACGATCCAAGCGCCAGGGACCGATTTCGCCGAGAAAATTCTCGGTTAGCGCCCGACTAGCGCGGCTCTCGATTCGGCAACAGCGCCGTGTGGACTTAGAGTGCTCCACTTAACCAGCAAATCGGTTCCTAAAGGGACATTGACAGCCAGCCCTTCATGATCGCTTGATGATCAGGATGATCACTTGGGGACGAACACCTTATCTTGCGGTGCCTTGGTCGGTATTTACCGTCCTGATATAATGTCACAAACTCAGCAAACAGTTTTTCTCTGGCCGTGCTCCCGGACTCTGCCAATTTCCGGTCCCTACCATCAAAACAGGAAAATGCTTTCGCTGGCGGCTCGTTCCGGCCGAACTATAGCCGTTTTAGTATTTCTGGCACCATCGTGACACTCCGAATGTGAGACCAGTTTTTCCCATCAGACCCACTTGTCGACCGGCGTTTTGATCCTGGCCAATCAGGGTCGGCAATATGCTAAAAACAGAGCAACGAGAAGAAGCTAGACTCAGAGGGGTACTAGCGAAGTACATTTCCGGAGTATGGCTCAATACCTGGCATAGTCAACACCGATATGGTGATGTCAACGACTGGCTAGCCTTTTTAATTTTCATGTCCGAAAGACTGCGCCACGGGACTCTAACTTTATGCATCACAGTTCAGCAGCTCATGCACTCGCACATGGTGGTCGGATGTGCTGTGTCAATCGATATTCCGTACATGGCATGGTATTCAAAGGCACAGATGACTGATATAATACTTAGAATTAGATAGCCAAGCTGTCAAGTGAATATCTCGGGCTATCATCTTAACAGACATAAATATAGCACTGCATCCATGCACAGTTCACAGGTACACAAATATATCTACTCCGCCCTTATGCATACCGAATTCCTAAATTTGAAGCAAAGGCAGTATTTTCCAAAATTGACAGTCCGTATAATTCACAGGTTTTATATCAAAAAAAAAAAAAAAAAAAAAAAAAAAAAAAAAAAAAAAAAAAATAATTGCATCTTGAACTGCATAAAAAGAAACCGGGATGAAGTAGATTGCATATATCCAGTCCAGATCTTTGAATGGGAGTATACGGCATTTCAGTACGATGCCACTGCTATATATAGCTGCTTTGATAACAGTCCAATTAGCATTTATCCAAACCCACTTGTCTACGAATCCACATGAAGTACTTCTAGACAGCATCATGTGCATGCAAAAGCTTAGGAGACAGGACCTATCACTACCTCGAAAGCCGCTTTGCCTTCTGAATGTGACAATACGAAAATATGCAATTCATTGGTATCATTTTCTTGATCATCCTCAGAGACATGTAGAGAATAATAATGGAGTTTACTCCGCTCCATAACGAGCCCGATAGTCCTTCAGCCGCTGCACCTCGCCCTCTCCAATCTGATTACCCAACTTCTCGATCAAGTCGTGGAGACCAATGACCGCGCGGATGGGGATGTTCTCACCCAAGTCTCTCTGGGCAACACCAACAGCGCTCTTGGATTCAGCGTCACTGACTCTCTCCTCCCGATCCAGCAGGATGACAACGCCCGACACAATACCTCCCTCCTTCTCAATTATACCCACGGCCTCGCGCAGCGCAGTACCTGCGGTGATGACATCGTCGACGATGACCACCCGCTTGCCCTTCAATGGAGCACCGACAATGTTTCCTCCCTCGCCGTGCGCCTTGGCCTCTTTGCGGTTGAAAGAGTAGCTGACGTTATCCCAGGTTCCCTTGGGTGAGGGGGACAGCGAGTCCCGCACAGCCAACTCGTTCACCACAGCGGCGCAAATAGGAATACCCTTGTAGGCAGGACCGAAGACGATATCGAAGTTCGGAGTCTTGGTGCCATCAACAGCGGTGCTGACGAAGGGTTCAGCAGCCAGGACGCTGGCGTAGGCGGCGGAGGTCGCGCGGAGCAATGGGGCCGTGTGCAAGAGCGACGAAGTGAAGAAGTAGGGAGATTCGCGGCCGGACTTCAACACGTAGGATCCGAAGGAGAGGACATTGTTGGACATCAGGAGCGGGAGCAGCGTCGCCTTGTAGTCCTGGTCCGCCGCGGGGGGAGGGATGGTTGCGGCCGACATAGTGTGGGCTTTTTCTTTTCGTAGACGAGGAACTTCCGGTCGTTGCTCAAAGAAGAGGCCAAGGGCGAATGAGGAGTAGAGTAATCAAGACAGTTGTGGGGGTAGAGCCGTGACAGTGGTGAATTGAAGATCAAGAGGCAGTTCCGTGAGATTTTTTTCTGGATTTCCCCATCCGGTATCGCAGAGGAATGAGGGGCTTTGCGACGCTCTCCGCCATTAGCACGGTATGTCTATGCGCATTCACTCTATATTCAAGTAAGGTGTATAGCTACGAGAATTAGATCATAAACATTCGAAAACTCTGCTAAATGCCTGAAGTTGCCGGAAAACCTGCTGCTAAGTAACACTACATCGGAGGCCGAGACCAGTCACGTGAACAACCCCTCCGCTCTCCGCTCGGGGGCATTCCCCGTCTCCTTTGCTCTTCTCTCCCTTTCCTCAATTCCTCTTTATTGTGCCTAGTTCCCGTTTTTCTTTGGGCTATCCTCATTGTTTGTTATCTTGTTCTATTTCTAGCCTGTGCAGTGCGGGGATTCTTGTCAGCACGTCCTTAGCACGGCTCGGACCGGAGAATTGCCAAAGTCCAAGCTATCCCGGAATTTTCTCCCAACAAGTTATTTTGGTAGGCTTGAAATATATACGCTCGAATCGATGTTGTAATTCACTTCAATTGCTGATTGATGCGGGATACAGTTAATTATTCGAAATGCACGTCAAGGAAAAGCTCGCCCAGAATGAGGCCAACGGGAAGACGGGTATCTCGTTCGAATTCTTCCCTCCGAAGACGGCCCAAGGTGTGCAGAACCTCTACGACAGAATGGATCGCATGCACTCTCTCGGTCCCGAGTTCATCGATGTCACCTGGGGCGCCGGTGGTCGACTGTCCGATCTGACTTGCGAAATGGTGAATGTTGCTCAATCAGTGTATGGACTGGAAACCTGTATGCACTTGACATGCACGGACATGCCGCGGGAGAAAGTAGATGCTGCTCTCCACGCTGCCTACAAGGCCGGGTGTACCAACATCTTGGCCTTGCGTGGAGACCCGCCCCGCGACAAGGAGCATTGGGAAGTAGCTGATGGAGGGTTCAGCTACGCGAAAGATCTTGTCAAGTACATTCGGGAGAAATATGGCAATCACTTCGATATCGGTGTGGGAGGTTATCCGGAGGGCGCAGACGACAATTCGGATGTTGATCTCTTGATCGATCACTTGAAGGAGAAAATTGATGCAGGAAGTTCATTTGTGATTACACAAATGTTCTACGACACGGACATCTTTATCAACTGGGTTAAGAAATGCCGGGCTAAGGGTATCACCGTTCCTATTCTCCCGGGTATCATGCCCATCCAAACATACGCAGCATTCCTCCGACGTGCAAACTGGACAAAGGCTCATATTCCTCAAGACTGGCTTGACGCCCTTGAGCCCGTGAAGAATGACGATGCAGCTGTGAGGGATATCGGAAAGACTCTAATTGCTAACATGTGCCGGCGACTTCTCGATTCTGGGTTGATCAAGCATCTTCATTTGTGAGTCATGCCATCGCATGTCCAGACAAAAAAAGAAGGGAAACTAACAGGAATGAAATAGCTACACGATGAACCTCCAACAAGCGACACAATTGGTCCTCGAAGAATTGAACCTTGTCCCATCGGAAGAGACACCGCTCCCAAAACCTCTCCCATGGCGGCCGTCGCTTGGTCTCAAGCGACGCGGAGAGGATGTTCGCCCTATCTTCTGGCGGAACAGGAACTCGTCTTACATTGCACGTACCCAGACTTGGGACGAGTACCCGAACGGCCGTTGGACCGACTCCCGATCACCTGCCTTCGGTGAGCTTGATGCATATGGTGTAGGCCTGAAGGGTACGAACGAGCAGAACATCAAGTTGTGGGGCGAACCCAAGTCTGTGCAAGACATTACGACCATTTTTGTTCGCTATTTGAAGGGCCAGCTGGCGCGACTGCCATGGAGTGACACCGCCATCTCAGGGGAAGCCGATGCCATCATGGAAAACCTGATCAACCTCAACAGTAGAGGCTTCCTTACAATTAATTCGCAGCCTGCTGTCAATGGTGCCAAGTCCTCTCACCCAGTGCATGGATGGGGTCCAAAGAACGGCTACGTCTACCAGAAAGCATACCTTGAGCTGTTGGTGCCCAACGACGTGGTTGATGAGCTGATCTCGCGCATCGAGAAGAACGCAGACCTGACGTACCACGCCGTCTCGAAGACCGGCGGGCTAAGAACGAACACTCTTGACAGTCCGAATGCGCTGACATGGGGTATTTTCGCGGGACGCGAGGTCATCCAACCCACGATTGTGGAAACGGTCAGTTTCCTGGCCTGGAAGGATGAGGCCTATCGTCTGGGCGAGGACTGGGCCAAATGCCATGACGCCGCCAGCCCAAGTAGGAAGTTGATCCAGAACCTCGTGGACAACTGGTCCCTCGTCAACATTGGTATGTTCTCTCTGGACTTTTTGAATGCCGTGTAGATGCTAACTTAAAAACAGTTAACAACGATTTCCACAACACTTACGATATCTATAAATTGTTTGATGGCTTGAACGTCAAAGATCTTGATGTTGAAGTCTCCGGGGATGCACCGGTACCTCAACAAAACGGAGCATCAGCTAAGGCTGCTGCAGCCAACTAAATGACCACTGCGGAACACCGATCCTCGGATAGCATTCAATGCTCGATATGAATGCCTTTGACCGAGAAATCCCTACTTTCAACCACTAATGCTATATTAATTCAACATCTATCTCAACGATATCAAGCGGACTTACAGGCATTGCAACGTGTTTATGGTGGCATGACCGAAGACCTCTCAACGATTTCTTCTTAGCGAGCGATTTGACTTCAACAACATATACCCCCGCATTATTTTTCTTTGACGATTACATTCAACATAATTATTCTTTCTTCTCTTCCGATAGACGGAAACAGATTACGAAGAGGGCTGGTTTATTCAACACTACGGATCCGACGGAGTTGGGTTGCAAATGTGCATGGTGCTTCAAAAAGTGTGATCCTCTTCAACACGGGATATGGAGTCTGTTTGGATGGTTCGATGTATTTTCTTCGATGCATCTCTTGTTTCTTGGTTATGTATATTGTCTATTTCGCAGACTACTTGGCAAGGTGCGATGTGGTGGGCAGCAGGGGCGATAGAAGTCTGTGATACGGATACCTCTGAATAAGATACCTATAGAAAACAACTAAAGAACATAAGCTGTTTTATTTTTCTTTAATGATTTTTGCAAGTGATTGGGGATACACTAAAGTATTTTCCTCCATAGTTCCATGTGCGTCCTCGCAGATCCCTCATATCTTCAACATCTTCAACCACCAGCTACCTGCAAAAGCTATCAACTGATAAAGTGAATTTCTACGAAGAGTCTCTCATCGCAGCCCTTTAATAATATAATGAATTTTTAAGCGTACAGACTCTCGTCTACTGTTATCCCCGCACGGGTCGATCAGGCTGTCAGCCTTGCGAACACCGCATTTATGCTGATTATCGCAAAATGGAGATTAGACAAGGCTGAGAAAAGGGCCATTATTTGTTGCCTCGTCTGTATACATTTCTATTATTATAACAATCCCACAGCCAAACATTCCGCTTCATGTATAATTACTGCATGCGCTTATCATGACATTTGTTGATTAACATCCCAAGTACGCTTTTGCTGGCTGCAAGTAATTTTAGCATGGTGTGTTAACAGCCCATGATTTCAATACATATGTTCCTATACGAACTTGATTTTCTAGAGCGACCGTGACTTTCCCCTTCTGGATGCCACCGCTTCTATGAGGGTGCTCAGGGGCTTGCTCAGTGAATATTTTCTGTTACAGGTCGGTACTCAGTGAGCTCTCAGGGCCTACTCAGGGCGCGCTCAGTGGTCAGTCACGTGCACACTGAGTTGCCCTCTTTATGTTGCGCAAGTAGTTTGATCATAGTGCCATTTTCACCATCCCAAATACCCACGCCCGTTCCTGGAGCCCATATTGAATGACGCAAGCTAAAAACTAATGGGCTTTAAATCTTACTTGAGTGGAAAATTGTCTGGAACAAGTGTACATATCTGTTGACCATAATAAATGAACTGGACATCTAGATTTCGATGAAGCTATAAGTACGTGTTTGTCCCTACCATTTGAATGCTTTGTGGTCCATGAGAGTTCATAGTTATACCAAGCATTCCTTCCCTCATTTTGGCCTTGTCAACCCTGCCTCTGCTATAATTGCCTTTTATTTTATACTGTTGTTTCTTCGTTATTTGCTGACCATGGGCAAAAGATTCTTTTGGTGTGGTGAAGATGCTCAGGAGAAGTGGTGTGAGCATTGTCTAGAAAGTGGCTATATCTCAAGAGCCCATGAAGAAGAAGGCACTAAATGGGGGGAATATGACTGTAAATGAAACAAAGGAACTACACCATCAATATGTTGTTCTTTTTACAGAGTGGGTTTTGCCACCGACCACTCATAAAGTCTGGACGTTTAACTCACATTGTATCAGGCAACACGCTCGTTTAGCATTGTCAGCAGATGAAGAGAAGGCTATGAAGCAGAGGCTTATTCACCGCCATCTAGGCCATCCAGGAAAGAACCGATTCAATAATTGTGTTGAATGGATGGATATGGATGATCTGAAGATCAACAAGCGAGATCGATTGCTGGATGGTAGCTGCGAGGCGTGCGTCAAGTCGGAGCAGGTGAAGAAACAGAGTCATGTTCCAATCTCACGAGCAAAAAGACCACTGCAACGCGTCTATATGGAATTTTGGGGTCCTAGTCGAGATAGCATGGGTGAAGAGAAGTATTATCTCTCACTGATTGATGATTGTACACGTTACTCATGGATGTTCCTGAAATCTTCTTGAATGAAATCCGGCCTATCGGCATGGGCTTCTCGCTGTTCGGTCAGTTTGCTTGCAAGTACAGCCGCCATTCCATGTTGTTATGTCTTGACTAACAACACCAGCTACCCCCATTCTGCTCCAGACCGCGTCCATGGGCTTCAACAAAATGTTGGTTGGAAGTACTGCTTCGTGATTATCTGCTGGTCCGCTTTCTTCATTCCGGGTATGCTGTCCATCTCTACCACCGCGTCACTAGCCGCTAACGTTCACAGTCATCTATTTCTTCTTCCCCGAGACCGCCCGCCTGATCTCGGAAGAAATAGCCAAGAACTTTGGAGAAGAGGTCGCTGTCCACATTACTGATGCGACTGACGCTGAGAGGGCCGAGGTTTGGTCGACAAGTCACCCAGCAACCTCCGACGTCAGCCTCCGGAGAAAGCGAGGGAGAAACGGCGAAGGAGACAGAAGCGCCAAAGGTTGAATAAAGAGACACCCAGGCGGTTTCTCTAGGCTTATCAGTCAGAATTACTTACGCCGGGTCCGTGACGTCCTCAGGACTGGTCATAATTGTATGAGAAGCTCTCGGGCTTCTTGCTGGCTAGTCGCCGCTAGCTATTGCTATCGAGTCTGGTGTTATTCATCTGGGGGTGATAACGTATTCCACGGGCGAGCGGCGCGCACGGGCGAGCGGCGCGTTTTCCCCGCGACCACCAAATATTCGATTAACTACCTCCTTCAACATATTATATCTTCACCATTTCAATCCATAATGCCTAAATCTCAAGAATCTAACATTCAAATGGCTATATCTGCCTATAATTCGAAAAAAATCAAGTCAAAAAAGGAAGCTGCCAAGGTGTTTGGGGTATCTGAAACTACTCTTCGCGAGCGGCTCAAGGGAAGAAAACCACGCACAGAAACACGCGCAAATAATCATATATTATCACCTATTCAAGAAGAAGTCCTTGTTAAGCAAATACTGAATGCAGACAAACGTGGTTTTCCAATTCGTCCGGAGTTCCTACGTCAAATGGCTCAGATACTGCTTCAAAAACAGACCCCTACCTCTACTCCAAACATAGGAGTCAACTGGGCATCTACTTTTGTTAGACGCCATCCACAACTGCGGACACGGTTTAATCGACGAATACCATACCAGCGGGCGAAGCAGGAGGATCCAAAGATCATCAAACAATGGTTTAATATGATATTAGAGACGATTCAAGAGCATGGTATCCATGAAGATGATATCTGGAATTTTGATGAGACTGGCTTTGCAATGGGTCTCTGTACAACGTCAAAGGTTATTACTGCAGCTGAGCGCAGTGAGCAACCACGTACAGTCATCCAAGGAAACCGTGAGTGGGTCACAATCATTGAATGTGTAGGGTCAAATGGATGTTCAATTCCTCCGGTGGTGATCCTCAAAGGGAAGGAGCATCAAGCTTCTTGGTATCAAGGATCAGCCCTCTCTCAAGATTGGAGGCTAGCCACAAGTCAGAATGGCTGGACTACTGATATAATGGGCTTACGCTGGCTTAAAGAGGTGTTTGAGCCATATTCCAAACACTATTCAGTTGGTTCAAAGCGGCTACTTATACTTGATGGCCATAGTAGCCATTTAAGTGCAGAGTTCGATGGATTCTGCAAAGAACATGCAATCATTTGTCTCTGTATGCCACCTCATTCATCTCATCTTCTTCAACCACTAGATGTTGGTGTTTTCGGGCCATTAAAGCGTGCATATGGGAAGCTAGTTGAGGGAATGATGATCGCTGGCAACAACCATATTGATAAGGATGATTTCTTATCTCTCTATCCATCTGCACGCGAGAAGGTCTTTACCAAAGAGAATATCTATGGTGGCTTTGCTGGAGCAGGGATCAAACCATTAGATAAAGAAAGGGTTCTCTCAAAAATTACCTTTCAACTGCGTACGCCAACACCACCACTTCTGACTGAAGGGTCAATATCATCTGCATTTCAGACCCCTCAAAATACTCGCCAACTTGATCATAAGATCTACGATCTACAGAGAAGTCTTAATAAGAAAAGACGGCTGTCGAGCAGCCCTGTATCTCACCTTCAACATCTTGAGAAATCTGCACAGATGGCAATGAATATGAATCTACTTCTTCACCAAGAAATCAAAGTTCTACGGACAGAGAATGAGCGGAAGATGACGAAGAAAGCACGCAGGCGTGGTAACCTAGGTCAAGATACTATGCTATCTATACAGGAAGGTCAGGAGCGTGTTCAGCAGCTTGATAGAGTGGTTGAAGCAGAGGTCGAAGCGGATATTCAACGGCCACGCCAGCGAGCTCCACCACGCTGTAGTGGCTGTGGGACTATTGGACATATTATACGCAGTTGCCCTAGTAAATAACTACATGTTCAATTACTAGATAGTCTTAATTTACTGATTTTTTCAAATTACAAGCATGTTGATGGTTGAGTATTTGGTGGTCGCGGGGAAAACGCGCCGCTCGCCCGTGCGCGCCGCTCGCCCGTGGAATACGTTACGATTATATCTTTATGTAATCTTGTTCCGATGTTCTTATTCATCGGCAGAATATGACTGAATGTAAGTGACTCTTGATTCCGTTATATATAATTGACCAGTACAACAAGATTAAAGAATGATAGGCTCAAGATGCTAATGCGTCTTGTCTACAAGCTTCATGACTTTGTTCCCAGTCTTGCTCTTCTCGAACTTCTCAATTCCGTCCACAAAGGTAATCTGGAAAAGATGACGATTCTCCGGCAGAACGAAGAAGAACCACTCTATCTTCCGAACGAGAGCCTCTTTGGATAGTGTATCTCCCTTGTCTATTGCGCGAAGTATGCGGACTTCTAGTGTTGTCTGCAGGGATGAGTCTAGGGTACTGAGTATGATTTGCCATTGCAAAACGCCAGTTCCCTCGGCTTGCACCATGGCTGCAACGTTTTCGAATTCATAGTAAACGCCATACCATTTGAAGCTGAACCGGCGATCGCGGCCGTGCAGGCGAAGAACGCGAAGATGATCCCAATCCTCCTGGGCGATAACGTCACGGGCACTCTCGGGCAGGGCATGCAGAGAACCGATATCGCCCGTGTTATAGCGGACAACCGGATTGCGCAGTCGTTGTAGAGAAGTTTGGACAACAATACCAGGTTCTCCATTTGGTACAGGGCTCGCAGCCGACGGTGACGCTTCGTCTATGATCGACGGGGGAAGAATTTCGATAAGCATAGTCCGGGTGTCGAAGATAAAGTCCATTATCGGAGTACAGGCATGCCCGCCAGTGAGATCAGGACTTCCGATGGCATAGGGACCGGCTTCAGCGCTCCCGAGAATAGAGCAGATTTTAACCGGCCCAAGAGTCGCGATGATGTGCTCTCTTTGAGCCTGAGTCAGGGGCTCAGATGTGTAAATTACCTTATTCAGCCTGACTCGCTGCCTTTGCTCCTCCGGTAGCATTGATATATGGTGGATCACCTGGATGATCTGGCTGCCATCTCCAGTCAAAACGTTGACATGGTAGTGGGCCAGATACTGGACAACTTCGATTGGGGTCATGTAATTGCCACAACTTAAAACGGTTGCTCCAGCATTCTCGAAAAGCTCACTCATGAGGTCGAGAGATCTAGGCCCTGTTGGTTAGCCTGGTCAAGGTTAATCAGGGCCAACAAATTCAGCGGGCTACCGTACCGGTACAAGTAACCTGATGCATGGGTCGTAAGGACCCAATCGCCCGGACCAACAAGTCCACATGCCGCCATGAACTCGCCGAAAACTGCTCTGTGTCTGCGATTTTCCTTTACATCCGTGGCGAACATCAACGGTAACCCACCGGAACCGCCGCCAGTGATACTGATGTAGGAACGGAGTCGGTAAACATTGTCTGGGCTTGTATCATGGGTCAGATGCTCAATGACCTTGTAACTAAAGGTAACATGTCAGTGGAAGATAGACAACTGGCGAATGGTAAATGTACAGATCCTTTTTAGTGACCATAGGTCGAGTACGAAGATCGACTTCGGTTGCAGGCTTTGAGGCAGACCGTCGAGCATATTGAATTGCATCATGTCCAGGAGGATACTGGACGCCCGGATTATAAAAAGGGTGAATGTTGGCCACTGCCAGGACCTCAGCTAAGCGGTAAGATTCAGTGTGCATTGTGGGAGACTCGTCTTGAAAAGGATTGTTCACAATAAATGAATACAAGAATATCTGTATGTGATTAGTTGCCTTTTTAATACCCATTCCAGCGAATTGTATGAAACACAAAATGAAGTGTGCACAAGCAGCTGCATCACATCTGATCGGTCCAACTGGATATTACACCATCGATTAGGTACGAGCCAGGCTCAGCTGTTGAACTCCGCATATACCCAAATAGGTGCATACCCCGGGAAGCACGAAGTATTGAAGGTTGACCGCCAATTGGAACCTACAAGTAAATTTCGCGATGATCCTTACCGACCGCAAGCCCAGGATACTGGAGACAGTAGCAAAGATGGCCAGCAGCAAACTCTTTCCGGACAATACAGTCAAGGAGTTCGTCATCCGCCAAATTCCTGATCTGGAAGAGTCCGAAAATGACGCTAAGTAAAACAGGCCTTTCTTCGTGGCTGATATACATGAAGTGATGCGGGGCTAGATGCTGCGCTTCCTTCCCAATATCGTTGCTTTCTACGGCTAGTCCATACTCCTCGAGTTGAGGTAGTACGGAGTATACAGTATTGCGGGATAGCTGTGAAATACAATCAAGACCGTCGTCTTCTCCGACACCTGGCAGACCTTGGGCTGGGATTTGATTGCGCTTCCCTGCCGGAGATCGAGATTGTTCTGAGCCTGGGAATTGACCCGACCAGGGCCATATTTGCTCATACGTGCAAGCCGGAGCGCCATTTGGGTCCCCCTGCGATTTTTGATAATATCGATGAGCTGGACAAGATCAAACGGAATGCCCCGGCTACATCTAATACGTGGGCAAGAGCAATGTGCTGACATACTGGGCTGGACCCCGGAGCCTCGAATCCCAAGGCATTTGTGACAGCTACACGGCATGCCTTACAATTTCTCCGACAGGCAAAACAGCTTGGATTCTATATAAACATTTTTGACGTGGTTGGAGGCTTCTAGAACACCAATTTCGAAAAATGGCGGTGACCCTTCGAAGTGCGGTGTTTGAAACTTTTCCGGTTCAATAAAATGAGTGCAAAGCCAGGCAGATTCCTTGCGCAAGGCTTCTACCCAATTACATACAAGGTCATTGCCCGCAGGAAGCAGGTCGGAGAAGTCCGATCGAAGGATTTGAATATGTTAATATCGCAACGATGGGCTCTACGGAAGCTCTATGAATGCCCTAATCGAGAACGCAAGGTTCGTACCAAGTATTGTCCAACTACTTGCTCTGCCTGGGCCAAACCGCTCCATTGGGGAGCATCGGTATACTACTTGGGGCCCGACTGTAGACCAAGTCGTGTGCATTGCTCGCGAAATACGATGGGCTGAGGTGAAGGACGGGGATTGACTGAAATACGAGATCATGTGTAGTAGGTCATGTATGATAAAAAAAAAAAAAAAAAAAATGAAAGAGAGAGCGAGAGACAAAAGTGACAAGAAGCTAACTGTGGTAGCGTACAGTGTGGCCATTTTCATTACCTTGACCGGGCCCTCCAATCAGTACGTTGTCGTGTATACTGGGGTGGACGAGCAATAAGTATTATCGCAAGTATTCTACTTCAAGTGTGTTTATTTTATTCTGGCACATGATAAATAGGGAGTAGACATTGAATTAAATCTTGAACGTCCTAACCTCTAGTGTACGTCTACAATTGCGGAATTGGCAAGTTGTTTAAATGCATATTCCCGTGCAAAAGGCTACATATTAAGTTTCGTGCTCTATATAGTTGAAAATTCCGATATCGCATTTTATGAGGAGCCAGGGAAAGGTACCGCATTCCAACGTATCCGACGCAAATGACGCATAGGATCACGCACCGCATTCCGTGCATGTAGCCACCGCCGGTTATCCATGAGCAGTATTGATCCTCGAGGCATGCATCCTGAAGTGAGATGAAGCGTCTCGGTCATTGCTTCTGTTCCAGTCAAGCATTGCTTCAGCTCACTCAATGCCTCCGATGCATCTGTGTTCAAAGGGGCGAGGATCTCCTCACGGAATCGCAGCATGCTCGGACGCCCCGTTCCATCCGCGGCCAAAATATTCCCAACAATATGCCGTTGATGCTCGAACTTTATGAACTCCGCAGGAACATCTATCCGGAATTGTGGCTTGAGAAGTGCGGCAGTCGTAGATGGCGAAAGAAGACGGAGCAATCGGTCAACTCTCATGACTGAAAGTGTACCGCCACCCTGGCGGTCGTGTTGGAGGACCTGCAGCGCGAAATAGCCGGGAGGAGACTCCTCATAGCTGCAGTCGGTATGCCACGGAAAGTCCTGCATGGTCTCCGACCGGGCCTGGTGACTGTGGCTTTGGAATATGGTACCGTTTGGCCGGACATCCCAGAACCAACCACGAGCTGCACTGTGGGCAATAGGTAAGGTATGGCCATGGCTTCGGTGAAGACCGTAGACCAGATCTTGTAGATATCGACTTGTATCGTCCGGAAAAGCAAGATTGACCTTAAGGATGCCGTGTTCTCGAAGATGATTGGATACATCTCGGACATGT
Source organism: Aspergillus ruber CBS 135680 (assembly GCF_000600275.1). Taxonomy (NCBI): domain Eukaryota; kingdom Fungi; phylum Ascomycota; class Eurotiomycetes; order Eurotiales; family Aspergillaceae; genus Aspergillus; species Aspergillus ruber. The sequence continues at coordinate 503,392 of NW_024467301.1, forward strand.
CTCGGTTGGCGAGCATAGCTGAGATCGCGTGCTGTTAGATTTGGCACCAGCTTTGATACTCCTTTGAAAGGGGGTCAGCATTTATATCTATACCATTACAATAGTCTGTTTTGAGCATAGGCAGTGGACTAACGGAGAAAAGAATCGGTTGGATCAATTGCTTTGGTATTGCGGGCAATGTGATGCATCGTGAATAGCAGAGCCCTGCTTGTAGAATAAGAATATGTGCACAGATGATAATGCCTCAGATTGCAAAGCTTCTGCCATGGCAAGAGGCGACCACTAAATACAGGTACAGAACCGAGGCATGAATCAACGGCGAACGCCCGCCTCAGCTCCTCACTCCTTTATGGTGGATATTGTGCTCAGTTGCTGGAATGGAGAAAGTGTGCACTCCACCACCGCTACAGATCAGCTGCGGGTAGCCTCGCGCTACATACTCTGTGCTCGATCCCGCGTTTCGTTGATGTACTGCTATGTAAGGTGTAAGGTGCGATATACAAAGAAAAGTGGAATGTATTGAAACTTAACTTATTGAAGTAAATAAACATAAAAGACCAACGCTGCCTCATGGAATGTATCGAGATCGAAGAAGACTATTTACTCATCTTTGATGACCGTAGACATCCATGCACCCCCGTGGCTGATAGCACAGATTCGATCTGCGCTACTACGCCACACACCTAGACCCAGGTACTCACCGGCAGTTGAGTGGTATGTCCCAATGAGTGGATATTTCACTTTCTCTCCTGATCCCCTCAACACAACATCATACAGCAACTGTTTGATTTTCCGCTGAACGACGTAGAGGCGTTTGCTGTCCAGTTCCGGGCATCGCAAGTTCTCCAACTCAGACACCCACGCAGCCGAGGTGAGATCTTCGCCAAAAATAATCCCATTTCCCTTGCCGCTCCGTATTGGTTTCAGGATATATTCGGCTTTGAGATCAGGGCATTCTCTGGACGATCGGAGCAACCAACCTAGTTCCGTTGATCCCGGGAGGATTGTGTCTGCAATTCCCTTATCCAGAATTTCGGCTTGGGCTGGTGTCAATACCCCTCGCTCAGTCAAAGGCCCGAGTTCCTGCTTGATAATACCGAGCATCCGTTTATCATGAACAAGCAAGATGGTACGCATATCGTTGAAACATCGAAGGCTGAGTTGGCGTAACATCTCTGGCTCCAGTGCCAGAAGCTCCCGCTGATGAAGCTCCAAGCCTACCTGATGTATCTCTTGCAGACGCTCTCCGATACTGTTAGTCAGCTTCGAGGTTTGCAAAGCCGAGTTATCGATGGTTTTTACTATGCAGCACAGTTTATACTCTCCCTCCCGCTCTGCATCGGGTAATAGCCGTAGCTCTGAGGGCGTAATAAAACGAGGGGTGATTCCCAGATTCTGCTGAAGGTATTCGACAAATGTGTGAATATCCATACCGGGCTCCTCGCCTTTGAGAAGGTACAGGGGATGATCATGCCGGAAAAGGCGCAATAGTCCTCCTAGGATCTTGTCCGGTTCGGTGGCGCACACCACGCCGTTATTCTCTTTGGCAACGCCGATATCCCGCAATGCCTGAGATCCGTGTGCAGCAAACATAAAACCGTTAAATGAAAACCGTGCGTTGATTTCGCTGACTCGGACGCTCTCTACAGTGGTGGAGGTTTCTTCGCCGCTCTCCTGTTCTAGAAGGAAGTCCGGTCGCCACGACCCTAGGCGCTCCCGGAAAGGAGCAAGAGTCCCAGAATCCTGACTGTCTATCCACTAAGAGGAAGTTAGAGTAGAGTATATAGTTTGTAGGTGACATAGGGTTCTAGCGTACTCGCAGGAGATCTTCTTCCTTCGACAATAATGGCATGCGCTCGGGGAAACGCGCGACAGGATCCTGCCACCAACGCTGGACAATATCAACGATGGCCAAGACCAATGCTTCATGAAGATCGGAAATCTGTTTTTCATGCTGGCGGGTGACAAGAATTGGCAATGGACAGTAGGCAGTATGAGAGTTTTTGCCCCATTTTTCGGCTGGACACAGGCGCTCAAGGCTCGACTTGGCAGTCTCCTGGTCTCGCGCAAATATGGAACTCTTCACGTTGAAAGATGCAATTGATTTGTAGCTCTTGCCGTTGCGAGGGACGTAAACTTGTTGAAGCCGGTGCGACGGCGTGGTATCCATTGTGTATAAAGCTTTAGACAATTTTTGGGAGAGAGCGACAGAACACATACGCATAAAATAATGAGCGCAACAATCAAAATTTAAAGGTATTGTCGTCATTTTGCTGTATGTACACAGCATCTAGGCTATATTAGGTACGCTTGTGGTGCATGCTATACACCACATGCATCACCGCAATAGACCAGATCTCGTGGAGCTGAACCCAGCTGACGACGATTGAACCTACATCAAATAAAATTCCGATCTTCGGAATGAACACGCAAGGGTGCAGATAGATCCTCACATGTATTCCATAAATGCCTCACCTACCAGCCGTAGGCAGTCCTGTGTGGTTGCTCTGCATTGTTATTGAGATTGTACGGCCTGTCGGTGTGCGTCCGGCTCAGGTGTTGCTCGGACCTTGTAGCTAATTTGTTTGGGTCACGAAAATAGTTCCTGATTCTAACGGTGCTCACGAAGACTATATGCTGAATTGATCGCTACATGCGCAACTTTAACAACTAATGGATTATTTACACGCTACCTCTGTGGCCGTTTGTGTTACAGGCCTTGCCATCGTTTTCTTGCTTAGTATATTTGCGCTGAGACATATTGTATTCTGGGCATGTCAGCGGGCATCCAATGCCTATCGGCCACTGGATCATTTGTACCACGATGCGGACGGTGAAGCAACAAAGATTTCCATGCAAACAGCTTCAAAGCCAGTCCTGCGTCATGTCATAACCACCTGCGTCGTTATAGGAGAGTTGGCCTCTTTAGTTGAGGCGACTTTTACGATTCTTGGATCCCGTTTTACATACATCGGTGTCTGGTTGAGACTGGCGGCATGGGTAAGAGAAGTCCTGGTATTCCCAAAGCTTTCTAGATGCTGACAGCAATCACGCAGACACTAGTCCTGCTTCAGTGTGTTGCATTACTCGTCCAGCCTTCCTGTGCCCTCCAGTTCTCTGTTGGATGGAGGACAGGACTAAGTAGTTTGACCATTTTGTCTCTGCTTTGCACTGAGGGGTATGTGCAATATCTCGCCAATACACTAAACCCATGGCAAATAACACTGGGTACAACAGAGGCCGTCGCTTGCTTCTTGGTTGGATTCTTTTGCCTTTTGATTCCGCGACGACCGGATGTTGTTCATAATGGCCTTGTTGTCGATCGGGAGTACACAACCAGTCTGCTGGGCTGGGCTACCTTCTCTTGGGTCGGAACATTGTTGAAAGAGAGCAAAAGAACTTCCGATCTCTCGATCAAAGACCTCCCGGAGCTCGATAGCAACACTCGTGCAAACACAATTTACAACTCGCTCAAAGAAACCATGCCGAAAGGCACGGCTTTTACATCCAAGGATATATGGAGATTTCTGTTTCGATGCAACAGCGTACCTCTCATAATTCAAGGCGCTTTGACAGTTGTATTATCGGTATTAAGCTTCCTGCCACAACTTGCATTACTGGATATCCTGCAAAAGCTGGAAGGTCCACAGCGAGACGAGAAAGGAATTGGTCTTTGGCTGCCTGTTGCAGGACTTGGAGTGTCCGTTCTGGCGTCGGCCATGCTGGAGACAGTCAAGTATTGGATCTCGTATAACAAGCTTGTTGTTCGTATCCAGCAGCAACTGACATTGGCTATATTTGACAAAGCTGTTCGACTGGATCGATCCAGCAGCTGGTCGAGGACTGGACAGAAGAGGGCAGAGAAGGAAACAATGGACGATGCGAACAGACCCCAGAGCCCGACCAACATCGTCAGTGTTGATGTCAAGAATATTGCTGACTTTTTTTGTTTCTTCTTCCTCCTATACGAATCACCGCTGAGGCTTGCAATTGCGTCAGGATTCCTGATCAGGCTGCTAGGGTGGAGGAGCTTGCTGGCCGGGTTTGTGGTCTTGCTTCTGCTGACTGCCGGTAATGTACACACGGTGCGCAAATATACCGACAAGCAAGGATCTGTGATGGAGCATCGGGATCGTAAACTCCGAATGGTGAACGGGGTATTTCAAGGGATCCGTCAAGTCAAGTTCTCGGCCCTAGAGGGCAAATGGGAGGAGGCAATTAACCAGGTCCGGGACCGAGAAATGCGAGGGCAGCGGGCGGTTTGCTTTTGGCAGATTGCGCTTATTTCGATTTATTTCGTATGCCCGATCATGCTGTCTGCGACGTGCCTTTCGGTATATGTGATAGTCTACGGCACACTGTCTGCTGCCACGGCATTCACAGCCATCGCAGTTTTAAACGCCGCGGAAGTCTCCATGACCATCCTTCCGGACGTCATCACAACACTACTGAGTGCTTCTGTCAGTATCAATCGAATTCGCTCCTACATCACACAGTCTGAGCGAGAAAATTATGTGATTACCTCCGATACAGTTTGGTTTGAAGACGCGGCGGTTGCATGGCCTGGATGCCGCGATGCTAGCGGTGGGGGTGCCTTAAAAGGCCTCAATTTACAATTTCCCCGAGATGCGTTAAGCATCGTGACCGGCCCAACGGGTGCCGGAAAAAGCCTTCTACTCGCTTCCATCTTAGGAGAAAGTGATGTGCTCTATGGGACTGTATCAGCACCGGTAGCGGCTTGCTTTGACGATTTATGCTCACCTTCACCGTCGGAACCGTGGGTCACCTCGTTAGCAATTGCGTTCGTGTCTCAGTCGCCCTGGATGCAGACGGGTACCATCAGAGACAACATTCTGTTCGGCCTCCCGTTAGAGGAAAAACGTTACACAAAGGTAATATTTGCATGTGCATTACAACAGGATTTCAACATGCTCACTGACGGTGACCTGACGGAAATCGGTGGGCAAGGCGCAACTCTCAGCGGTGGCCAGCAATGGCGCATTTCGCTCGCGCGTGCCCTATACTCACGCGCTGGGACGTTGCTCATGGACGACATCTTCAGTGCAGTAGATGTTCACACCCAGAAGCACATGTGTCAGCACGCACTAACTGGTGAACTGGCGCGTGGACGGACGTGTATTCTGGTGACGCATCATCTTGATCTTTGTTTGGCGTATGCTAGTTACATCGTCGTGCTTGACCAAGGTGTTCTAAAACACGCGGGCCCTGTATTATCTGCGCCGGGAAATCAGTCGTCTGGTTATGAGAATGCAGATTCACAATCACACGCAAGCCACATACAGGATACGACACAAATTACAGCAGATGATGAGAATCATAAGTCCCAGGACCTCCGGACCGACATTCATACTGCAGGCCGGGTTTTCATCAGGGAGGGCGGCAAGACGTCCCATTGGTTGTTGCTGGGCGTCGCGTTCTTCGGATACGGGGGTTTAATGCTGGCAAGGGTATGGTTCCTTCACGCTTACAGTTTTAGCGTTTGCTGACGATGATAGTCTTGGTGGGTTCATGTATGGACGGACAGGTATCAATCGCGTACTGACGATCAAAATGGCAAACCGCATCTTTTATACTATCTTGGTGTCTATATCGGTATCTCAGCACTGACTTGTTTGTTCGGTATATTTCGCACATATTTCTCACTCTCTACAGCCTTGCGTGCCTCCCAGAAGCTGTTTCGGCATCTCTTATTTGTACTACTGAGAGCCCCTCTTCATTGGCATAATTCTATCCCCTTTGGGGCGGTCCTCAGTCGATTTTCCAGCGATTTTGCTATACTGGACACAAGAGTCGGGGACGACCTGCAAGCGACATTGGAATTCACTATGAATGTCATGATTGCTATTCTCGCGGGGTCCATAGTCAACCCAATAATGATCATCGTAGCTACTTGTTTTCTAGGGGTGTACATATGGTTATCGGGCGAGTACCTCATCGCCTCACGGAAAGTGAAGCATCTCGAAAACGAAGCGAAAGGCCCCATCCTTGAGCATATCGACGCGGGCATCAATGGAATATCGACTATTAGGGCCTATGGACAAGCCGGTCTCTATGTCCATCAATTTCAGGCCAAGGTGAATGATCACGCGCGAGCGTTTTGGCATCTGTGGTTGTTGAATCGCTGGCTGGGCTTCCGAATCAACTTCCTCGGCGCAGCTTTCTCTTTCCTGTCCGCTGCATTCGTTGTATCGCTGCCCGGAATTGACGCTTCGACAGCTGGGTTTGCCATCAGCTTTACCATCGACGTGTCTCTCTCCATGGCCTTAAGTATCCGGCGTTATGCCAACCTCGAACAGGGCATGGACAGCGTTGGAAGAGTCCATTCATACAGCAACCTGGATATCGAAAACTACAACGGCTCAGACTCTTCATCGGCGTGGCCCGCAGATGGTACTCTCATTATTCGTGATTTAGTTGTCCGCCACGCGCCGCATCTGCCTCCAGTGCTAGATAGTGTTAGCTTTGAGGTGCAAAAGAGTGAGAGGGTTGGCATAGTCGGGCGCACTGGAGCCGGTAAATCCTCCTTTATCTCAGCGTTGTTTCGATTCTTGGAGGCGTCCGAGGGTGAGATTTTAGTGGACGGCATTGACATCTCAACGCTCAAAATCGACCAATTACGGCGGCGGTTGGCCCTTATTCCCCAACAACCAATTCTTTTCCAGGGCACGATTCGATCAAATCTGGATCCATTCAACGAGCATGATGATAATGATCTCCACGCAGCACTGAAATTATGCTCTTGGAATCAGGTAACGCCCAGGTTCCATGGCGCTTCAACAGAGAGCGCATGCAGGTCGTCCGCTGAGACGGCATTTGCAACCGATTCTGACGCTGTCGAAGATGATACAAAGCGTCTGCTCCCCGGCAACTCGGTATCTATATTGGGGACTCCTGTCTCCGAGGGCGGGCAAAATTTTTCCCAAGGCCAAAGGCAGCTGCTCTGCTTAGCTCGAGCAATTATCACGCGGCCGAAGATTCTTATCCTGGACGAGGCAACATCAGCTGTCGATCGTACCACAGATGAGCTCATCCAGCGAGCGTTGCGTACCGTTGTCAAGCAGAACAGAACTACACTTCTTGCTGTTGCTCATCGGCTCAGTACAATCGCGGATTTTGATCGGATTGTCGTGATGGATGCTGGCCGGGTGGTTGAATCAGGGACACCAAAGGAATTACTCCAAGCTGGAAATGGAATATTTCGGGAAATGATCGAACAAGACACAGAGCGAGATGCTCTGAAGGGACTAATCCTAGCATAGGCGATTCCTTGTTATCCGTGCGTTACCATGCGCGCAAATATATGTGGCTCACAATATTATTCCAAGTTCCCATAAGCTCGACCGCACAATTGTCTTCGTCTATTCCTATGCTTATTCGGCCAACTACTGTATTCCTTAGAAAATAATATTCACATATGGGTATTTGTAAACGTCCTTCTCCCAATGGACCCTTTATCGCTTGCCGCTAGTGTCGCAGGCCTCGCTAGCCTTGCGCTTCAGATTGGCCCCTCACTGCGCGAATATTCCTCCGATGTTAGAGAAGCGCGAAAATATGTCTCACAATACTGTAATGAGATAGATGGACTGCTCGAGCTATGTTGGCAGTTGCAAATCTCTGAAGATGGACATTGCAGATGCGTTCAAGACCAGTGAGTCTGTTCTCTCTCGAACGGTGGTCTCATGCAAGGACTGTCTGCGAGCTGGCAAAATTGCTGTATATTCTCAAAGAAGAGAGGCATAGTGCTACCCATTGGATCAAAAGGATGAAGTGGCCTAAATATAAGAAGCAATTAGAGGACTCATTTCACGACTGGCAAGATACACGCAGATCTTCCAGTTTGCATTAACCGTAGGAGGATGGTGCGTACCCAATGGATTTTCTTTCCTACGCGAGTGGTTGAGCTGCTCGCTAATCCATAGTTACAGCGCCGTTATTCGCGTACTCCAGAGGATGTCACGGTGGTTCCCAAACTTCAACGCGATACTTCCAGCAAGCTTCATGATGTGGCCAAAGATATTGCGGCACTCAAGAGTATCCGTAGAATATCGCAATGAGGCGGATAAAACCGTATCAATGCTGGAAAGTGCAATTTCTTACGGTGCCCTCACAGCAGCTAATCGACATTCAAGAAAGTGTGGAAAGAATCAGAAGTCAGCTCACTGGTATGATCCACCTCTTTTATCCGTGAACTATCTGATTGTTACCAAATCGCCTAGATAGAGAGATCCTAAATTAGCTATCTTCCGAGCAAGGTGATGGAAGACACCATGGAGTCCGATATCGACGCACCCCTGGCACAGGAAGATAGGTCCTGAACGCTCCAGCTTTCCAAACGTAGATGAACAATGCATGCCCTGAGCAATTATTATGGATTGTGGGTGCTCCAGGGTGCGGAAAATCGACGTTGGTGTGAGTATGTTGGACATTGCACGTAAAGGTAATCCCATGCTAACTTTTCCCGTCTAGTTCTGGTCATCGACGAGCTGAAGGCTCTACAGACCAACACAAATGCACCGATTGCCTATTAGCATTGTGACTGTCGCACTCAGGTGATGTAGCCTTTGACTTTCGCCTTGGGCCATATTTTTCGGCTGCTGATAGAACGACTGTCAATACTGCCAGGATCACTCCGGGAATTGTTCAAGAGTTGTCGCTGGGAGGGCCGTGGTCCTTTACCATTAGAACTAGAACACCTTATCTGCGGCGTTCTGCCCTCTTGTTAGCCCTGCTATATCTTGGTCGACGCATTGGATGCGTTCAGCGTCAATGATCCGGCGCTGACAGCCCAGTTCGCGAGAGTACTGGACAGCTTCGCGGTGATGGGTGCTCGGGTTCTGGTAACAAGTCGGACTTCACCAATACCGTCTCTCAATGCTAGTCATATAATCGAGACACATACTGCTTCGAGCTCTGAATACGAAGTTTTGTGGCTCATGAGCTGTACGCAAACAACATAATGGTAGACATTTTGAACAGCGAGCTAGAGGCAGATATTATGAGTACTGTCACAGATCAAGCCCAGGGAATGTACGGTGACACTGTCACTTCCTACGCAATCCAGGGTGTTTTCAAGTGATCGAGCACGTCCTTTGAATTAGCGTATGGGTTCATACTGTCCTCTGGCATGCGAGGAGTGATGTGCTTGCGCGCTTCGCTTTCACAGCGACTAGCAACATATGCCATGCGGAGCTGGGGAGTATCAAAATGGTCTACATTTGCAGTGAGCTTCTGAGACATCAGGAGCAGCCAGTCTTCAAATTGGAGCTCCTTGCCATCGGTGGGCATCGCGGGATCAGGGATCTTGGTGGTCTTTCGGTTGCTGGTGACTACCGGCGTAGGCTCCCGGTTGTTGACATTGGTCAACTGCATGGCCATTTTTGCAATCTGGTTGGCATAGGCATCGCGCTCAGACCTAGCCTAAGCCAGCTCCTGATGCAGTGCTCCATCATCATCCTGGTTCTGCATTTTTTCCTTCACTTCATCCATCTCACGGCGCAGAAGTGTGAGCTCTCCATCCTTTGCCTGGAGTTGAGATTTTCCTCAGCAAGGCGGCCCTTCGCGATCTTCAAGGCAATCATGATATCATTGGTGGATAAATCGGAGTTTCTCGTACAGCCACTCAGGCTTCTCAGAGACAAACTGCAGGAACTCCTCAAGGGTCACCATGTGTTGTCCTTCACCCTCTTCTCCGTCAATGAAAATAGAGGCTCATCAGTTCTCTTGGTGGTTGTCATCGTTGTTTGTCTCGTCACGGTTGGTCCTAGAAGCGGCAACGGTATTGTTCGGTCAATCCATACTGGCCAGGGTCGTTGTATCGGTCGTTTTGTTGGTTGGTATCAATCTGATTCATTCAGTCGGTGTGGGGGACACGCTACTATGGTTTCATGATCACAGGATCGAACAAATAGAGTAGACGCGTGAAAAAGAGAGATTCAATATTATGTCACAGACTCAGAATAGTAGGTACTAACGAACTGAATTCTTATCTGAACTATTGTAGCCATCGACGAGAATATCGAATCTGGGGAGAGAAAAAAAGAGTAAATCTATCTAGATGATGAAAGGGTTTTATAGGCATTGCGTGACAGGGCTCATGCCCACGTTGACCTTCACTGCTTGACGCAGTGTTGACCCATCACAACTGAAAGACATCATTCTGGTGGATTAAGTGTAATTGTTGGATAGCAGAAGGGCTAAAGGCGGCATATGATCTTTGTCCATTGATTTGAACACGTCGTTCTTGTTGTCCGGCGTCGTGGGCAAGCAAGAGGGCTAAAGAAAAAGACATAGAATAATCAGGATGCCTTTAGAGCAAGGCCGGGCTCATAAATGTCAACTATAGTTCTTGGACAAAAGTCTACGTAATTTTCCGCAGCCACGAAAAAATATATAATCACCAAGACATTTCTTTTCCACATAAATCCACCAAACATCAATTCTTTTACTAGATAATC
>NW_024467301.1:514721-517311 GCF_000600275.1 Aspergillus ruber CBS 135680
TTGATTTGTAAAAGAATATATCGCTTATCAGCATCAGAAAGGATCTCCGGCCGTCCAATGCGAGGAGAACTAGTGCCAGTGGTGGAGGACTGGTATGTTTGAATGGTGGTTTGAATTGTTGTATACGGTAAATTCATTTCGCGCTGAATATCAGCCTTTTTCTGGCCTGCAAGGAATCGGCCAACTATAATTCCCCGTTGGAAAGGTTCTAATTCCTTTCTATTAGTCCTATTAGAACTAGTAGATCGTAAAGGGGTGCGAGGCATGGTGTAGGTGGTTGAAAAGATGATGGACAATATCAGGTGGCGCGTCGCGCGACGCGGAATTACGTAGACTTTTGTCAGGTGACTGTACTATGCTCGGTACGATGCCATAGGCACCATTCCGAGCGAATATGATTGAGAAAACTATCTACCGTAGGGCCTATTTATAAACAATCAAGAGTATGTGCTACTCCATAGTCGATGGATGCTGGCTACATATCCGTAGCCGTCGAGCTTATCATCATCTAGTTGTCTCAGCCCATGCATATATTCATGCAGCAGTAAGTCGTACTTTTCGGGTATGCAGGAGGCTCAAGTTCTGTTTGGTCAATTAGAGCGGCCAGCATATCAGATGTTTTGGCATATACGGAAGTCAATACATTGAATTGCTGGGTGCAGTGTGCAGCGCGAGCAGACTGTTGCTGGTTCCACCATTGTGTGACATTTGATGCTTGTTTTTCCTTGGCAGATGGATATTTTCCGGTCGTCCTCGTTTCCATGCTGGAAAATCTGTGTATGAGGATGCCATGATATGCAGATGTGAGCATGCTCGAAGACAGTTTTCCCAAATGATGTTACGCTGATATTCTAAAAGCGGTCTAATTATGACGACGAAAATTAAAAAGAGTTTAGTTTTGACCACGAAATTCCAAAGGAGTTTAGTGCATGATCAAATAAGCACTTTGGCGTCAAAAATCACCAGATTCAACAGACTATAACTCTACAATTATCCATTGAAGGAAATACGAATTGAATATCCGAAAAGCCAGGGCCTTACTTAATTAGTCCAGAGCAATTTCAAGGTATGCATTGTCGTGGTTGTTGTAAGTCTTAGTCGGGATTTTGCATATGGTTTCTTTATTCACTTAACATTGACGAATTGGACGCCATCAACCTAACTTCAAATGAGAATATCCTGAATAGGTATATACGTTGAAATCGACAGTTTACCTAGTCCGATTGTAGAGCCATAATATACATTACTCTACAGAACAACAGCCATAGCTGCCAGCAGCGGCACCACCATGCTCAGTCCGGCCCACAGACCGCCGTGACCCACGGCACTGTCCTCAGTCCCGAAGGTCTCGTTATTAAGAACACCGACGCTGACATTGGGCGCCGAGTTCTAGTAATCATCGTCCACGTTGTACTGGTGCGTTGTGCCGTTGCTTTGACAGAAGTATTTGGATCCCAATACCTTGAAATCCGAAAAGTCGGTGCAGTTCTTCGTGTGATCGATGTTCAGAATAAAGTCGCTGTCGACGCCTTCGAAGGCTGGGAGAGAGATTCTGCAAGAAATGCAGGTTAATTACTTGCTTCCTGCAGGGGAGTGGTAAATTACATGTTGTAGACCTACTTTGTATCTGCGACGGACATCAAAATCGCCGTGGATGGTCTCAAGAACGGGGAATTCCAGGTGTTTGATATCTAATTCCATCTTGACTTCCGCGGCGTGGCGAAGAGCAGGGAAAGTGAGTAGATCGTTAACATAGCTCGAGATAGATAATGTTCCCGTGGTGTATTCCAGCTTTCCAAGATTGACGAGTGTTATGTTACAGAGGCTGGTCGAGCCGGTAGCAGTCGTGCCAGAGAGAACAAGTTTGAGGGTTTCATTTTTGTAAGTGGCGGAGAATTCTTCGTAGGTGGTGATCTTGGAAAGATAGGCGACTTCCAATGAGGGGTGATCCGAGATGCTCCATTTGCCCACTTTCTCCGTGGCCAGTGGGCTGACATCCATTAGGTTCGTAGACTTGAGAGTGACATTGCCGACCTTGTCTAGGCCGTCTCCAAAGTCCACCGTTTTGAGTTTGGGCAGGCCCTCCCAGTCAATGGTCACCACTTCTCTGAGGGCCGGTAGGCTGATGGTATCCAAGCCGGGGAGGGACGACAGCTCAAACCTATCGTCGATTGAGCGGAGAGTCGACGAGGAGATCGCGGTGAAGGTTCCGTTGTCGCTTCGGCCTGAATTAATGCACTATAGATCACCTTGGATCTCCTCAAGGCTGTGTAGGTTCACACTCCCCGGGAGAGTGGCATCGATTCGCTTGTATCCGGCAAATGTCTTGCAAGATCTCAGTTTGTCGGCATCGCTCTGGTCGCTGATCTCGATAAAGTCGGAGCACTCTGGCCGAGACAGTTGGAAGCACATAGGAGTAGCACATAGTATTAGCAGTGTCAGTGTACTCACTGTCCTTGTCCAGGGCAAGGCCGGCCAGCAGGACGCTTAGCGAAACATTTTCACGCCAGAAATGCATGACAACCTCGGATTGTAGGAATCAATGAAGAGCCCTCCGATAAGAAAAGAAAGAAAGAAAAAAAAAGGGGGG
>NW_024467301.1:517411-625795 GCF_000600275.1 Aspergillus ruber CBS 135680
GGGGGGGAACAAGCCAAAAACCCGGGACGTCTTACATGTCCACAGCTGATATTTTCGGTGGTCGGAATCGTTGGGCATTGTAGTTGTAAGAAAGTCTACTGGTTAAATAATTCACATCTGTTGATATTGGATCGAAGAAAACTTTTTGTCATAACTCAATTTATTGTAATTCTTCTAATATGAACTAGTATCTATCAATTTCAAAGCCAGCTGGCATCTTTGGCTGTTTCCGAACCCTTCTTGAACGCGCCTGCGTACTATCCTTTTCAAGTGGTATATTAGGTAGAGGATGATCACCATCATCATCATCAAGCTCACGGTCTATCTCATCCCTTGGCTAGAGTGTCACTCGCAGCCCCGTGACCCCGCCGGGGCAGGGTTCGGGGCAGATGGTGCCCACCCGCTGATTTTTAGGGGCCCCGTTGGGGCGGGCATTGCCTGCCAAAACCCACCCCACCCCACCCCAAGTGACACTCTACCCTTGGCTCAGAAGAAATGCTTCTGCGTCGTTTCCCTAGGGCACGCTCACTAGGTGCTGCAGGCTGTGAATTATAAAGTATATCATCTTCCTCATTGTTGCTTATTGGTTCCAAATCTTCCTGAGGCTGAGTGAGGGCTTTCTCCTCCTCAATGCCTGTAATTTCGCCAGCTGAGAGATACTCCTTTATCAAATCTAGCTCCTCTTGTTTAATAACAAACTTTGATGTGCACGTATACATCATCAGATCCTTGATTGTATCAGGTTTGAGATTGCCTCGGCGATAATGACAGATATCACGAGCAGAGTTAAAGAGACGCTCAACACCAGCACCACTAGCTGGGATAGAAAGAATATCCCGAGCGAGGCTTGATAGTGCTGGAAATTCAAGCTCATGCACTTTCCAGAAGAGTCTTGGGGGAGTATAAACAAGACCTGCTATCAGTGTTAGTCATAATTGCGGTATCATGCACAATAGTCAATTGTATCATCCTCCCAGCCCTTAGTGGAAAAGAACTGAAGCTTGTTTGACGGAGCCATAATTGTGCTAATTGCAAAGATATCACCATGAAGCTTGTTATCTGTATTACCATAGTAATCAGAGAGCTTAGACCGCGCTGCTTCTAGTGTATCAAGCATTGTCTTCTTCCAGGAGACTTTCTTGCGTTGAAGCTGCTGTATAGATGTGTTGACTTCCATATATGACGTATGACTTATGGCTGCCCGAGCATATGCATGAACGGATACGACTATGATGATAGGGCCGGGGACTACGGCTATGCAGCCAGCATCCTTTGACAATGACCACCGCATACATGCGTTATGTGCTTTGTACTCCTTTTGTCTTCTTGGACTTCTTTCGCAACGACCTTCCTGTTGCGCTTAGTTGACGGCCGCCAGATTATGTATAAAAAGGCCGTACGATAGATAGATATCTAGAATCAGAGTTCTTCCTCTATTCGTTCTGAATACTGCCTATGACATCCTTCCGAGCATAGTAGTTAACATCAAAGCATTGGCAAGGGTTGCAGGTCAAAATTCCAGACAAGGATCAGAGTCAAACAAGGGCAATCAACACTCTTAAAGTCAGGTGAGTTGATCGATGGGATGGTTGACATGTATTTGGAAGTTAACATGAAAGGTCCTTTATAAAAACTATCGACAAGGTGCTTACTCAGTCAACTCCAACAACTACGCTAAGCCTTTAGGAAATAAAGGTTAGAGATGATAGAAGATAGTATCTATCTACACCCTCCATGATTTCGAACCTAAACCCTGATATGAGGGCTGATCATGGGAGCTTTTAATCTCCCGTGAGTCTCAGCCTAGCTCACAGGATAGCCGGTTATGTTCTTGGAATCTCTGAACGTGCTCCTTGGACTCAGAACGATCCCAGAAGTGGACTGGAGCTTCACCCGAGCTTAATCTAGATAACTTGACAGGAGACAAAGACATGGCATGGCCACGATTGACCATCAAATTGATGATGCCAGCGCTTTGACGAGAGGGATGTGGGTAAGAAGGAATAGCAGTCAGGAGCAATACGAGGGAAAGCAGACATGGGTTGAAATCCTAGCGTGGTACATTTTATTGAAGTTGCCTTACTCAGGTTGCTCACCCATCGGCTCACCCTCTGCCCAGTGACCAGCTCAGGCTGCTCATGGCGTGCTCAGGTTCACTCAGTGAGCAAAAAGTTGCGAGGGGTGAGCACTAAAACGGAAAGGGGAAGCCTTCAAAACATCGAGAAAATCAAGTACGTATGTGCATTGATTGCTGATGTCGCTAAAGTAATGCCTCTGTGCACCTACCAGAGAGGATTTGGATCACGCCCATAAAAGAAATTACTGACTTGATATTGGCGTTCCCAGCATACGAGATCTCCATAACATTTCCAGAGTCAAGTGATTGCTATGTGTTTGTCTCGTCCTTTCATCACTGCCGTCACATCTATTGTAAAGCTTGCATTCCCATCATTCTCTGTATATAGATTGGAAACTAACAGTGCAAAAGCTATAACTCCACGGTTTTCTCAACACTGGCTGAAAATTCATATGAAGTGTATGTGGGTAATTCCACCTTCACTTCCCTCAAGAGCGCTCAGATTCTCAAATTTTTGAACGCAAAATTGCGTAATCTCCTTGATTCCATTCCATATCCATTTTCCAGATTGGTCCAATAGTCGGCAAATGGTGCCCTCAAAAAGCTGATGCCAGACAGCTGCATTCCTGCATATGCATCGTACTACCAGACAAATCACGGTAGTTTGATGTTAATTATCGGAGATCTAAATACAACGAACAGTGATTTTGTCCAGTTATATGTCGAGCGAGTGATGGATACTCTCGAAAACCTTCCAACTGCGTCTTATTCATGGGTGTGTGATAATTTCGCAGAGATCGTTTATGGTACTAATTGGGAATGTGCATCGAAGATAGCCGAGATACAATCTCATCCTGATGACTGGGTAGTGGACGGCTACAAGGTTAACTATTGCTTGGCTGAAGAGTTGACTTAGACGTGTACGCTCGAGTTTAGCTTCCCTCTGGTAATAGTAGTGATTGTTGTAAATTTCTTTAAAGTAGTTTTTATTTGTGCCACTGCCTTTCATCTCAAGTGTGCTCCTCTTTTAGCAGCTCGAGATGCGGTAGTTTCATTCTTAAAACGACCTGATGAAGCTACAAAAGGCAAATGTCTGCACTCAAGAGAATCGGTGACCAAGCCAAAGGACATCAGGGACCATGAGTTTCGGTACAAAGACGAGCGCGAAATGTGGTTATCATCTTTATCAGTCCGACGATGGGCTGTCTGTGTTTTGTCGTAAGCTTGTCCTCTTAACGACATTCCCCTATCAAGGTTGATACTCACTGGTGCTACTAGTCACTTGTTTTCAATTGGGA
Source organism: Aspergillus ruber CBS 135680 (assembly GCF_000600275.1). Taxonomy (NCBI): domain Eukaryota; kingdom Fungi; phylum Ascomycota; class Eurotiomycetes; order Eurotiales; family Aspergillaceae; genus Aspergillus; species Aspergillus ruber. The sequence goes on from NW_024467301.1 coordinate 520,787, forward strand.
TTTGCCTCTTACTCTTACTCTACGGGTATACACAAAGGAATTCAAGTATCATCCGAGGCAACTGGTTCACTGGCTTGGCAGCAATTGAACCATAACGTTCATCAGAGGATCTGGGTGGCCGAAATCATTAATTCCAAACACAATAATTGCAAAAATCCCTCAACTTATTTTCTCAGTTCTTTACTTCATGGAAAATAGTATATGGACCAGCATGACACTAGCTGCTGAATGGAACAGTTACTCAATCCACCGCAAAAGTCTACGTGTCTCGACCTTCCTCTGCGGCCATCAACGAAGCATTTATTTTATATCATTTCCGTACCGCTACGCCCTTTCACCTATTTCATTTTCCGGGGTGCTTCATTGGCTCATGTCTCAAAGTCTTTATGTTGTTGTTATTCGGGGACATGGCGTTAACCACGAGAGAGATCCTTCTTTAGATCCAGTGACATGTGCCTATTCGCCTGTTGGCATTGTCAGCAGCGTGTCCGTGGGGGCTTTTATGCTGGTCTGTCTTGTTTTCATTAGATGTCAACGGTTCAAATCAAAATGCCGGTTGCTGGAAGTTGCAGTCTGGCTATTGCTGCTGCATGTCACTCTTCATACGTGCAAAAGGATGACGATGACGATGATTCAGAGAAGCTAGATGCAGAGTATAAACCGTTGAAGTGGGGAGTTGAGTCTCTTATTCCGGGGGATATTGAGGCTGAAATTGGGCATTGCATATTTTCTAGTGTGGAGATGGAGATGCCGCAGAACGGAACAGTTTATCTATGAAAGCTTTCCAACGTCTGTTCTTAATCCATAAGGTTTTCTTGTACGGGGCACTGTGCAACCTTTCGAGAAGGGTTTTCTTAACCCTAATTCTTTGTTACGCAAGCGGGACTATACGAAAAGGGTGATCTGTTAATGCTAAGCAATATAACTATAACAAACTTATAATAAATTGTCAAGAAGACGATTATAGAAAGCAGCACACAAGAAAACAACCAACCAACAAGGTTCGCCAAGTTTCATAAGCCTTCCTCGTCTCATATTGACAAATCAGGGTACAAGCGCCTTAGCCAATAACCCAAGTGCCCATCCAAAAGGTTTCGCCATCCATACTACCCAACTTCCAACAATAACCACGTATCCAGCAGCTCTACCGATGATTATCATCATGAACCCCAGCGAAACAAGATAAACAGCGGCCTGCGCTATATCTGTGAAGGAATCACAAAGATCCCCATTGCCCGATTTTGGCCAGGATCCTGTGGATCTGTATGTCAAGAAGGCGAGGGAGACGTGTCTGCTGACGTTGGCGCAGTGCTCGAGCATTTTTACGATGCTTTGCAAGATCACCTGCGGATACTCGTTGCCCAGGAACTCACTGGAGAAGCGTTGAATATATGCGATGGTGAGGATTAGGATGTCAAAGAGAAGGGCTAGTGTTAGGGGGTATGCTGTGTTTTCGTTGCCACTGTTCTCAACGTTGTTAGGAGAATCGGTCGTAACATCTTTCGCTCTTTGTTTGGCTTCCCCATCGAGTTCGGCGTCCATGATTTCCGTGCTCGGATCCTTATTGTTTTCTTCTGGAATAACATATGAGACTGGAGTCACGCTCTTACAAGACGGTTCGGAGCTAACCAGAGACGGACCTGAAATACTTCTCTTCTCCGCACCGCTGCTTTTGTTCATTGGAACCGGCATTGATGATTGGCGTTTATTCGTGCTCGTGCTTTGCTCCATAGACGGCTTCCCCATTCCCGGAAAGCGCATGATCCCACGGATACCTCGTGGAGAGTCAGAGTTCCCCCCAGGTTTCCCGCGGGTTTTATTAATGGAAATGTTTTTCGTATTTAACGGGGACTTGGAGGGAGTGTTTTGATTGCCGTCGTTCTTTTCGTGTGGCCTTGGTATTCCTCGCCGTAGCCCAGACGGTGGTGACCTCGACATAGGTTCTCGAGATGTTGGCGTCGAGTCCCCCATGGTTCGAGAATTGAATTGTGGTAGCTGCGAGGGTGATCTCTTATATATTGTTTTACCGCTAGCCGTGACTGGAGCACGCGAGACAGTTGCCGTGTTCATGAAAATATCATCTTCCTTTAGGTTGTCTCTGCTATCTGCGGCGAGCGAGTTTCGCAAATTCTCCTTCCCAGAGGTTTTTGGTGCCTGAACTTTCCCCTGCGGCTGACACACGGGCTCTTGACACATGGTCTTGGAGGCCTGTTTCGAACGTTGGCCATTCATCAAATTATCGGAGAGAGATCGCCATTCCCTGTATGCCATGATATTGTCATCCATATCTCCAGGCACACGACGACCAGTCGGTTTTGTTTTTGCCCTTGGCTTCCTTGAAATTGGTGCTGAGATGTCGACAACTTTCGGGCGCTCAGTCATTGTCGAGAAGAATAGGATCTCATCTGGGTTCTTCTCTTCTGGACCAATCTCTTTGCATCCCAGGAAGGAACCATCCGGAGTTGCGTCGAGGTTCTCTTGCTTTGCCTTCGAAGGATCCTCTTCCCATATCGTGCTACACCGTTTCTTTCCGATTTCTTCGGGCGAATAGTACCTTCCAGGTTGTAGAGGGTTGGTGATATTGGCGTTTGTCTTGTCTTGCTTTTTATTCTCCGTAGTAGAATTGTCACGTTCAGAAGTCTTCTCCGACATATCGGTCTTGCCCTCGGGTGTCGTAGTACGCGGGCTGGGGCAAGTATCGGGATGAACCATATCTCCTCCCTCTCGCCGAACCTTCTCTATGCTCTTCTGAAACTCAACGATTTGCTGAGCTGTCAAAAATGGCGGGTTCGGATCCGTGGCAGAGGGCATATTGACTACGAACCTATCCTCCCACTCAGTATTCGAGCTAGCACGGCCTGAGACTGACGAGGTAGAAAGTTGTGAATAGGCAGATGAATCGGTAGTATTATCGGTAATTCCAGATGGTTGCCGGGAAGGGGATTTCTTAATTTGGAGGGGAGCGGGGTGTTCATCTTTTTGTTGTTGTTGCTGCTGTTGTTTCTTCTGCTTCGGAGGCTGACGAATAGCCGGTGCGCGAGTAATACCTCCAGAAGCACTCCGAGCCCGATTGTTAGGACTAGAAATACCTGTTGTTCTTAGTGTAGGGAGCTTGGTGTCGCTCGTATTGGCTTCACCATATTTCTTGTTCTTAGGTGTTTCATTTCGCGGGCCGTTCGCAAATGACTTGATTCTCCGGTAAGCCCCTTGGTAGTACTCCTCCTGCTTCTCTTTGCTCTTTCTTAGCAACGGTGAGTCCTTATCCAGCTTCCCACGAATCTTGCTCCAATGGTGGTCGTGGTTCTTCTCCGTCGACTTCTCCGGGGTATGTTCAGATATCGTAGGTGTCGTGTCCGACTCTTGGAGTGGCTTGTGCTTTGATATCTCATCCTTCTCCACCTCATCTTCAACGTATGGCTGCTTGTCCTTCCATTTGCCTTTACATTTGCCCTTCTCCATGAAGCTCTTGGGCAACGGCAGCTTCGTAGCTAACCCGGATAGACTGGTCTGCGGCATTGCGTTAGGGCTCTGCCGCGTCAAAGCCTCTCCTTCAGTCCCGCTTGAGGGCACTCGCTCTCGACTTTGCGGCAGTTTTGAATCAGAAGTAGTGGGAGGCTGCCGGCTTGATTTGCTGTTATTACGAGGCCGCGGGTTCAAGTTGAGAAGATGTCCGTTGGGTAATTGAAAATCACCCTCCATGTTGCCAATTCTTTTGGAAAGCGTAGCAATGACTGTCGATAGTTCCGACTATTAGGAGAGAATAAGGCTCTGGGCCAGCTCATATCATCCAAATGGGAGGTTGGGGCTGGTGGTGAAGTGCCTGGTTTGAAGTGGCTGTAGAACGGTTACGTTGTTGGAAGTACCATATGGGGGGTGGTTTAAGGAAGGGAGTGGTGGGAGAGCACGAAACTACGTCGAATCCGCGCGCTTCTTTGCTCGTTCTCATTGGTAATCAGGTGCATATGTAATGAGGGGCGTTGGAATGTTATGCCAATTAAACTGGCCATGCTCAGGAATGTACCGGGTGCACAAGATCGGGGACGCCGGGAATGTAAGCCAATGATTCGTATGCCGTAGCCGGTATGTCGATATTGCGATATACGATCATTGTATCAGGTCATATGTGTATCATTCTGCTTCTAGTCGGTAACATTTAGCAAGAGTCAGATGACAAGCCGGGAGACATCATGGTCGAGGCACTCCTTATTCTCTCCCATAGACATTCCTATCGGACTGACTGGTAAGGTATATGATATGGCTTGATAGACAATGCGCTGCTCCTTCGTCTTGAAGCGTTAGATGCGATAGACAGTGGTTTCATGACGATTTCCTGTTTGGGTGAAATTACTAAGCGGGATTAAGACACAAACCCTATCAGTTTCCAACAAGATTATAGGCGGAAAGGTGCATAGGCGATTGCGCTTGCAATGATATCTTCTGTTTAGAAGTACAGAATACATGTTATATAGCGGCCCGAACAAACCAAGCAGTTGCCCTCAAGAACAGAAACTAAAGAAGACAAGATTATAAACACAAAGCCCCGAAACGCCATGCTGCGCCCAAATGCTATGACAATACTAAAAGACCATACTCCCCCCAAACTCCCAATGATCCATATATACTACTCCAAGATATCGCACCCATTACCCTCTAAAATCGTCCAGTATCGCGACGAGCACTGTATTGCCCTGCTGAACTCGCAGCGCCAGGTACAATGCTCTTCTTCAGTGGGCTCGACGATCTCTTTAACGGAGTCCCGCGTTCCTTGTAGTAGAAGTCTCCGCTGTTCTGGATACGACGTTCAGGGTTTGTCGACGTAGCTTTCCGAAGAGGCGAGTTGGCATGAGAATAGATACCAAGACTACCTCCATCGCCAGTGCTGGTTGCGGCAGGCCTGAACTGCGGCTGTCGCATAGAAGTGACAGATGGACGTACGGCAGGCGAGGCATCACGCAAGTGGCTAGGTGTTTTATAAGATGTAGTTGACGGGGTTGTGAAAGGTTGACGTCTGGGAGTGACTCCTTCGGGGTCGACATGGCTAACATAGTTTGGATGGGGGCTGGTCTTGAATCCGCGCTGGATGACGAATGTCGGGGTAAATGTATCAACGCGATTGGCGTTCTCTTCCTCTTCAGAGAACTGGGTGCCAACGTCTCTCATCAAAGGCTGCGTACGAGGATGCACGTATTTATTGTCGTACTCCCGGAGCACTTCCTTATGTACCAATGCAGAATCCTTTGCTTGTTGGGTAAACGACGAAGATAGGAAAGACATTTGCACCGATAGCAAAGCCGTCAAGAACAACGTAGTGACAATAGTAACGCTGGGTCGAGGATCAGACACCTGAGTAGGCAGGAAGAGCCAATAAACCAGAACATGGCCCGGGCTAAACATGCCAAACATTCGGACGCAAACCGGTAACGGATCCCAGACTGCAAGCTCCCAGACATCCCGCTGCGCATCGGGATGCGCCCTCGACTCGGCCGACCCTGAAATCGCATTCGCAAAGTATTTCAATGGGGAGGCTGCCATGGGAGTCGAATCCACACGCACTCTTTGAGCAGAAGGAGTCGCGGGAGCTTGGTCAATTGACGCTTCGAACATGCGGTAATGACGTTTGCGGTAGAAGGTGTAGAAGGCATTGAAGCCAGAGAAACCAGCCAGTAGGTGAACGACGAAGGACGCCTAAGCACAAACTTCCGTTAGCCATGCAAGCTTTATTCAACCAGCTATTGAAAGCTCCAAGAAGGCGAAAACACATACAAACCAACTCAGCCAGGGGACTCCCCCATCATCACCGAAGACGTCATCCACGGCCTCACTGCCACTGGGCCTGCTATTCGCTCTCGCAATCAAGAAGACCACATTCAATGCTACCCCGACAGGAAGCGCCCAGTCCTTCTCGAACTGATCCCAGTCATTCGCATCGATCTCTCCAGAAAGCCACAGGAGAAAGTCCAACGGGTTCAAGTAAGACATGATGCGCTCCCCCAACGGTTGGCGACGTACGAGCCGGGGCATGATGAATGCGATGCGAAAAGGAGGAAGCAGGAGAGGATATTGAGCTGGCAGCTGAGAGGACCAGCTTGGTCTGCGATTTTCTGGCGAGATCAGGAGATTACGGAGTTCAAATTGTTGGTACAGTTCTGGCCTAAGAAAAATTAAGGGAAAAGATCCAGACAGCTCTTCCGTAGCGATGGTGTAAACACAGAAAGCGGCGACCCGGAGATCGGCTTATATAATCCAGTCTCCGACAGCTAGTTAATGACGACGTCCGGTCGAGAACAGCAGTTGGAGTACTTCTGTTTCCTCGCTGCTTTGTTCTATACTTGTTGTGCCTGAGGAAGATTTTGTGAAACGAGTTCTGTTTACTTAAAGTGTTTCCCGCGACGCTCTTCTCTTCACTTCTCCCATAATGACGGCTCAGGTGTGTCCAACATTCATATCACGGAAGCCAGAAGATAACTGACTGAAATGACAGGGCCGGCAATTCCTTGCGGTCATCGGTGATGAAGAGTAATGCAACCTGCGATATTGAGAATCAATTCTTTACTAACAATATGCTCCTGTTATCAGCTCCGTAACGGGTCTTCTCCTTGCGGGCATTGGGGTAAGTACAAGAGGACAAGAAACGACCCGAAATCAGAACATTGTGTACTAACATAGCCCTGTTTCTAAATAGCATGTCACAGATGGTCCAGAGGCCCAACGAAACTTTTTAGTCGTCGACTCCAAGACCGAGACATCCACGATCGAGAAAGCGTTTAACGACTTCACGAAGGAGAGACAAGACATTGCCATCGTTCTGATCAACCAACATGTTCGTCTCGCGCGTCTACCTCAATATTTGTCACATATACTGATAAAACGGATGCTATAGATTGCGGAACGTATCAGGGCAAGCGTCGATTCGTTCGCCGAACCATTCCCCGCCGTGCTCGAGATCCCGAGTAAAGACCATCCATATGACCCAGAAAAGGATAGTGTGTTGAAGCGGGTGCGACGGCTGTTTGGAGAGTAAATTATGATGTTTTCATGTTTCCTGGTTGCTTCTTTCAGTTTTTGATCTATCTTTGCTATCGGGTGCTTGGTGAGCAAATACGTTAACGCACCATCACGAATCGACATAGTAGCGAAGGCTAGGGGCAGAAGAGATACCCAAACTCGCCCTGCAAATTAGATTCCTGCATATATGAATGATACGACTACCCATCGGTCATTTATGCGATAATAATATATGCAAAGTTATTACGCTGCTGCAGCGCGCAGAACTAGCTAGCATGCAGTTAATTGCGATAGGCCTTAGCAAATGTCACAAACGCCCAGAAGTCATAACACCATGAGGGTCTAGTAACGTCTACTCCGTACTGCAAACGGAAGAAGCATGGGGTTGTTGGCACATTATGGGATCTCGTAAAGGACAGACAATATCGCTAGGAAAAGCAAAAAGCATAAGGTGTGCAAACAAAACACTAGTATCAGTGCATCATTAACCAAGGCAGGTGACAACAATGATCCGTATTCGACATGACCGTGAAGGGGGGTATAAATTTAGCGTCTAAACTTGAATTCAATGTTTTGAGCTTCAAGGCAGGTGACCTGTTTCCCGTCGTCATTGTAGACATCGGCGTGAACGGAGTATTTACCCTAATTGGACGAATTAACTTGTGTTGTTGTAAGTGTTCGTGCTATATAGTTACATACCGGCGGGATCTGCTTGGGCAAATCGACCTGCGTCTTCAGAGTCATGTCACCCTTCTCCAACGGGCAGTGGAGGTCGACGTTTTCAATTTGCTCGCAAAGGTCGGCGGTTTGTCTGATAAGAGTGATCAGGCCATACTTGACCTCCAAGAGCACAGTAGCACCCTTCTCGATCTTTTCGTGCAAGGTACCCGCAGCCTCAATGACAAGAGTTTGACCACTAGATAGACACAAGTATTAGATTATGGACAGTTATTCGTATTGTTTAGGGGTATCAATAACATACGGAAGAGGGGGGTTCGGCGTCAAGTCGACCGATTTGATATCCAAGCTGTAGCTCGACGGGTCGGCGCAGTAAGTCAACGGGTTGTTTCCTTTCACGGGAATATCACCAGCAGACTTGATCGGGGTCTGGGATATGTCGAAGAACGCGGGAGCACGAGCTTGGAGAGAGCCAGCAGCGGAAACGGGGGCGAGAAGGCCGAACAAGGCAGCGGTAGCTGATAAGAGCTTCATCGTCGCGGGATGGTAAACTGCCGTTGTCTTTTTCTCACGGAGTTAATGAAAATCAGTGAGTAATCGTAGTGTCCGGAGTGGATGGCTCGTTAAGAATCTTGTGTTGGGAGAGGCTCAACGATGGCGAGATGGGGAGAAAGAAGTGCATTGGAGATCATTGCGTCGGATGAGGAGAAGCGGTGATGGTAGCACGTGATGTATCACACACCTGACCACGGCACATCGCAGGATTCGGCTCTTCTTTTTATTATTTTATGCATCTTAATTCTGATTGCGACTCAACGTTCTACAATGCAGCAACGCAGCATAATGGACTCAGATTTATCTCAGCATATCCTCGACCATAGTTATCGGGCGACCCACTGATCTTATCACCGTAGCGATATCGGATGTCGATATAGTACAAGCACAGACAAAGATTCCAAACTCATCATTAATATAATTACATTCATAATTTTATCCCAGCATATAATAGTCCTAGTGCTCGGAAACAAAGATACCAGCCATACCCATGCCTGTCCCAACACACATTGAAGTCACTGCGACTCTCTTGTCCTGTCGCCGCAACTCAGACAGAGCAGTAACAACCTGGCGTGCACCAGTGCAACCCAGCGGGTGACCAAGGGCACTTGGAAGATCAGTTAGCTACCAGTCATATGCAATGGGGGAAACAGTCACTTACATAGCACCGCCACGCGGGTTGACCTTAGCGAGATCGAGTCCGAGCTTGTTAACACAGTAGACGCCCTAGGTTACATTAGCCGTTTGTCTCTTGTTTTCAAGACCAAATTATACTTACCATAGACGCAAAAGCTTCATTAATCTCGAAGATGTCAATTTCTTCCTTGCTCAGATTGAACTTGGAAAGAATCTTAGGAATAGCGAGAGATGGCCCGATACCCATGATACGGGGCTCCAGGCCCGCAACGGTAGCTCCGCAGAACTTGGCCACGATGGGCTGTCCCAGAGCCTGCGCGCGCGATCTCTTCATAAGAAGAAGACCAGCTGCACCATCGGTGATCTGACTAGCATTTCCACCTGTCGTAGCACTGGGCTTCCACTGAGGGAATGCGGACCGGACCTTGCCCAGCGACTCCGGGGTAGTACCATAGCGAATACCGTCATCCCGGTTGACAACCACGTCCTTGAATTCACCGGTCTTGGGGTCCTTGACCTTGGTCTGGACAGGGATGATCTCGTCGGCCGTCCAGCCGGACTTCTGCGCGTGTTCGGCCTTCTGGAAGCTCTTGGCAGCAAACTGGTCATGCGCTTCACGGGGAATATTGAACTGAGCGGCGACGTTCTCCGAAGTCTGGCCCATGGGCTGCTGGTTCTGCGACGCAATCGGGTGCGACAAGATCTTATCCGACATCTCTGGTGCACCGCCATCGGGGGTAGTGCTCATGCTCTCGGCGCCCACCGCAATACCAATGTCAATCGAGCCAGCGATGATCTGGTTGGCAATGTTCTGAACTGAGAGCAAACCGGAGGAGCAGAATCGGTTCGCGATGGATGCAGCAGCTGTCACGGGGTATCCTGCGGCGAGAACGGCGGAACGGGCGACATAGGCAGAGCCAGGAGCAAGGACGTTGCCGACGCAGACATCCTCCACGAGGTTGGGATCGAGGTTCGACTTCTCGCGGATGGTCTATACACAAATAGTTGTCAGATACGGTACTGCTCATAATAAGGCATTGGTTGAGACATACCGTCAGAAGCGAAATGAGCAAGTCGTCAATGGAAGTGTCCTTCAATCCACCCTTCCGGGACTTGGTAAGAGGAGTGCGCGCAGCGTATGTGATGACCTATAACGGATTCTTAGCCTCGGTCCTAGAGACAATCGCCATGTCGACTTCTACCTACCACATCATCAGGGTTCTTGGACAGGAGTTGTTGTCTGGCGGTGGCACCTCCAGACACTTGGTTTGTGATAGAAGACAAGCGTTGCTGTGGCGAAGACATGGTTGCGATGATATTCGTTTTGTTTTTAATGGGAGGAGGGAATAGGAATGACAAGACAACTTAAAAAGAGTGTCAAAAATCAATTCAGTCCCCTTAGCCAGTATTTTGTACTACTACGGGGTCCGGGGCATTATCCATATTTGCCCGTGCGGACCGCGGCATCTGGGACCTCAAAATAATAAAAGCCGAACCGAAGGTCACTTTACTCCGGGGTACTCTGTACAGTAACTCGCCACGCCCAATGATCGCCGGGTCCAGGCACATGATATTGATCCAAAGACATTGCAGACTCATAAACGACGCTGTTTCCTTCTCTTGTCTCCTGGCGAGAACCGATATACGATGCCGTCCATAATTACAGGATCCTGTATGATACCGTCACAGCGAACGCCTCGGTTATCGGCGTTGCAGGCCCAGCGGCGATTATTGGTCGACGGCGGTTTTGGATGATAAGAAAGACATCCAAATTCAGAGAGTCTTGACGGGCTCCATACAGGCTAGCCTTCGTATTGGCCATGTTGTTGCGCATTGGCACGCAACACGTCATTATGTTTGAACCCGGGGTATGGAGTACGCAGATACAAACTGCTAGTTTGGATCTAGATCCACGGCAAAGAGACTAACCGGAGAAACGAGTACCTGGGGACATTACGGAGTACAGCACGGAGTACCCCATACATATTCCAACTGGAGGGACCGGCAAATGGCGCAGCTGGCAGACTCCGCATTCAAACTTCGGTTTTGAGGTCTCTATCAACCTGGCCAGATATAACTTCGAGATATTACCAACTGCGTCGTCCGGTGTACCTTTGAGAACGCAAGGGCTACCGTTGTTTGAAACAGACCAGAACATTGCCACCGAGGCGATTGCACGCAACAATTCGGATACTACGGAATACTCTTATGATCTATACCAGCTAACTAGTGTCGCATAATATCATCAACGGGGCTCATGGATATCCTCTCTAACATCAGCGCGCCTTCCATGGCGATAGCATCGGCCCTTGCGGTGACAGCAGGAGCCTATCTCGATGCGAAACTCGGGGTTTCTACAGACATTTCGTCAATTAGGAACGATCGTTCCTGGATGAAGCGATTGAGCCAGCGCATTGCCGACCTGGGAGATTCGACGACAATCTACAGGATGCTGGAGCGTGCAGTGGATGTTGATGGACATGGTTCAAGGGAGGCACTATGGTTTGAACACAAGACCTGGACCTATCACCAATTGAAGGATCGTGAGTGTATCCCTGTACAATTTCTTTTGCGCGGAATATACTGATGAGAACGTGCAGTGGTCGATCGAATGGCAGCTTTACTTCATGCCAGAGGCCTCCAATCCGGCGACGCGGTTGCCGTATTCATGACCAATTCCCCCGAGATGGTTGTTATGTCTTATGCATGTGCAAAGCTGGGTGTCATAGCTGCGCTTATCAACACAAGTTTGCGAGGTATGTATCGATGTTCCTGAAAGCATCGCTTAACAGAAAGAATTAACATGCGCCCTACCCCAAACAGATGACACATTCATACACTGTCTCAACGTTTCCCAATCGAAAACAATTATCTCAACACCGGACTTGTCGCAGTTTGTATGCTCCGACTTGCCTCATTTTGCACTGAGTCTATCCTCCTTTGAAGGTGTCTCACCCGGACCGATCGAGCTTGTCACACCAGCCGACTTGCAAGAATACTCGTCCTCCGGAATTGCCGTGGCTAAGCAGTCTCCCAGCGATATCGTTGCGCTCATTTACACCTCCGGCACAACAGGGAAGCCAAAAGCCTGTGCTATCCGGAATATGTTATCATTGGTTACCTCCAACCCTCAGACCGTCGATGTTGACAATCCCTCCAAGTACTACCCCTTGCGCACCTACTCTCCTCTTCCGCTCTTCCACGGCACCGCATTCTTCACTGGTCTATGCTACTCGGTTGGCAATGCATCCACATTATGCCTGCGCCGCAAATTCTCCGCCTCGCAATTCTGGAAAGATGTCCACGATTCGAGAGCGACTAGAATCCTGTACATCGGAGAACTCTGCCGCTACCTTCTAGGAACTCCTTCATCCCCCTATGACAGGGACCATTCGTGTATCGTAGCCGTCGGAAATGGCCTACGAGAAGACATCTGGGAAGCCTTTCGCCAGCGCTTCGCAGTTCCCGAAATCCGAGAATTCTACCGTTCCACAGAAGGAGTTGCCCGGTTCGACAATTGGGGCGTTGGCGCATGGGGTGCCGGAAAGATCGGGTTCTCAGGCGCCATCAAGCGATACCTCGAGGACGAAGTGTTCATCGTCAAATACGACACTGAAACGGAAATGCCCTATCGTGACCCGCAGACGGGATTCTGTGTCAAGGCTACGCTTGGAGAGGAAGGGGAGGCCATTGGACGGGTTAGGGACCGCGGTATGCTTATCGAGTATCTTCACAACGAGGATGCGACAGAGAAGAAACTGCTTCGCGATGTTTTCGAAAAGGGAGATATCTTCCAGCGCTCGGGAGATCTGGTTGTCCGGGATAGTGCTGGATGGGTGAAGTTTCAGGACCGAGTGGGAGATACTTTTCGGTGGAAGGGCGAGAATGTCAGCGCGGGAGAGGTTCGCGATCACATCTGTTCGATCCCGGGTGTCTACGATGCAGTGGTCTATGGCGTGAGGCTGAATGGGTAAGTCGCACACAGTTCTTTTCGAAGCCTAATGATTAACTAACCCTCTGATACAGGTACGACGGCCAAGCCGGCGCCGCAGGAGTCACGCTGCAAGATGCATCCGCAACGACAGAGAGTGAATTTATCGGTGACTTACACCGTCAGCTCAGAACGAAGGGCGTGCCAACGTACGCCGTCCCACGCCTCGTACGACTAGTTGAGAAGTACGTCTAGCGCCTATTCCCACACCTTTACGATCACATGGCAGTTTGCTAACATGTGTTCTAGGGTCGCAACTAGCGCTACCTTCAAGCAAGCGAAAGGTGATCTGGTTAAGAAAGGATGGGATCCTACCGACGCCAAGGGCGATAAGCTGTATTGGCTGAATGGAACGAAATACGAGAAACTTGATGTGCAGGGTTGGTCGTTGATAGAGAGTGGACAGGCTAAGCTGTGATCAATAGGAGCCTCTGATGTATTTGGGTTGTATTTTGGTCTATAATTTTTGTATATAGATTTGGATATACCTTACAAGGACTTGAAGAGCTCTGCGAATGTAATATCAACAATCTATTGATGGAACCCACTTGCTAGTTGGAAAATGAGAAAATAGTGTCCTATTCTGTGCACAAAAAGTGATACAAATGTTCATGATGAGTGGACGTGCTCCATATATATTCGAAAAAGACAGCCTGCCTGGTATTTGAGATAGATATCAACATTGAAAATAATTCAATCCACAGTTTTTGTTTTGAAGAGTACAGAAAGAGTAGAAAAGAACTCCAGCCCATGCTATGCCTAAGCGCCTCGAGAAAAAGAAGAAACCATTCAGGAACAACATAATTATATCATTCAATCCTCTGCATCTTCTGCAGATTTGCTCTTCTTCTTCTTCTTTTCCTTCTTTTCGGAGTTCTCGACGTCTGGCTCGGTTTCGGACTCGCGCTTTCTCTTCTTTTCTTTCTTCTCCTTCTTCTCCTTCTTCTCCTTCTTCTCCTCCTTTTTCTTCGCGGCAGCATCGTGCTCCTCGGGTGCAATGAAAGCCTTTTCGCGTTCCTTCATTTTCTCCTCGCGCTTCTGGCGCTGTTTCTCCATAACCTCTTCTTTGTGCGTGCGATCCTTGGCCTCCTTGGACAAGAAGTACTCGCCCGACTCGATCTGCAAGTCCACCTTGCTCTTCTCCGGCGCAGGAGGGAAAGGAGTGTACACCTTCTTCGACTTGTCGGTGATCTTGGCCGGCTGGTGACGCTTCGAGAGAGTGCGCTTCTTGAAGTTGGGCAGGAATCGATCCCAGGATTCATTGACGAGAGTAGGGTCCTTGGCGAGTTCTCGCTTGATCATGAGCTCTTTGATATGGTAGATAGGGTGGATGTTGGCCATGCAGTCGTTTACGATACGGCGAACTTCCTTCAATCCTTTGAAGGGGCCCATGACGGAGACGGTGTTTCCTTGGACTAGGATGTAGGTGCTGGTGAGGAGCTCGAGGGCTTTCAGGGTGGAACCTTGGGGACCCAGAATACGTTGACGACGCTTGACGAATCGTTCCTTGTTGCGAACTTGGCTGCGGATCTTGATGATGTCGCATGCGCATCCATCTTCGAGGATTTTGAGGGCCTAGCGATCGGACGATGTCAGTCAAGCAAACTACATGAGTGAAGAAAATAAACGGCACTGACCTGTTGCACAGGCACACTTCTCGAAAGCAACTTGATAAGGTCACGCGCCTTCAGAATTGCAGCAGGGTCGAAAGTCTTCCGGGTCGTCTTGACAGTCATGCTACCCTCGACCAAGTCTAGAGTGCACGCGATTCCAAGCTTCTCCAACGCTCTCGTGATAACCGGCCATGCTTCCTTTAAGTAGACTTCACGGTATTTGGGGAAAAGCGTAGCAAAAGACGATTCCTCTGCAAAACTTCCGCCAAGATTGTCATCGGCTTTGAATACTTCCTCCTGTTGTCGCAAATTTGCGGATTAGCAAAAGCAAGAAAAAATTCATTTGAAATCTGGAAAAATCTATATGCTGTAGACGCACTTTCCACTTGTCAATATCATCCGTGTCCCACGGCTTCTCTCTTTTATATGTCGATGGCATTTTGAGGTCTGTGTTGCAGCTGACCGGAAGAGTCAAATGGAATAATGGATGATTTTCTTGACCAACATTTTTTCTGCCCGCAGGCCGCTTACCGGATTAGGACACTATTTGTAGCCTTTATATTAAGGCATTAAAAGCACACTCTTAAGGCATCAATATCTGAATCTTGCGCCGTAAGCGCCCAAGCGCGTCTATAGAGAACGTCGAGAGAAAAGAATGGTCCGTGTTCTCTGTATTGAGCTTTCTCCATGCTATTCGCTAGTGATAAAGGACCACTGCTTGTTTCGAGGTATCCAATGTATGAGACTCGCGAATGCCGGCAGAGACATGAAATAACGTGCCAGCCGACTTGAGATAGTCTTTGCTACCTAATGCTTGGTAATATCTTTGTATCCTTCTCTGAGACCTAATCATGAGGAAGTACTCCGTATAAAATGCTGCTTTTCGGCCACCAAAAATAGATGAGAGCTTCCGGAGTATTTCGGTGGTCTCTTGATATCCGCCCATCTCGGTTTGCCTACATGAGCTCTGTTTAGTCTTACATGATCAGCCCCGAGAATAAGGCGAATTGCAAACTAGAACCTCTGTTAATGTAGAACTTTTTTTTTTTTTTTTTTTTTTTTTTTTTTTTTTTTTTTTTTTTTTTTTTTCAATCCAATTTCGTTAAGAGGAATGTAGTCGAACAGGAGTGTCAATTAGGGGTCATGATCCAGACAAGACGCCATGGAAGTTGTATAGCAATCATCATTTTGGTGTAAATTGTAGACAGTGAACAATAGATAAACACTCTTGCTTTCATTCTACTACAGTGGCCAATGCTGAAGTTCGATGTTGGGCATCAACTGGTGTTCGTATGCCTGTCCCAGCAGTGTGGTTCCGTACCCGCGACGGCGCTTCTCTTCCCCCTGCTGGACTTCTCTTCCTCCCTCATCTTCATTCTCCTTTCCTTTCCGACATCCTAACATCTGGCATTAATTTCATCTCTTCCACATCGTGATCCGTCGAGATTGTCTTCTGAAGCCCCAGAGATGACTCCTGGCCATTATCATTAGCCCGATCTCACGGAGATCGGGCTTGCATTCTCCCAGAGCTTCTCGTCTAAGCTCCCCCTATCACATATGGCATGGCAGCATCCTCAGGGCCATTATGGCCCGCCATCAGTACTTCTATCTGTAATGCTAGGTTGAGCTCGGAGGATGTGATGTTTTGATGGTGCATTTTTTACTGTAATAAAGGTGTGTTGTCTACTCACTCTGTGCGTTCGTACTTGGAAGTTATCACTGACTCTGGATAATTTTCTGTTGCTCTAGCAGCCGAGAAACTCATTTGACTCCCCGAGATTGCAAAATTCCTCGAGTTACGATAGTCTGCACTGTTGCTCTGTATCAGCCAGGTGTTCGTTTGATCCACACGCCGTCCGATCCCCGAAGCTAGTCCATTCTAAGGCCTTGTGGTGCTTCCCCGTCCGGGCGTAGATCATGGGTAAAACACACCGATTTTAGTCTATATCTTGATGGAAGTATCAACGACATGCAGTTACGAACTGTTGGACCAGCTTGTTTGGCGGGATGGCTAGTGCTATGGACAAAAATGCTCAAAGGCGCAGAATAAGGAGGCATCGAGAAAAAAAAAAAAACATCTAAACTGACCGTTCGTTTTGTTCGTTACTTTAATTGTGAAATCGAGGAAGAAGTACCTAACATGACAGCGGCACCGGGCTCTCGCTAGCTAAGTCCAATGTGCAACCTCCCATGTGCGAGAACCTGCTTAGCGGATGATTCCACCGGTCAAGATCCAACGCACCTGTCCTCATAATCCTTACACTTATGGTTTCCGTCCAATACAGACGTATCTAGGCTGTCAGATGATTGTTTTCCACATCACGTTATGGGTGGACCGTCACCTACACGGGGAAATATGCCTTGATTCTGGGGTTGTCGGCTTCATGCGCGGCCTTAGTCACCAGTGTTTGGAATTCCTCCTGAGGCATACGCTGACTTTGTGTCAAAGGGTAATGTGCCAACGCCGAAAACAGGCGCTTGACATTTTCTCGATTTACCATGCCAATTTCTCGCATTCGTGGATCTGGAGCAGTGTCAGAAAAGGTGTCGGCGATAGTAAGCAGGAGAAATAAAATAGCGCACTTACCACCCGACCATGCACTGAGTGGCAGTGGGATCATCCTGACGTCGATGTCTACCAACCCTGCTCCCATCATGAGCGCTTTTAGTCGCGTTCCCACACGGAGGTCCTTGGTGTCTTCCAGTGATCTCATGAACCTCGCGCTCCATTGCCTTAAGCCATGTTCTTCGGTGATCGAGCCGTTGTCGGATTGAACGTTGAAATATATCTCGACTACTTGTACCCAGCCACCCGGTTTCAGAACCCTAGGAGACCCGTGTAATGTTAGAATGCGGTAATTGATGGGATCTGACAGTAGCTATCCTTGTCAAAAGTCGTACCTTTTGATGTCTTGAAAATATGACTGCCACCTTGAGCGGTTGAGCCCGGTTGCGAGGAGCCTCGAGTGGACAAGATCGAACCAATTCGAATCGAAAGTGAACGAGCGGTTGAGATCGTCGACCTACATAAGATAGGGTCAGTATCATTTCTTGCACAGACCTCGCTTATAGCTTATAACCTTGGAGCAAATGAGGGGGCTCTGGTGAAGGAAGCAAGGAGAATGACAGATCTCTTCTAGGAAGTCGATTTTTCAATGCCCGAGAGATAACGCTTGGAATCAAAACAGCCTCAAGAACCAGTGCGTGGAACACCCACCTGTAACCACAAATTGTCCGGCATGTCGTCTGGATTCATGTGCGGCGATATATCGACCCCAGTTACCTTTTGATGACTGACGGTCAGTGGGCTTGTGATGAAGCAAAAGGCCTTTCAGTTTTTCACCTCGCAATAAGGGTATCGCTCAGCAGCTTCGATAGCCCATGATCCCGCACCGTATCCGCAGTCAAGCACTCTTCGCGGCCGAGAGACTGGTGGAAAAATGAGTCGGTCATCGAATACCCTTTGGAAAACGCGATGTTGGATCTCGAGACGCTCTGCTTCTTCCTGTCAAGCAGACTAGTGTCAGCTGAGAGCTGTAACCAACCGGATGCTGTCATACCTCATCAACAGGGACAAACGATATGCGGTGATCAATCGAATATTTCTGATACTGGCGATCTTGGACGGTTATGGTCTCCAATAGTTGCTGGTCCAGAGATTCGGTTTGCGAATCTGGGCTCCTTGGTGTCCGCAGAAAAGGTCAGCCAGTCCAGTAGTTTTGTACGAATGTTGAGGGGAGGCCTGGTACGTCATCCTAATTCCTTGGACTTTTGTCTACCTAGGATGGTTTCGGCATGTATCTTCGCAAACTGGTTCAGGGGCGACAAGAGAATATCGTCACGAGTTATATGGTTCGTTTATTGTCACAATTCGTGGGCTGGTATACTCAAATTATGATGAAAGCGATCGGCGTGGCATGAAAGATACTTCGGCATTGATGCCAAACAGTATATGTATGGTGTGTGCTTCTTGGAAACGGCATGGAAGATTACTACGCGAGACACTGTATTCGTACCAAAATGTACGGACGGTGGGAAAATCCGCACAATCCCTCTCCGCTCAGCCCAGAGGCGTGGACTGCAAAGGCTCTGCTTGCTTCAAGGAACAGAGCGAATCATTTGCGACGATTGCCTAAGACACCCTCCTGAAAGACGGAATACGACAAATGGTAATTACTCCTTGGACAGCGTCGTGCGGTAACAAAGAAATATGACTATTCATTTTCCAAGAGGGAAAAAAAAAAAAAAAAACAATTATCTACCTTTTAAACTCGGCATAAGGTCCGGACTTTGGGTCCAGAAGCCCAAGCCAGATCACAAGGAAAGGAGGGGCCGTTGATGGGTTCCGGAAGGTTACCGGTGCCGACAATTCTAAAACGCAAGGATGGCCGAAAAGTGATTGTTCCTTACGGTGTTGGTATGGCTGAGCCCACACGACTTGGAAAGAGAATGACAAAGCTAGATTGATCTTTCATCAGCACACCATCCTGACCTGAGGGTTTAGAGCGGGTTGAATATGTGAAATTTCAAATGTGCCAATGAATTGATACTGGACTTGCAGTATGTCTAATCACAAGGCACTCTGATCTTATCCGACGACGGTACCTTAATGGTCACAAGCCCTAAGGGTGTGCATGGCCACAGGTGCTACGGGGGTATTCAGCAAATAATGGACAGCCAGGGCCCGTTCAAATGTTCCTGCTGAGATCGAATGACAAATCCAACCAATCACACGAGGGGCTGAAATAAGACACCAGAGACGGAAACAAAGAGCTACGATTCTGGACTAACGGAGAAAAGAAACAGCACCCGAATATGAGCAGCATGCCCGAAATGGAAGTGGCTATGTGTACGAAGCAGACTGGGGGGAAGTTGAACATTAACCATTATATGGGTCTTTTGCAGATTTACTGCAAAATGTCCACTACGTTCTTTCCCTTCACCCGTTGGGAAACGACCCCAGAGTTCACATCATATCTCTGAGAAATACTATTGGCAAAACCACCGGACAGCGAAATGACGACATTGGTGTTCAAGTATAGTGGGGAAGTTGACTGAGGGCGGCCTGAGGATCAGCAGGAGACAAGGGAACAGACAGTATAATCTCGCTTCCCAGCAGTCTCATTACGGACGGTCTCCTTTCCCGGCTTCACCGCTCCTTCCGTTATCGCTTATGCTCTGTCGGCTTAAAACTGAGACTCGTATTGAATGGATAACGATCCATATTACGACGGCGAGCAGTCGTGGATATGGTGCTGTTTTGTCCAAAAGCCAAGCCTGCCTTAGCGTGTGCTCAATGGGTTCGAGCGGCCAACGGCTCGCGCAAGGCTCAAGCAATAATGAGATAACTGGCACCTTCATGGATCCGTTAGGGAGACCATTGTTTCTACCCGGTATAGTCACTTATGTTGGTACTATTTCCGTGGAATATGCCGTTTTCTGTTTGGAGACCCGAAGGATTATAACAATCACGCATGCTGCATGTGCATTTTCTTTATCCGTCATTCTAAGGTTCTGGTTCGATGTTATGGACCGAATAAACAGACGGAATATAACCGGCATAGCCATTACGCGAGTCGACATGCATGGCCATGCAGGTATTTAGGGGCTACATTACATTATCACTACTGGTTACTAGCACGTTTGGGCCCTCGGGGAGTTCCTAGCCTTGAAACCGAGATGGACTGAACGTGAATGGGCGGTCAGCGGCGCTTGTGACGCAATGCATGCACATCCGGGAACGCATGCGCATCAGCATGGTCTGCCAGGATTGGAAAAGACAGCATCCAAGCCGCCGGGTCTCACTGTCAAGAAAAGATATTTCTAGAGGCAGGGTTGGTAACGATTCCAGCGCCATGGTTCGCATTCTCGGGAAGCGAGAGTGTATTCGGAGACTAACGATGGCGGTTAGTCCCGTTAGTGTGGCCCACGATATTTCCGAGAATTTGAAGATATGACAATATTTTTTGCCCCTCTGCTAGCATGTTCTCTTCAGACTTTGCTTTTCTCTGTATCAGGGGGCGAAACTGTTTAAACGAGATACGGAGGCCATGAAATATGGAGCAGGTAGGTGGGCCGGACTCATTTTATCGGCCATTGCAAATGAGCCTTGAATATTTGCTTCTGCCGCGCAATCGCAAAATTCAGGCATTTTATGGAAGCATTTCAAGTAGTACAGCATCTAACATCAGAATAGTAATAGGATTATCGTACTCCATACAGAACTAGGCATTGGCTGTCCTCTTTCCTTTTTTCTCACCTTCTGCAGAATAACAATGGATCCATTGGGGGGCTTAGTCGGTGAGGACTCGGCATATCCAATTCTCCATAGTCTCCATAGTCTCTATGGAGTATGTACGAAGTACCTCCTGAGCCCATTGGACGTCCCGTATGGCAGACAACTCAGCACGAGAATCTTCGGAAAAAGAAACCCGCACTGAATACCGGCTGCTAACAGGTCAGCTGGTGCTTCCAGATGACTTCGACGGCCAGTTCATCACTTCTCTTATCGAGATCTACTTGCAGAAAGTTGTTTGAGTCATGGATGCAAGATAACGATAATCGCAGGGGCTTCTAACTACACTTACGAAATGGAATCTTCAGTAATTAATTTCTGTCTCCACCGCGTAATGGCCATAGTCAGATATAGATTTAGTTGGTATTGACTGGGGCAATTGTGATGCTAACTGGTTCCATAGTAATACAGTTCATATTTCGTCCACTACTATGTACATACGAGGAGTCAGTGGGCCAGGCAGGATACTCTTCAGTAACTGTCATTCATTCACGAACCATTCCGGCGCGGAAAGAGCATTTTGTCTGGGATATATCCCAATAGACGTCACATCACTGATTGCTAGATATGTATAGTTCCGCATGAGTCCTATTTACACGCATGAAGAACAGGAGCTGAACAGGGAACATGAATTCGCAATAATCTGCACCAGGGTATTTTAATAAACCAAAAATACACAGCCTCTCTCGCGTTTAATCCTCCCGACGAAAGCCGCCGCACGGAGAGGAGCTCCTGCTCGAATCGATTCCCATAAACTACAAAGAAAAAGGTCATCCACCATTCGACTCCGGAGTTGTTCGGGAAGGGGCCCCTTTAGACGAGTGAAACAATAAAGAGGCGTGTCATGATATCGCGAACGTGGGTTTGCAGTTGTTGTAGTTTGGAAACAATATGGCAAAGGGGTCATTTGCCATGTGGACAATGGTCAAGGAAAGCTATAAAGCTGACCCGCGGTTCGTTGTTCTGAGGTGCTCACGCACAAACGAAAGCGACACTTGCCTAAACTATGCTTCCGGATTGTACTCTGGATGGTTGAATGCCAACACGACAAGTTGTTACAGTATCAAGATGCCGGGTCGTATGCCAGTTCAATCCTCTTTACCGATCGAACTTAAGGCATGGGCAAGCTTCAAGAGGACAACACTCTCAGTTGCGGCAAAATAGTTCAAACTGCCATAATGGTTAGACACGCACATGGGACATCGGTCACTGGTTCGTATCTTACCTGTCCATCAGGATCCGCAGATGCCGGTTGAAGTGATCTTCGTATCTCTTCAGCGTATCCTCCAGCTTGCTGATTCGTGATGGATCATAGCCTTTCGCATCTGGGTTAGGGTTCTTGGAAGATAAATCTAGGTCCGCTGAACTTAGCGCCCGTGATAACGATGCTGCGGTCCAAGACGCGAACATGGTGCAACAGGTCATGAGTTTGGAGTGAATCTTTGCTCAAGTCAGCGAACCTTGCCGATAAAAAGCGCGCTAATACAAGAGTTCAGTGCTACTAACCTTCAACAACTTCGCCTGCGTCAGCATGCACTCCTTGAGACATGTATCCAAGAAATCGACATGGTCTTGCATTAACTCATCGACCGTTCGGTTCACTTGTTTGGTGCCGTTGACAGTCACCTCCGAGCCGTCTGCATCCGTACCGTTCACCCTGTCCATCAGATTCTGCCAATTCTGCTCAATGACTTCGGAAGTGCAGAAGTAGAGCAGTTGTTGGACGAATACCAGCATCTTCGAACGCAGGTTCCATGCTCGTCGCTTCCATAATTCTAACCGTCGATCTGAGGACTTGTGCCGCCAGCTTATGGCCTTGCTTTGGTCTAGCCAAGAAGTCACTAGCAGGTCCTCCAAGTGGCGGAGAGACAGAAGATGGCGGAATATCAGTTGATATCGAAGGACGGTCTTGCGGCTGATAACAAGAGATAAAGGAAAAGGTACTGAGTAGTCTAATTCAAGAGCATCGTATCCAACGATATCTTTGTCGTCCTCCGTACCTTGCGTCGGAGGCGCTTGGTATTTCTCAATCGCGGCCTCTGGATTATCCTGATCAATTCCGGAAACACTCACGACTTGCATAAGCCACTTCGTGAGCCCAATCTTATTCATCCGCACCTTGACGTCCTCCTTGAAAGGATCTTGGGCTGCGATACTACCCGGTTGTCGCAGGACCAAATCGAGAAGCGATTGTAGCTTGCTTTCATTAACAATCTTCGCTGGTTTGCGCAATTCTGACGCGCCCAGTTCCAGGAAGTACGAGAAGAAATCGGAGCGATCGAGGAAGAAGTAATGTTTCAGGGAACGGAAGCGGGTTGTAAGCGAGTTCTTTGTCAACAGGAGATTCAGCAATGACGCATTAGCGTATGTATACGCCCCATTGACGTTCTCCAAAAACCGAGGATCATCGAGGGTCTTGGGGACATCCTTGACTGCTTTGCTGATATCGACGCCGCCACATTCGCGGACAACATTGAGGTATTTCCCAGCTAAAAGGACCTTCTCCTTGACACTTTCGAGTTGTGGTGGAACCTCATTTTCGCGTATTGTGTATCTTTTCTCCCAGTATTCGTCTGTGTAGTCTTCTTCAAGCTTCTCCCGCTTGATCCACTTTTGCTCTTTGACCAGGAACTCTGCGTGGGGATCTTTAATGCCTCCGTGATGTAACCATTCATTGAGCATGGTCATATATGGCCGACTAGCCTCGCGAAGCAGAGTCTCCAAGAGCGTCTTGGCAGTTGGGTCTCCTGAAAGTGTTGCCAACCGCTCAGTCAACAACCGGAGGACATTGCCTCCTTTGCAGATTTTCTTGCTAGACATGGCACCAGGAACAAGGTCCCCGCCTTCCTTAAGTTGTTCGAGAATGTTATCTACGTCATCAAAATCGTCGATTGATTCGTCGAGGTCTTGGTCCAGAAGTCCGTTCCGTCGAAGAAGTTCTTGGCCAAGCGAGTATAGCTGAGCTAGACATTGGGCCGTAGGCATCGTATGTATATGAAGGACGTGTAGAGTGAAATTGGGATTGTTCAGAAGCTGGTTCTCGAGCTGAGCGATGAGGATCAAGTAATCTTTCAATAGTTTCCGGATGACCGCGCACATGGCATGGCTAACCGCCCCAAATTCCGCGCGACTTTGTACCTCCACGAACGCCTCCAATGCATTATAATGAGTCGCCATTTTCAGCATAGACAGGGCGAGGTCTCTTAGCGTTGGATCTAGCCCTGATGCCAATTGAAACGCGGGGCCAGTCAGACGGTCCATTTCGACGGACGGGTCGTAGGGAGCGTTGTAATGGATATATTGCCCTTCAAAGCCCATAAAGACAAATAAAAGGTCCTCGAGAATCGCGCGTTCTTGATCATCTGTGGAAAGCTCGCGAAGGGATTTGGGTTGCAGCGATTGCGGTAATGCTGAGGCCAGAGGCGGGACGGAGACACGAGATGCTAACGGTGCAGTGGAATGAGGGATCAACGACGCTTGCGGATTCCACGGTACTGTAAAATCAAAGCAATTCATGTCAGCATTGCGAGTAGATTCAATGGCCGTAGGATGGAAAGGCTCGGGGGTTATTTTGTGACTGACCCTCCGCGGGCTCCTTCTCTTTCTTCCGCATATTAGGACTACTGGCCCTCTTCGACCGACTTCTTTCCAGGTTGCCTCGATTCCCCGCACTGCTAGTGTCCTGTACCGAGTTTCTCGTTCGGCTTTGAGCTTTCTCCCGCGTGCTGATGGCAGATCGCTCAGCGCGCTTTTCGCTGGTAGGAACCTGGTCTCGCGGCATCCTAGTTTTATGGCTAACTGCACTGCCGCGCATATGCTCCATGTTATTGTCCGTTTGTAAAGGAGGTAATCCACTTCGTAGAGCCGCAGTTTTCTCAGGGTCACTGTTGCGATTCGAGGGGACGCGGGGTCGCGGTGCGCTCATGTAGCTGGCGGCGCGACGGTCATTGACGGACATGATCCCGCGAGACGGAAGGGATAGAAGGGTGGTGAATTATGCAGCATGGAATAATAGCATGCAGGGAATTTATCGGTAAATAAAAGGAGAAATTGAGTGTGTAGCAGGAATCAAACCCAACCACGACACGTCGGGCGACAGTATCGTCCATCAACAGTCAGGGCAATAATGGAAAGTAGCTCTTGTCGGTGCCTTTCTAGCCTCAGGCAGAAACTGACACGAGGCAGTAAGGCACCAACTTGCGTAGGCGCAGACCGACCTGGAGAGCTTCACGTCGAGCTTCCCCGAACAAGCTCCCAACCTCGTTCTCTAAACCCTTCTACCTGCCATCTAACCATCTCTATTTCTCCTTTCTTCTTGAATTAAATATCGATCCCTTCCATCTCCTTTCAGACACGCCAACATGTTCATCGCGCGATCAGAATATGGTAGGTTGATGTGACATCTTCTCCCCGCCAACAAATGTGGTCAATCCAATCTAACATGCTTACTCTCCAATAGACCGTGGAATCAAGTACGGACCATATTAGACCTCGCTGATCTTCCTCGTTCAAATTCTGACAATGATTTCACCACAGCACCTTCTCTCCGGAAGGCCGTTTATTCCAGGTCGAATACTCCCTCGAAGCTATCAAACTTGGTTCGACAGCGATCGGTGTATGTTCCAATCTTCATTCAAAGGGATCCTAGGTACTAGCAGGTCATTATTCTTGGCTTTGCTGGTGCAGAGTGAAGGACAGATTCTGACATTGTCATCAGGTCGCAACATCGGAGGGTGTTATCTTGGGCGTCGAGAAGCGTGTCACATCCACTCTGCTTGAGGCCTCGTCCGTCGAAAAGATCGTCATGATCGACCAGCATATTGGTTGCGCTATGTCCGGTTTGCAGGCAGATGCCCGGAACTTGGTCGAGCACGCCCGTGTCGAAAGCCAGAACCATGCCTTCCACTACGCTGAGCCTCTGCGGGTAGAAAGCTGCACCCAGGCCATTTGTGATCTTGCCCTCCGGTTCGGAGAGACTGGTGATGATGAGGAATCTGTGATGAGTAGACCTTTTGGTGTTGCTTTGTTAATTGCCGGTTACGATGAGGATGGGCCGCAGCTGTACGTATAACTGGCTTCATATTGCTTGCCATGGGGCACGAAGTCCATGCTAACATGTGATTTTTCTAGATATCACGCCGAGCCATCGGGTACATTCTACAGATACGATGCGAAAGCCATCGGCTCCGGAAGCGAGGGTGCGCAGGCAGAGTTGCAGAACGAATACCACCGTTCTTTGACACTGCCCGAGGCCGAGACTCTGGTTTTGAAGACCTTGAAGCAGGTTATGGAGGAGAAGCTGGATTCAAAGAACGTTCAGCTCGCCAGTGTCACAAAGGACAAGGGATTCCGTATTTATGATGATGAAGATATGGGCAAGGCTGTGGCTCAATTGGACAGCAATCAATAAACTATGAATGACTACACGACTGTCTGGGGAATGGGAATGATCTCCGTCAAGCATGGTACAATTTGTCACCTTTACAATGGATGAAATAGAAAAGGATAATGTTGGTCCTAATGCTATGAATTTTCACATAAATTGCTTTTCATGACCCATGTTCAACTATTACGGGGCCTGTCTATGTACAAATGACTTCAAATGCTACCGAAGTTTATAGACACAGGGTTTAAGAGTGCTAGCCTCCTCTTCAGGGGACAAGTCCAGCTCTTGCGGCTTCTCAATGAACTTTTTCTTTCCGGCACCGGCGCCGGCACCAGTGACCGATGCATGTTTGCCCTTGCTAGGCGCACCACCCTGCTTCACAAACTCCATCTTCACGAACATCTTGTTCGACTTGTCCACCGACTCGGGCTTGAGAACGAATCCTCGCGTCCGGAACACTTCGATGAACGACGAGATATCCGTCTCGTCATTTTCAGTTGGACGGGCATCTTCAGCGTAGACCTCCGTATCATCCAAATCCGAACCAGCCTCCTCCGCGTCGGCTTGCTTCTTCTTAAGCTTCTTCTTCTCAGACTTGCTGAGTGGCTTCTTGGTGCCGATCGAGCCTTTTTTGCGAACTACCTTTCCGAAACGACTCTTGACCTCACTTACCCAGCATTCACCCTTGCCGTCACCGCGCAGCACTCTCCATGCCTCTTCAACGAAAGATACCCAGTTGGTTCCCATCAAACTCAGACAGAAGATGGCGATATCGACTGAACCATCCTTGACAGGTAGGTTGCTGACGTCTGCTTTGGTAATGTATTCGTTGGCGTTGTGCAAATCGTAACTGAGAAGCTTGAGCTTAAGCTTGTCCGCCGACGGGGTAAGCGAGCGGGCGAGCTGGGCATCACCACAGCCCATATCAGCAATTGTGCTGGTTCCATTTGGACGGCGAGGAAGAGAGGGCCCTTGTTGAGCCCGTTTCTTGTCGAACTTGCCTTTCTTGTCAGACATGGCTCCTCTGGCCCGGATTGCTTTGATGTACCCGTCGACCGGGTTGGACGGCCAGGATTCCTGCACTTGGCGAGAGAACCCAGCATGGTATTCGTTGAAGAGTTCGGGGTTCGAGGAGAAAAGTTCCAGGGCTTGAGCAGATGGAGTTGTGTAAAGGGTCTCGTTCAGATGGCGGAAACGCGAAGAAATCAACTTTTGCCGCATGGCTTGCTGGAGAGGTGTAAGCTTCGCTTCCGTCACCGGCAGTGCCACAGGCAGAGATTCAGTCGCTGCCGAGGTCTTATTCAAAGTGGCTTGCTTGTCGGCATTTTCTTGAGGTTGCTCGGGCTTGTTCTTGTTGTTCTTCTTTTGCTTCTTGCTGGGCTTGGTTCCCTCATTTCCATCTGGACCCGTTGCATCATCCGCATCGTATTGTTGCTGTGGCTTCTTTTCCTTGTTCTCGTTAGGTTCCTTCTTGTCCTTTCCTTGTTGCTCCTGCGCATTCGAAGTATCTCCGTTTTGCGATTTCTGTTCCTGATTCTTGTTCTTCTTCTCGGTCTTCTTTTTTACAGGAGCTCTCTTGCGACCTTCAATGTGCTGACGGTACATCGCATCCACATTCTTCTTGGTGACATGATCATTTCCTCGCTTGCGCTTGTTGTCAGACTTGTCATCGGACTTGGGCTTAGGTTGCTCAGTTTGAGTTTTCAGAGCATCGTTCGAGACGGACCACCCTGGGACGGCGAACATGGTGAAGTGCTGCGTAGAATTGTGTTCCTCTTGTGAGCATTGAATTTTCTTTTGTTTGCTTTTCCTCCGAAATCAAAGTACCACCCAGAAAAGAAACCGTCTATCAACGGCGCAGAAAAAATTTGGGCGGTGAATCAGGCGGTAACCCCATATGCGGCACTTTGCGGCTCCGCCCCATATCAAAGGCACGTGACATCACACGGCTTTGGTTCTAGTTCCCGGGTTTAATTTCTGGATGATTCGTTTGCTGATGGTAGAGAAGGGCATTGCTTTTTTTCAACTAATGTCTCAACGATCTGGATGTCTCTATTGCTAAGGAAATAGACAATCCTACGGGCCTCAGGCTGATAATTCGGGTAGACGGACTGCTTTTTCTATGATCGTCGTTTTTACTTAGCTGTCTCCAGGCTTTTGATGTGCGCAATTCCCAACCACGTTTCATAGTGGCTATGGGATTGTTTTGTGGGCAGTCAGATGTTGATAGTATACTGTCATGAGAAAGCTAGTTACGGAGAATGACCCTCCCGATAAAACGGATGCCGCTCCATCCGGAGAGCAGTCAGACACTACAGAGGGCCAATCGATGATGAAAAATGCGCCACCCCATAGAGTGGTCAAGCGGCGCACGAAAACGGGATGCTTGAGTATGTCGATAACCTGAATTGGCCAAGGGAGCATCCGTCACTGACTTTCGGACTAGCATGTCGACAACGGCGCATTAAATGTGGCGAGGAGAAGCCTATCTGCCGCAACTGTGTTAAATCAAAGCGGGAGTGCAAAGGTTATGCTCAGCGTGTTGTCTTCAAAAATCCTATGGGAATCACTGGGGCCTTTGATAATGCGCAGGTCTCGTCCATGGCATCGTTTCCTAGCGGATATGAACGCCGTGCCTCTCATCAAAATCGGACACCGTCAGGACTAATCAATGCCTCAGCCAGCCAGCCCTCTGTGATTGAAATGGCAGACAATATGATTGTTCAAAATGATGGAACTGACACGGCTCCGTTGCAGTATCTACCAGCTCAGGTATCGCGTGCGTCGCAGCACGAGGCACCGAGTGTAAATCATTCTGCCTTTGATCCTATTCCACTATGTCACCAGCTGGCATTTTGGTGTAATGATTCATATAGCTCACCCGAAAGTGCTTCAAGCTTGAGACACCCGACTCAGGACCCTGCGCGTCGACCAAGTAGCCAAGTTGGCAGTACTCAATCTGTACCAACAGTACCTCTCCGCGGATCGATACATACTGCAGGCCATCTGCCTCTCACTTCTCCAGTAGCACAGGTATGATGCATTCTATTCTTTCACATAAGTTTCCTCGTTTTTTATGCTAAACTTGCAATTAGCCGCTTGAGTCCCAGCCCTGGTATCCAAATAGCGGACGTATTCAGGAGCAGCATTCGTCCCACTATCCGCGCACACATAGTATACCATGGTCTGGCATTAAAGCATCATACTCCGATACTGAGCGTTACTCTGATTTTCATGCATGCTCTATGGATGAGACATGGCGAGATGCTAGTATGACAACAGCAAATCGTAGTGAGCTTCAACTTGGGTCTCTTACCACTCATCTGAATGAGACGAACATTTTATCTTCCTATCGTCCGACGTTAGACTCATCCCCCCTGAACGACCCCAAGGCGGCGAAAATTTTTGTTCATTTTATTCATTCCATTGGCCCATTCCTTTCCGTCTTTGAACGACACCCGGTGGATTCCCCAATCCCTTTAGGAGCCTCTGTTCCTGCCGCCCAGCAAGGCCTATGGACGTACACATTACCTTTCCAGGCCTTGGAACACCAAGCATTACTCCAAGCCATGCTGGCTATCAGCAGCTTGCACATATCTTTTTTGCAACAAACACCACAGACAGTCTCGCTGAAACATTACCATTATGCATTAAAGAGAGTGGGCAATGCAGTAGGGCTTCCCACGCGACGCCAACAATATGGCACCTTGGCTGCCACGCTGCTCCTTGGGTACTATGAGGTTGTGGCCGCTGATCACACAAAGTGGAATAGCCATGTCGCAGGTTCAGCCCAGTTAGTCCGTGAGATTGACTACGCCGGCCTCGCGCGTGACCTTCGAGCTCATCGGCGTCGAACGCGAGGCCATTTGATTCAAGCAGATTGGTGGCTTGCGAACAGCCCCCATGCTGTCTCTGGGGATGACCCGTTCGCTGAGAAAGAGACATCCATTGATCAAGATTTTATTGGGACAATCTTCGGTCGAGCCATAAATTACGATGAGTATGGACAGGTCGAAAATGGTTCGAGTCAATCATACCAGAAGCATTTCACTCAGAAGGATATCGAAAACTTTCGAATTCAATGCGATCTCTATTGGTGGTACTGTAAGCAGGATACAATTCAGAGTATCATCAGTGGCAACCAACTATTGTTAGTCCTACACATACAGCTTTTCATGTCAAATATGCTAACTATTCTAACTAGTATGCCGTATTACCGATGGGCACAATGCCCACCGCGTGCAGGCATGGGACGCCTAGACGCCGTGTATGGATCAGCAGATCACCTGTGGCTCTTACTCGGTCGTTTAACGGACTTTGGTTATCGCGACCGAAAACGAAAACTCAAGGCGGCAAAGGTATCCGGGATAGACTGGAAGCCAAACACTGGCTTTTTCAAATTCATGGCCCGGTTTGCCGGCAGCAGCACGCGCATGCGTGGTCCACCTGGTCCTGCTCAGAATACTCGAGTACCTTATCCTTCCCCACCATCTGGCAGTAACTCTTCACCAAAAGAAGGGATTCCTCCAATGTATGGTATGATTCCTCCACGCGGGCCTGTCCAGTTACCCTTGGCTTTTCAAGACAATGCTCCGCATCCAAAGAGCTCGCCAAGCCAGGGTGACGATGATGGTGACGAAGGTATAACATACGGCGATGCAGAAGATGAGTGGGAGCGTATACTGGCAGCGTTTGACGCATTTGCGTATGCTCTTGGTCGTGATTTCATGTCTTTACCTGATGTGACTCCGCCAACCTTTACTCCCTTCGGACAGGCCCTACAGTACCGCACACAGCAAATTGCAGTATTATGGGGATTTTACTATACTGGACGCATTCTTCTTCTTCGGCTACATCCGTCAATGCCACCTGCCATGATGGTAGCTGCCGGTGTTGCAGCTCCAGCTACGGCCACATATGCCCAGACAATTGGAAAAATCGCAGCAAATGTCTATGATCCACAGCTTCTCACTATTGGAGCGGAAAGTTTGAACCCGACCCAAGGATGTTACATGACGGAAATGACAGTCCCGGTTTTCTTTTCCGCGGTACAGTATACTGATCCCGGCCAACGCGAATGGACAGTTGTCAATCTGCGTAATGTATCCCGCCTCACAGGCTGGAAGTCATCAGATGCCATTGCAAGTGGATGCGAGAGAGCCTGGGTCGTTGCAGGGAAACAGGGGAGAGGACCTCCATATCAGCCTACAAGTGAGGCGCGACGACAGCCCACAACGGACCCATCGCCTCAGCAAGGCCCGTATCACAACATAGAAAGACGGTTTATCACTGTGAGCAAATCAAATCGGCTTCATTGGGCTATGGGCATATTGAGCTTGGAAGACGATGTCGAGGTATAGATAGCCTTGAACATTAAGGTCTATATAATACTATATATCAATGGATAATGCAGAATGCAGTGCCCGGCGTGTAACGCGCGTGAGCTTATTAGATGGGAAGGGCTCGCTATTGTGCGTTCATTTTCATCGTGAATATTCGTTGTGATCTGGACCGGGGTGACCAGTCTATTTCTGCTCTGCGCGGTCCGCCCTTTCTTAATATACTTCATGCATGTCATGCAGGTACACCTCATCCGGAAAACACAGGCACATACCCAACTCGTTCTCTTGCAGACCCCAAGCCTTTTCGTTGGTCGAATCTATCCGCTATGCTCTGATTTGTACACGATGCTGCAGAAGCTTCTGGTTGTGGCTATCTGCCACGGCTTCATCGGATCCGATTCCGGGTTACATACGAAAGTTTGAAGCAATAGTACCTATACAGCTATACCCAAGCAGCCCCGGGGTTGTTCTCGAAAAGGCAGGAGCTTGCTGTTGGGACGGCCTGCAGCAACTAGATTGTTCTCGACCAACAATCAAAAGGTCCTGGAGAATGACGGAGACCGCGGGTTGGGCACCGGTTTGCTTGGATTGAAATGCATAGAGGAGAGGAGCACTCTTTAGGTAGTTATGGAAAATGATTCCGAAACGATTGCTTATTACGCAGGGACAAAGCGAACTAGCAAACTGCATTGTGCACAGGCTGTTTCTTTGTATCTTCGTGGCTGTTGATTCGGCGGATGAGGCTCAATCAGCCGCACGACGTGTATTTACGCTTATATAACCGACTGAGGCGTAATTTGCGTGGGACAGCGTGGCTGAGGTCCGCATATCACTGTAACATACGGTAACGCTTGGTCCTCCACATAGCGTCATGAGCCGGGGAATTCGCTAAGCCCAGAATGGAAGGACGAGCGGCGGTCGTTGTTGTCGCGAATCGCTTCAATTCTCTGACTGCATCTCTTTCTCTTCTGCCTGCGTGTGCACTTGGTGTGTATAAATATCCCCCAGCATCCTCGCTGGACATTGCATTTGCCTTCTCTGCTTCCTGTTCCTTCGCCCACGGTTCCTTCTTCCCCGCTTCAGTATCAAGTGAGCGACCCGCCGAGTCAGCGGCTGGCATCCACGGTTCGCAATCAGCATTATCTAGTGATACCCCTGTTATTGTTTGTTCGAACTCGAAATGGCTCCATACGACGACTACCGCTTATCTTCGAGTATTCTGGAGAGTCCGCGCGACGGACCCCGTCACTCCAGAGAACACTTGCATTCTCGTGGTCCTCCGGTACGCGAACGACCACGCCCGGCCTTCGATGATGAGCGCTTTGAGTCACGCCTGCATGCAGCTGACCGATATGGTCCACCTGCCCGCCGGCCAGAAAGGTTCTACAATGATGCGGACTCGTTTATCTCATCTGAGCGCCCTGAACGCCGCCGGGGAGTGAGCCCTTCTCCTCGACCCCGCCTTTTGCGACGACAGTCTTCCCTGGATACCTTTGATCGCATCCCATCACGAAAATTGGAAGAGATGTACTACCGGGGCCCTTCTCCCCGACTTTCACCCCCTCCAAGATCAAGATACTCTCCTTCTCCGCGGCCTCATGGAGATGATCTCTATTACGAGGATATTCGCATCGCAGAGCCGGACTACTATGGAGACGAAGAGTTTAGAGGATTCCGCGAGCGGGACCGGTATCCAACTCACCCTCGTCGCTCCAGTAGCCGTTTCCGTGAGAGGATTATCGAAGAACGCATTGAGAGACCGTACCCCCGAAAGGGCAAAACTCGCATGCCCAAGAAGCTGGTCCATCCTCGGGCCATCCTTGACAAGGGCTATCCATTCGAGGAAGAGGACAAAGCGGTCATGATTCAGGTGGCTCTCTCCAAGGAGCAGATTGATGAGCTCGTCACTATCAGCCGGGAGATCAGGCGGGTAAACGAGAGTAAGCTAAGCACTCGTATTGGTTTTTTTTTGGAGGGGGGGGGAATACATAACAGGCTAACTTTCTGATTCTTTACAGCCCGGATTGTACGCACTTCTCCGTCACCCGTTCGCATGGAACGGCTTAGTATAGCAGATAGTCCGCCTCGAGCAAGCCACGATACGCTGATTGTTGAGCGATCACCACCTCGATCACACTCGCGCCATCACCGCCACCGTCGTGGGCACAGCGAAAGGACTTTGAGCGTTTCCCGAACCAGATCTCGGTCAATATCAGTTCAGAGTCGTCGTCGCCGTCGGTCCTCGCCTGGACGCCGCGAGGCCAATCGAGATGAGACTGGTCCTCTGGCCATTATGGTGCGCCCCCGAGATAGTGACGATGATCTTAAACTTGTCGGGCCATTGGAACGCCGCAGTGGTGATCTGATCGAGGACGAAGAAGTCCATGAAGTGAAAAAGGAACGCAAATGTAAGATGATCTGCGGTATAATCCAAGCAACGGCACAGTGCTAACTTATCTACAGCTCCCAATTCTCGACTTATTCGCGCAATGATGGCCACTCTGACTTAATTCTTATCAGCTCCCCTACGCTTTACCTTTTAATTCCCCTTTCCCTTCATTTCCATTTCTTAATTTCTATGTTTTACTTTTTAAATACCATATTGGAATATGGGCAGAATGTAATGACTGGAGAGCATATATTTGATGCATACGACACCGCATATTTACGATACATACGAATATAATAATGACTATAATTCCATAGTTGTCTTTCTTGTAGTTGTAATTGTACCTGAATGCTCTAGCTGTATATGAAACTGAGTGGTGCGGCGGAGGCGGTGACGGCCCGCGTGGCCTTGACGTCCAGAATCTCACTTCCCCTCCGTGATATTTTCCATCGCAATTCATCCCATCTCCAGAGAATTATTCCTAAGAAGATTCTACTACTATATCGAATATTCATCCACTAAATTAACCATATTGCCAATCATCATGGACCGAGTGCAGGCGTTCGGAAAGAACCTCAGGTAATACACCCCTCTTCCCCGGATCCAATGCATTGCTTGTTTTTGTGGAGCTGTCATGTCGCATTAGACCACTGTGGTCATTCAAGGAAACCCTACCTGCTGACATGATCTGTTCTTGCTTTTTATTGCGGCTAGTGCGAACTTCACGCCCTTTGCTGCGCGCACGCAGCAGATGCTCAAGGAGCAATTTGGCCAGGTTGAGGACAAGACCCAGCTCCCCGACGAGTACATCGAGCTCGAGAAGCGTATTGATGCGCTGAAGCTGGTTCATCAGAAGCTTCTGCAAGTAACGTGAGTATATTCCTTTTTTACCCCGTGGCTTCAGAGCCTAGCCTCTCTCCGATCCAACTTTCACATGAACATACTCCGTACTAACAAGTTGTTCTTCCCCTCCCTCCAGCTCCCAGTACTCCAATGAAGCTTATGACTATCCGCCCAACATCCGCGAGTCCTTCAACGACCTTGGTCGTACCATCCAAGAAAAGGTCCAACTCCTTTCCCAAGCCGCCTCCCCCGCGGAGGCCCAAGCTGCTCTGACTGCCCCGCCAGCCGCAAAGCCCCAGCCCAAGACCTTCAACCACGCCATTGCCCGTGCCTCCCTGTCCGGATCGCAGACCCTAGCCCAGAGTGCTAACGGCGAGGACTCCTTGGGAGGTGCCTTGGAGAAGTATGCCCTCGCTTCGGAGAAGGTGGGCGAGGCCCGTCTGGCACAGGACGCCCAGATCCAGTCGCGGTTCCTGGCTGGATGGAATACGACACTTAACACGAACTTGATGTTTGCTGCTAAGGCGCGCAGGAATGTGGAGAATGCTCGTCTTATGTTGGACTCGGTGAAGGCTAACAAGAAGGCTGCTGCCCGGGGTGACCTTGATAACTTGAGCGAGGAGGCCCGTGCTGAGATTGAGCAGGCGGAGGATGAGTTTGTCGGACAGACTGAGGAGGCTGTGAGCGTCATGAAGAATGTAAGTTTACTTTTTATTGCCAGTGCGCGAGAACCCGCTCTAACCGTGTCCCGACCAGGTCCTCGATACCCCTGAGCCCTTGAGAAACCTAGCAGACTTGATTGCCGCACAACTCGAATTCCACAAGCGGTCGTACGAGATTCTTAGCGAATTGGCTCCTGTCGTCGACGGTCTACAGGTTGAGCAAGAGGTACGTAATATCTACATCCTTCCCAGTCCGGTTTATGTCCATTCTCTGACTATGGCTTCTAGGCTAACTATCGTAAGAGCCGTGAGGGAGCGTAAATGATATCATGATTTTCTATCTTGTCGTGGTCTTTGTTTGTTCTCGATGTCCCAGTTTGTGTTTCTTAACTACCCCATCACTGTACTGCTTTTTGTGCTCGGGATGAGCTTTCCATATACTTTTATGTCTGGGTTTGAAATGAACTCTTTATCAGATGATGTTTGATGATAAATTAAAAACGTTTCAGTGATCTGAAGGTTCGCAGTAGTCTCATAGTAGACATGGTGCGTCTATCGCGGCAAGCCGCGAAGCGCAGCCGCTGGCTTCTTAATTCCCCAGGCATCAATGCCACAGCTGGCCGCTCCGCAATCCGCCCATTCCAGACCGACTACTATCAAACGGCTCCTGTCAAGTCATATATCCTTGAAGATTAGACGTGTGCTTATCCTGTGATCACGAATCAAACTTATCAATTTACGCGGTCCGAAATACGATCAATAACTGTGGCAGCAACACGCCCGATTTACGCCTCA
Source organism: Aspergillus ruber CBS 135680 (assembly GCF_000600275.1). Taxonomy (NCBI): domain Eukaryota; kingdom Fungi; phylum Ascomycota; class Eurotiomycetes; order Eurotiales; family Aspergillaceae; genus Aspergillus; species Aspergillus ruber. The sequence goes on from NW_024467301.1 coordinate 556,977, forward strand.
CAGCGGAAAGCTAGCTACGTCTGGCCCCGGAATCGAGAATCGCAATCGAGCAAACGAACAAAGTATCAAGGCCATCGCCGGATCTATCTATACGCGCTACGGGTGATAAATACACGGCGTTCACGCAGATTACAAGCAAAAACAATCAATTGTGTTGGGTTTTGGGCTGGTCCTGAATCTAATTGCTCCATTTTGATTGATCCTTCCGTCACTTTCGAAGAAAGAAAGGCCATTATCGATTGAGAAGCTCTCTACGCTACACTACGAAAGAAGGAAACATACAAACAAAATGGCATCTGGGTATGTTACACTTCGAACCATCAATGTCACCCTCATGAGACGAGTATACTAATCCGTGACTTCAAACAGCGCAAGTCTAATCATCGGCCTTATCATCGTCGTGCTCGCCTCTATCGTCGCGTGGGTGTTTAGCCCCAAGGGTGATAACCAGACGTTCGTTTCCCTTCCTCTCCCCCCTGCCATCATGTGGGGGTATAAATGCGTGTTGGCTGATTGTGACTGGGTTCTAGGCTCTGGCGGAGTACGCTTATTCTCTCGTTTGTATCGTGTTTCCTTATGTGGGGTAAGTATCTCTCCAGTTCGAGATGTGGATATGGATGGCTAACTTGGTTTGAATAGCGATTATCTTCATGGCACAATGGCATCCTCTCATCGCACCCAAGAGATCGGATATTCGGCCTGATCGCGTACCGCAGTAAACACTTGTGCGCTTGTGGTTTTCATTACTTGTGGAATTGGGTTTAGGCTGGCTGATTAGGATGATGAAAGGGATAATGGATCTTGTATAGCTACGTTTTTTATTGTCATAGCGGAATGTCATGGATTCTTCATGTTTATATTACAGCTATACATGCTATTCTATTATAGATAGATTAGCCAACTCCTACAGCTCCTAACACCACTCGCTGAACCGCCCATCGAGCCATTAACCCTGCAACTGCCAAGGCCACAGCGCGCAAATACCCACATCCCAGTAAGATATATAACGCCTCGATATTACTTAACAATACCAAATGCGTATCTGCCGCCCCCAACGACAAAAGCGAACCCATCGACTCCAAGAACAAAGCCAAATACTGATTTGCCGGCGCAGAAACAGGCACCATCGAGGCTAGTTTGGCGATCCAGCTCTCGGGCAGTGGAGGCATTGGCCACGAGCCGGGTAATGATGAAGTGAATGATGAAGTAGCAGGCGACAGCTCGGACGTAGGCGCAGGGATTAGTGTCGCGATTGGGGTCGGCATACCCTGCTGTCGAGCGATGGTGATGTCTGTTGGCTTTTGGGTGTAGGCTTCGGACGGGGCATTATTCCCGCCGCTGCCGTCTGGGCCCCAGATGACGAGGAGAATTGGGAAGAGCTTTGCGCAACTGCTGACTAGCAGTGCGGTGCTGATGGCCGTTGGACTTGCGGGTGCCGGAGGCGGGAGTGGTTGGACATTTGTTACCGGGGCCGTAGAAGCTCGTCTCAATGGAGGTGCGACAGGAGGCAGTGGTTGTGGAAGGGGAGGAGTCAGGTTTCCGGAGGCGCTGTTGGTGCGAACGAGAGATGGAGATGACAGCGAGGCTGAATCATGTTGTGACAGTTTAGGTGGACTTGTCGTTGGCGGGTTTGTGGAGGTTGTATGTGGTTGCGCTTGCGGGGCCCTGGGCTGGACAGCGGAAGACGAGCAGGTCGATGGAGAAGGGTGAGACGTAGAAGGTTGGTCTGTCAAGGTGCTATTATTCGCGCTTCCTCCGCTGCTTTTACTGGTGCCGCTATCGGCAGGACGACGTCTGGGTACCAACACGGACGCCAACAACCGAACTGTGAGATGGTGTGCAAGGGTCGCGAGAGCATTCAGACTGAGGAAAAAGAAGTATTGAACGATAATCGGGGTGTGGATGAGGAAGCTGGAGGTCACGGATTGCGATTTTTCGATTCGCGCCCAGGTCAGGTAGACGTCAAAGAGGAGAAGGAGGATACCAAGGCGAATAATGGAGCGCTAATAAGATATTGATGTTAGCCTTAGATTGGATAAGGTAGAAGACCGCGTCTCACATCGAATTGGTTATCATCTCTTCCGAGCCGGTTGAAAAGGAGATGTCGGTACACCTGTCAAGTTAGTTCAACACTTTCCTCTTTATCCGAAAGGGAAGTTTACACACCTGCGGCTTGATCAAGACGAGGTCGATAAACAGCACGACAAAGTCATACTCGACATATTTGTCGGCAAAATGCTGGCAGCGCGGACATTGCGTCAAGCGCACGCCTTTGCCCAGCGATCGGTCATCGGCACGGCTGTAAGTGCTGTACAGGTGGGAAACCGGATAGGAGCATTCGATGCAGATGGGCATCGTGTCATTGGCACATAGCTATCGGGTCCATGGTACAGAGAAAGAAATTGGCCGGGAGAAAGTGCATCTACAAATTGTCGGGATTGAAGCTCGCCGAAGGCGGTAAAACATGTCAATATATCCCAGTCTTTAGATCTATGTTCGAAATCCAAATATATACAAGAAGGATCTAATCAATCACACCCGTATTATCTGCCCAGCTCGGTTCGATAGTACGGCAAACAGCCTCGTAATCCTGAAGCTTCTGCGCATTGTCAGGTAGACCCGGAGTCGTCCAGAACATCGTCCAATTAGTATCCGTCAATTTCCACGTTCCACGAGACCGCTCAAAGTACCATTTATTAACCGGGTTGTCCTTGCGACTGCGCCAGCAGAGTCCATTGGGGAAGCATGTGCGCACCATCGCGTTGAAAACCATGTCTGCCACACCCCCTGCTCCTTGGCTACGCTTCAGGACGGCGAACTTGTCCAGGTACGGGACCATTCGCGCGCGGCTGGCCTCGCTGTCGTCATCTGGGACGCCAGGGGGTGTTTCCCAGGTGAGGATGGCACCGCCTTCGTACTCGCCTGCGATGATAACACCTGCTAGGCGATCGTTGACTCGTTTCAGGTAGTCCTGGACGTCGAGTTTGTGGTTAAAGGAATCTTCGATCAAGTAGACCAAACGAGGCAGGTCAATGCATGGATCAGTCAGCTTCACGCGACCTTCTTTGTTGGGATTCCACACTTGGACTCGCGTATCAGGCAGGACTGTCAATGGCATGCCGCGTTTGACAAAGGTCGTGTGAGAGACAGGCGGGTTGAATGTGTTGTTGCCGTCAAGAGCACTGCGTCGACTCATGGGCAGGGAAGAGGAAAGCAATGGTTTGTCAGTGAGTAGATTGTGAATGAGCGGGTTCCGTTGTCGTCGCGTTCCCACAGCAGACACGTCCGAAACAGTAGTCTGTGACGTCTGGGCTGAATTGGCTACATCCGTTGGCGACGAGATGATGCCGGATGATGTAGCAGGCAACATCGCAAGTGCCTTGTGAGACAATCGGAGGTTTTCGATATGTCCATCAATCGCCTCTATCCCAGATTTTGCTTGATTTGTTTGGTACACTTGGCCGGACGGCGTCGAGGCGATTTCCGATTTGACAAACTCCGTGAGAGGGTTACTATTGGCAATGGAAGTCGCCCCCTCATGGATTTTTGCGGCTTCAGGTGCCAGCAATGACTGACCCACCCGCATCAGTTCGTCTTCGATATCCTCAACCTCCTGCTCCATGTTGATGAAAACATGCGATGTCTGCGGCCCACTATAGGCCGGAATGCCCCCCAGCGGATCCAATAATATAACACGGTCTAAAGACACTTCTTTCTGCAAGCCCTTGATCCTATCAGCAGTGATCAATGGATCCTCATCAGGATCGTGGGGGTATGCCAGCCCTGCCAACTCCTTGGTCAGAGCAAGCACGGCGTCGTTCGCAGGGATGAAAACCGCCCGGGGCGTATCCATGGTATATCCAATTGGAGGTACAATCACAGTGTGTGCATCACGCAATGGATTCAGCAGCAGCTTTCTTGAGAACACCGTGGGTTCCGTAGCAGTTGATGTAATGGAGAACGCCGAATCCAACCGGACGGACTTGGAATCAGGCTGCGCATCAATCGCGCCGGAAATGCGGTCTGCTTGGTCTATGGCGATTTTCCGCAGCACATTGGGATCATCTTTTGTCCCCGGGTCCACTACAACACAACAGGGCAGTCCCAGACGGCTCAGCTGGGCTAGGGTTTTGGCGACACCATCAATAATAGAGGTCTTCAGGAGCTGAGGTGTTGTGATCTTCACAAGAGCCAAGTGAAGCTTCTCCTCCACTACATCCTGTGGTTGGGCTGCAGGAGTCGCATGCTGACGGAAGACGGGACTAGCGTAGACGGATCGCGAAGCACCATAAAACGAGCTGCCAGAAGATGACGGCTGAGAAGTCAAAGTTGCTGCATTCGCAGTCGCCTTCGAGACCTCCGGTTCGGCTTTAAGTGTTGTAGGTGGGTTGTAATCTGTCTTTGGTTGCTGCTTGATTCGCGCCAGATATGATTTGGCTTCTCGCTTGGTCGGGGCCGAGCTCAACAGACTGAGGAAGAATTCCTAGCGACAACTATCAGCACATATTCCTATGGTCTATAGAATACCCAGGAGCCATACCCGATCAAGCAGCTTCTCCTTGGCCCGTCGTCCCAGTCGATCATTATTCTTACTATAACTGGAAAATTCGGCGCTCTGGTGGACTGGCCGGTCGGCGCTGGAGGAAAAGGACCGGCACCATGGTCGAGGGAGGGAGTCGCGTTTAAGCAAACGATGATTCTGCTGCTGAAAGTGGTCAATATATGGGAATTCAATGCCGTACACAAACATTGCGACGGATGAGGGAATGTATTTACCTGAAGCAACGGAGACTGAGCAGAGCGCGGCCACTTCAACGTGGAGGCGCTCATGTTTCATTATGGTCGCTCGAAGGAGGAACCAATGCTAAGAAGAGATGCATAGGAGAGAGAGGAAAGAAGAGGAAAAGAGTCAATTGGAGAGTTGGGGAAAAGAAAAAGCGTGGGGAGTCAAATTGACCTGGGTCGATGTGGGATAATGACGCATTGCCGCTTTCGGCCGTTCGGCGCCGATCCCGCTCTCAACTATGGAATATAAACATGAAAATATTTCATTCATCTACTGAGCTATACAGCTACAACCGGCTACTCCCTCTATCCGAAGTTGACGGGATTCCATGCAGAATGCGATTTTCCTTGTTCTGCAGTCTCTCCAGCGTTGCCTCGAATAACCGCGGAAGGCCGGTATCACCATACTCTGCGCCCTCTATCATCCGTGCAACCCCCAACGCTGACAGAAATATCTGGGGCATCCCATGACCGTTGAACCCGGCAATCACTATCTGTCCAGGCTTCCCGGGTACAGGTCCGATGTGTGGGAGGAAATCCGTTGTATATCCCATAACTATACCATCGGTTAGAACTATACATATTCGACAAGACCAAGAGGGATCTGGAGACATACTCCCCGTCCAGACTCGATCTGTATATGCCCCCGTGTTCTCCCATCCGTGAAAGTGCCGTTGCATGTAACCATCAAAGTAGTGCGCCGCTGAATCAATCAACCTGCTGTCATCTGTAACGTTGTACCAATTCGCCGGCTCACGCAGATACATTGATCGCGCCCCTCCAACGACGATACTTCCATCTGGCCGGGGGATTAGATAGTCATAATCCCAGTTATTAAATCGCAGCGTGTATGAGCTGTCCAACGGATTGCTGGACGGGTTAGGAACAACAATACGACTGCAGATGCCTCGGACCGGGATTATGTGATTCTGGAACTCCGGGGCCAGGGCTGGCGTGTAAGCATTGCAGGCGTACACAACGTGTTTTGTGCGGATTGAGCCCCGGTCAGTCACTACTGTCCAACGTCCGTGTTTGTCCGGGGTGTCGGATACTTGCAGGACGGGTGTGTATGTCTGCAGATTTGCCCCACTGGCTATTGCTCTTTTGAGGAGGTGTATGATAAGCTTGTATGGCCAGAGTCGTCCGGCATCGTAGCTGAAGCAGCCTCGTGCGCCTTTGACGCTAGAGAACTGGCTGTTGTAAGTATATGTTTTTCTACAACTGTTGCAGTTGGAAATAACACACAGCCTCTGCCTTTTCTCCAGCCCTCATCTCAACAAGCTTACTCGCTTCTGATCCTTTTATAATGAGTGATTCTAATCCGCCTCTGAGTTTGGCAAAGTGAGCATCATCCAGCTGAACATCAATGGCATGAGCCACTCTCAAATCGCACTCGATCTCCTCCTTTTCAACGAAAGACTGGACAGTTTGGAGATTCTGCATCTCAAACATGGCTACTTCAGCTGCTGCATCGATGTCGTAGTCGTTTGCTAGGGTGTTGATGCCGTTGTAAACGTCGGGTTTGAGGTGGCCTCCTATTGTGTAGAAGTTTAATTAATGAATCATTTTCTCCTTCCATCCCACACAAACCAACTATTTTAGGGAAAGCGGATGCAATGAGAAGTAACCTCACCATTTCTCCCTGTCGCCCCCGAGCAAGCCTGTCTAGCCTCTAGAATCATGATAGATGGCTTCTTCCTCCCCGTGCTCTGACCTTGTTCAAGACAATGGTAGGCTGTCGCTGCCCCCGTATACCCAGCACCGATGATGACGATATTGCTGGACTCAGGCAGCGTCTCAGTCGACCGATGATTGTCAAGGGTATCCGGCTGGGAGCGCCAGAAAGAGGTCATACCTCCGTTGACGGGGAAGGGCATGGTCATGGTTTGGTAGTCAATATTCAACATTGATATTTCCGTGTAGTGGATGAAGCAGTTGAATCTTTACTATGAAAGATATTGTAAACGTACTTATCATGTGCTATATACATGCGTCCTGACCAATTATTGGCTGGAACCGCCGACGTTGAACATGAAGATGCGGAGTAGATAGTCTATCTATACAGAGTATGTTTGAAGATAAGCAAGGATCTATATGTACTCGTACGCAATCCATCTATCTGACAGAGACTAGACTGATATCGACAATGACAGCCTTGCTATATTTACCCCTCAGATGCAACAATCCCTGCTGCCATCTCTGGCAAGCTATCAGCAGTCACCTCCATCTCCCCAAACAACTCGGGGAGTGCCTGCTTCTCGTACACAGTACAATACGCTCCTCTGAATCTGTTTTTATCAGTTATCACATCTATCACTGAGAGATAGTGGGTGGAGGGAGAGATATGACCTACCCCGTGCGCCTCGCTGCAGAAACATCCCACATATGCGCCGCCGCAAACCACGGCTTCTCTCCACCCTCCGTCTCCAATTTCTCGAACAACGGCCGATACGCCCCGGGATCGGGCTTCCCAACACCAGCCGTATCACACGATAGGAGGTTCTCCGAAGAAATCTCAACCCCCGCATTGCGCAGATACGCACCAACTCTATTCAAATCGCCAGCCGTAAGTGCCCAAACTGTGAATCCGGCCTCGCGGAGTTTCTGCACACACTCCATTGCTCCGGGGCGGAGGTCTAAATTCGCGTATTCCTGCATTATGTACGCGAGGTCTTCATCCGTGCCGACGGTTGCGGGGTCCGCAATGCCTGCTTGGTAGAGCATGCGATGGAATATCTTTTCGAAAATGGTGGCGTAGGGTGTATAGGCACCTGAGACGCTGAGATAGGTATATTCTCGTTCAGCGACTTCGACCCAAGTATAGCCTAGGAAGGATGGTTGGACGTTATGTTCGCGGAGTTTGGGGCCTAAGCGGGTGTCGATGGCGTTGTAGATGCGGTCGTAGGAGACAAGGGTTCCTACAACGTCGAATACGACGTTTTTGTAGGCTGGCATTGTGGTAATTGATAATATGATTGCAACCCGGTTGGACAGGATAGATTCGATAGATTCGATAATGGTCGATAGTCAATTTATATAGGGCTCAGCCATTGTCTTGAGTCATTTCCCCGCCGGCTTATCTGGTGTGATGCGGAGAAGATCCGTAATGGTTACATCGGGGTATGTACTTTTGAACGCATATACCACAGGTTCAATCAAAACAAGGTATACAAGAATGGGGTTGACCTTATCTGGACCTGGCTATGTCGGCCTGGATGACTATCTAGTCCAAAATTATGTAGATATCACACCTATCAGAAAGGCCGGAGTCCAAAATGGGATGAATATCCTTCTTTTCCAGCAGAATGTATATAGAAGTCTGAGGATTTATTTACGTTTCTGGAGACCGTCTATTATAACCATAGCCCAATTAACATGGCAATCCATCAGGATATCCCAAAGTTATCTAAATATATACCCCAAACCTCCGATATCGAGAAAGAGGCAACAGACGTCAGCAATGGTACAACGGTGGTATTAGGAACAGCTATTGACAATGCCGGATATCATCGCAGGCTCGGAAGAAGGCAGATCATGATGATGACTTTTGGAGCAGGTGTAGGCACTGGCTTGTAAGTGGTGCTAGTCGAAAACATCATCCCTGTTCTGACGAAACACAGATGGGTAGGAACGGGAACAGCCTTGAAATACGGTAAGTTCTAGGGAGAACTATTGTTCATAGTTTGAAAAGCTAAGTCTTCATAGCAGGCCCTGCGGGAACTGCCATTGCATATACCATCACTGCGTGAGAGCTGCTTGGACTATTTCCAAAGCAATAGACTAACTGTGAAACAGTATGATCGTGTATTTGCAGTTCACGTCCATTGGTGAAATGACCACGTACAAGCCTGTTCATGGTGGCTTTATCCGCCAGTGTGTCGAATACGTTGAACCGGCATTTGGCTTCGCAGTTGGCATTAATTTTTGGTTCAGTGTAAGGCCAATCAGACCACCATCTCGCCATATCTTCAACATCGACACAAAACGATAGCTAACCTATTTCTATAGTGGGTTATATGCATCCCAGCCGAAATAACTGCCGCCGTATCAGTGCTTGAATTCTGGCCACAGACCACTTCGGTGCCTTTGGCAGCGTATATCACTGTTTTCCTGGTAGCAATCTCCCTCGCAAACGTTTTTGGGGTTCGTCTTTACGGCCACGTTGAATACACGATGTCGTTCATCAAATGCCTGGCCATTTTTGCAGTCATCTTCTTCATGTTTATCATGACATCTGGCGGAATTCCTGCCACAAATGGGCCTATCGAGTTCCGCTACTGGAAGAATCCTGGTGCATTCAACAATGGCATTAAAGGGATTGCCAAAGCGTTCGTCCAGGCTCTCTTTAGCTTTGGGGGAGGTGAGTACTAGCAACGATAACCCAATTCCAAGTTGCTAAGCATTTGACTAGGTGAGCACATCGCTATTATCGCCGGTGAGGCTAAGGAGCCAAGAAAGACGGTCCGCAGCGCTGTCAACCCTATATTTTGGCGGATGGCCACCTTTTTCGTAGTAAATATCTGGCTCGTCGGAATGTGCGTACCATACGATGATGAAAACCTCATCCGTGGTAGTGGCACCTTGGGAAGCCCTTTCGTCATTGCTATTGAAAGGGCTGGTGTAATGTGGTTTGCCCATGTCATCAATGGGTTCATCTTCCTCACTGTTATCAGCTGTGGGATCACGAGTGCCTATATCGCCACTCGTAGTCTGGCTGCTTTGGCTGATCTGTCTATCATCCATCCATTTTTCGGCCGGAAGGATACAATGGGTCGGCCGTATGTGGCCTTGGTAATCAGTATTGTTCTAGGAGGAGGTCTCTGCTACCTCAACTGTAGCAACCAAGGGGCCGTTGTATACGAATGGTTTTCAGATTTGGTATGTTTCCATTGACGTAGGCACAATAAAGTCCAAGCTAATCCTTGACTAGGTGGGCATATCGACGCTCTTCCAGTGGGCAGGTATCTTTATCTCTCATATCCGGTTCCGAAGGGGCTTGAAAGCTCAAGGCATTGATCACCGCTCCCTTCCCTTCCGGGATTCTGTGGCACCATATGCTCAATACCTGGCATTGATAGTCGTTATCTTCATTGCCGGCTGCGAGTTTTATCTTGCCTGTTTCCCATTTGGTGAGAAGGGGTCGGCCAAGAGCTTCTTCGCGTCGTACATTGCAGCGCCTCTCTTCTCTGTTGATTACTTCACATACAAGGTGAGTGTCTGCACCATGATTGGTGCCAAGCAATGTAATGGCTGACAGAAGCCATTGTATTCCGCAGTTCTATTTCAAATCCAAGATTGTCCCGGTATCGGAGATGGACTTCAAGGAAGCCTTTGCATTTGACGAAGACGATCGACTGAGAGCCGCAATGGCAGACCAAGATAACCAGGATGGCTCGAGATCGAAACTGATGAAGAAACTCGAATATTTTTCACTCGGATGATCTGGAATTCAAGTTGAGATGTCGTGTGCTGCCAACTGCCATGCATATGTCCGGTGCAAAGCAAGGACCAACTCTGATGTCAACCAGTCAGAACCTTATTGTAACCTCCATATAAATGTAAGCTATTCCAGTCAATTAATAAATCCATGTCTCAGTCTGTTTCCGATTGCGGTCAAGACTGTCCAACTATAGTGGGCCAGTAATCGGACAGAAGAAACCCTGATCCCTACCCCGGATACTTGTGGCATAAGCGATCAGGCAACGGAGACTCGACGTCATTCAGAGAGTCTCTTCCTCTGCGAATATGAGAGCTGCTGTTGTAGTCGTGATGGTGAACGAGGAACTGCGTTCCGTCGTTGGGCTGACTCAGCCACAGTCCCGGGCGGGCGATCTCGGCGTTGTGATAGTGGGAGGAAGATAGTATGGCTGCCCCGCGATTCATTGTGCTGTCTTCCCTAGAATTCTGCTGGGAGATTGCATTGTCCAAGTTGCCTCTTACATAGAGCTCAAGTTAGAGTACATACTACTGTTTCAATCCAACACTGTGCGCCTCCTCCACACTGAACGTCCCCGCACTCTTACCCGACGGTCGCAAATTCTTCGCCTCTGGGTCAAGCCTTTGATCCCTTGCACGGTTCCTGAACGTCCCGAGAGCCCTGTGGCCAGGGTCAGAACTTTTTCTCTACCTTAACCTACTTTCTCACCCACTGCTTCTAGACTAGAATAACACACCAAATCGCATATTGAGGTGGGATTGCACCCTCTCCTTGATCTGTTCTCTTATCTTACCCGCATTAAGCTAACTGAGGCTCCCCACCGTTCCATTATTTCTTCTAGGCTCTCTTTCGGATCTCTCCGTGCAATTTTCAACTTCGCCGACCCTTTTTCATTGAACGTTCAGAACTCTCGACAGTCTTCATTATTATTCTATCCGAAAGGCGCATATTCGCATAAGAACAGAAATAAGAAGAGAGGGGTAAAAAGAACGAGGACCAAGTCTACGGAAAAGTCCATCGAAATCTATCAGATAGCTACAACCATGGCAGACCACACAGACAGACCAGCAGAGCCCATTTCCGAGGTCGAACCCACCGATTTCAAGCCTATGTCGAATGTGGAGGAATTTTCATTGCCGATGACCGCGGATGATATCGCTCGAATGGATCCGCGTCTCGGAGCCGCCATGGCCTCGGGCCTACCTCTCGAAGACGTTGATGACGATGATGAGGAAGATATGGATGAGGGCTACGTTGCTGTCGACCATGATGATACCAGTGATTTCTCCTATTGGTTCCGCCGTCCACCAGTGCACCAGCGCACCCAGTTGGATGAATTGCACCCGTTCGTTCAGGTCCTCTCCGTATCCAATGTCGATGATTGTGTCCAAGTGGAGAATTCCCTTCCGGAACCTGAGCGCTGCTCTCGCGAAAAAGTATGTTGAAAACGGACCCTGTGCTATAGTTGCGGAAAGGATACGATGTCTTCTTTCCCCCCCCCGGAAAATCTCATTTTGTGCCCATGGGACCCGTTTGGCTTTTCCGTGTGACCAGAGGCATCGCTGTGCATTATTACTCTTACTGACAATACTTTTTCTTCTTCCAAGTTCCTATACCGTCTTAACAAGTGCCCCGAACTCTCCTTAGGTCTCTTCACTCTCCCTGTTATCCCAGAGGGAGAACCGAAACCTCGCGCGACATTGGTGGGACATGTTGTCGCCACTCGGTCCTCGGCTCCTCGTGTGACAGACCACTCCATGCAGATGCCCATCAACTGGAGGAACGAGCGGTTGACCGTTGAGAATGGAGAGACAGTTGGTCATGATGAATACAGCAACACCATTGCTGTGCACTCGCTTGCGGTGCTTCCAGAGCACCAAAACAAGCAAGTCGGTACCACTCTGATGAAGTCTTACATTCAGCGGATCAAGGAAGCCGCTATTGCTGATCGCATTGTTCTCATTGCACACGACAACCTGGTGCCTTTTTACGAGGTATTGGGATTCGAGAACCGTGGACCTAGTGAGTGCAAGTATGGCGGCGGCGGTTGGTATGATATGGTAAGGCTCTGTCTCTCCCTCTGTAATTGAATCAAGACTGATAGATTTAGTCGCTGGAACTCATGGATGAGTGATATGTTTTTTATCTTCTTAAACGACTGCTTATTTCGTTCTGCATCGCTTGGTGGTATGGAAATTGTCGGTTGCATTACTTCTTTCTGACTCGTACTTTTTTCCTTTTTCTCCTTTTTCACGTTTATTTGCGGTTTGGTTTTACAGGGCTGGTCCAAGGAATCTAAGAGCAACGGAGTTTCGTGCTGGGCTATGACGACTAACTCTATGATGTCCAGGTTAAGCAGGGTGGTTATCTGGTGTACCATAGTGCACGGTAGTAGCAATGTACATGACGATATGAATGATTTTTGTTATAACATAAACTCTTAAATTGTACGCTGCACTCTGTAGTAACAGTATCTCTGCGGAGTAGGTTAGTAACACTCTCACCGCCCAGCAGAATAGCCCACCGCCTAGCAATTTTTTTCCCGCCCATCCAACTTTTTTCGTCCTCACAACAACAATCAGCATTCAAGAGTCGTTTTACAGTGATTTCGACTCGACCCATCATGAAGACGACGTGGAAAGATGTGAGTTTTTACCTGCTATCATATGCGTCAATTTAGATGGCGAGTCGTGGTGATGGCAATTTACTAATTGCGAATTTTTCGCCGCTCAATTAGATTGCACCTGTGCCTACCAGCCAGGAATTCCTGGACATTGTCCTGAGTCGCACTCAGCGACAGCTTCCTACGCAGATTCGTGCTGGATTCAAGATCAGCCGTATTCGAGGTATTCGGCGACCCAATATGTTGCATTAAAAATCGTCGCGGATGCGATAAAATCCTGGGTTGGAAATTGGTCGCTGATAAAAAATCTTTTTTTTCTGCCATGCAGGTTTCTATACCAGGAAAGTCAAGTACACACAGGAGACTTTCTGCGAGAAGTTCCAAGGAATTCTCGATGGATTCCCGAGATTGCAGGATATTCATCCTTTCCGTAAGGCGCCCGGGACTATCAGGTTCTGCTGATTGGACATTTTCTGACCAATTGCCTCCAGACAAGGATTTGATGAACACTCTTTACGATGCCGACCATTTCAAGATCGCCCTGGGTCAGGTCTCAACTGCCAAGCACCTCATCGAAACCGTTTCCCGCGACTACGTCCGTTTGATTAAATATGCGCAGTCTTTGTTCCAGTGCAAACAGCTTAAGCGCGCTGCGCTGGGTCGTATGGCCACCATCTGCAGACGTTTGAAAGATCCTCTCGTCTACTTGGAGCAGGTCCGCCAGCACTTGGGTCGTCTGCCATCGATTGATCCCAACACTCGGACCCTGTTGATTTGCGGTTACCCTAACGTCGGAAAGTCCAGCTTCCTGCGCAGCGTCACCCGTGCCGATGTCGATGTTCAGCCTTATGCCTTCACGACGAAGAGTCTGTTCGTCGGGCATTTTGATTACAAGTACCTGCGGTTCCAGGCCATCGACACCCCTGGTATTCTGGATCACCCTCTGGAGGAAATGAACACCATTGAAATGCAATCCATTACCGCAGTTGCTCACCTTCGTTCCGCCATTATGTACTTCATGGATCTGTCCGAGCAGTGTGGATACTCCGTTGCCGATCAGATCAAGCTCTTCCACAGCATTCGACCCCTTTTTGCCAACAAGATTGTGTTCCTTGTGATCAACAAGATCGATGTCAGACGGCCAGAGGACTTGGAGCCCGAGTACCAGCAAGAGATCCAGAACATCCTCAACTCCGGAGATGTTGAAATCTTGCAGGTGTCTTGCACCACCACCGAAGGTGTGACTGGGGTGAAGAACGCTGCTTGCGACAAGCTTCTGGCTGAGAGAGTTTCGCAAAAACTCAAGTCTGGTTCCAACAGCGCTGGTGCCCCTGGTGGCCGACTTGGCGATGTCCTTTCCCGTATCCACGTCGCTCAGCCTACGGGTGGTGTGCAACGTGAGACCTTCATTCCCGATGCTGTGAAGAACCTGAGGAAATACGACAAGGACGACCCGGAGCGCAAGAAGCTCGAGCGGGACATCGAAGAAGAGAACGGTGGTGCTGGTGTCTACAACATCGACCTCAAGAAGACCTACGACCTGGCGGACGACGAGTGGAAACACGACAAGATCCCCGAAGTCTGGAACGGCAAGAACGTCTACGACTTTGTGGACCCGGATATCGAGGCCAAGCTCGCTACTCTGGAAGAGGAAGAAGAGAAACTGGAGCAGGACGGATACTACGAGTCCGACGAGAGCATCGAAGATGTAGAGGAGGCGGACACCCGCATGAAAGCGGACCTGATCCGCGAGAAGCGCGTACTGATGCGCAACGAGGCCAAGATGCGCAAATCCCTCAAGAACCGCGCCCAGATCCCCCGTACTGCCAAGTCCAAGAAGCTCTCCCAGATGGAGAAAGCCCTGGACTCTGCCGGATACGATGTCGACGCTGCTGCTGCCCGTGCCCGTTCACAGAGCCAGACCCGCGGCCGCCCGCTTACTCGCGACACGGACGACAACAACGACGGCGATGCTATGGATGTCGACGCAGACCCCCGCCAGGCGATTGCCAAGGCCAAGGCCCGCGCTCGCAGCCAGGCAGCTACGAACCGTCTGGAGGATGGTGTTCAAGACGCAGAGCAGCGCACCAAGGCCGACCGTCTCAAGAAGCTGGGACAGAAGAAGATGAACCGGATGGCGAGAGCAGGAGAAGCAGACAGACACACGACGGCATCGCTGCCGAAGCACTTGGTATGTTTCCCTCGCTTGTTTCTTTTGATACTTATTCATATACTAATTACGTTACAGTTCGCCGGAAAGCGCACAATCGGCAAGACACAACGTCGTTAAGGACTTGGATAGGGACGTTGACGAAGCGACGAAGTCCGATCTTAATATTGCTTTTATTGATATTGGAATTCCGGGTATTCAAAAACTGGCGTTTGGGTTGACCTTTCTCGTTCTTTGTGCTTTTGTTCGTTTGGTACTACATTATCTTGACAATACCTCATGGATGAACATTAACACAACTGTTGTTTGTGATCCGATCTCTACGACATGTTGATGAGACTTTGCAATGTTGAGTGTTGTATATAGAAAAGAAGTTGTTGAGTTCTATGTTCATGAGAAGTTGCAAGATTTGACCCTATTAATTCGTATGCTGCATTTACGTAACTTCATCCAAGCCTATATTACACTTTAAACCAAAACAAAACCAAAAAGACTATAATGGTACAAACCCCTCCATCCTCTTCCTATTCTCCTGCTCCTCTTTCTTCAACCGATCAGACCTCTTCCTCTCATAAACAGCTCGAATAACTCTCTTCATCTGCTCCTCGCCCTGCGCGAAATTCGCCTTCGCAAGCCCAACCACCGAATCAATCTGCTCCGGTGTATACACAAAGTTCCAGGTCGACAGAAAATCATCGACGTCGGGATCAATAGACCCCGGATGAGGTGCCATCGGCCGCGCAGGATCAGAGATCTCTTTGGCAATCGTTGAATTCTGCAACGTGCGTGTTGGGGCTGGAGACCGCGACATGGCTGAACCCTGTGGTAACTCGGGTGCAGAGCTGTTGGGGAGGAGGGGGAAGTAGACGACCGCGATACCTGCGTCGGGACGCATGAGGCGGAAGTCTGATTCGGCGTGGTTTTCGTGTTGTGGGTGGAAGAGGCGTTTTGACGGTGGTGGCTCATCTCCCGAGACGCGCTCTTGCATTGTGCCCACCCAGATGTTGCAGTAGGTGAGGTCCGTGTCTGAGGCGGCGGGGCGGTCTCCTGCTGGGTTCGTTTCGTTGTTGGACTCGGTTGTGCGGGGGATTTTGAGGTTGCGGCCGTGCATGTTTTTGTCTTCGTGTTGGGCGCGGGTCATCTTGGAGTCTAGGGATTCATCGCTGATGTTTTGGGGTTCGCGGAGGATTTCAGAGGTTTGTTCGGGTTTGTCCTCTTCTTTGGGCCAGCCGGCTCCTACGGGCCAGCCTTTAATGCCGCGTTGTCGTGCATAACCGTCTACCACAGAGAGCCAGTTCTCGCGCTTGATGTCGGCTGATGCATCGAAGGTGACGATAACGTCTACATCTCTGCCTGGTCGGAGGAGTGGGTAGATCGGTAGGTTGTTACTCATTCCTGCATCCATAAGACGGAGGTGTTGGTTCTTAAAAATTGACTCTGGGCAAGACTTTGGCAGCATATCCTTCATACCCAGCACGTAGTTTGGTATAGTAGCTGGGTCGATGGGGTGGACTCGAACGAGGTCCTTTGTCTTTCCTTGGATCAGAGAGTCAATGCCGCCAAACCCAGCTATGCCTCTGATCACTGGCCGTATCTCCTTGTAGTAATGAGAGAGAGTTGCGCAGAAAGCGCTTCCCCATACGCCCATCAACTCAGGAATACGGGTCTCTGGAGTTGGGAGTTCTCCGCTATAAAATAAATCCTTGCCTTCGTTGAAGTGTCTTCCTAGCGCCCAGGTTGGTATACCAGCGCCAAGCTCTTCGCAGAAGAACTCGTAAGGGGTAAACTCGAACCACTGGAACCACGCCTCGCTTCTGGACTCCTGGATGAGTTTCTCTGGTTTTCGACGTCTTTGCATATTTAAATCGTCTTGGAGTTCCTCAAGGATTGGAATCTCATGACGCACAGCTGTATAGATCGGGAGTGGATGGACTCCGTTGTCGACGTTGAGCCGCTGATTTGATAATTTGAGATCGCGATCAGATACTCCGAGTTCGCCACGGGGTACGAGCAGTCTTGCTGAAAGCAAGATTCCATAAATGTCCACCAACCCAAAGTCCGCACCAGGGTCGCCTTTCAGCTTCTCGATCATCCCACTTAATAGATGCTTGTTCGTGGGAGCTGTTGTGAGCAAGCTGAGGGCTTTGGGCGGGAATGCGAGATGCACACCTAGCCTGCTTTTTAAATGGTTCATTAAGCGGTCGAAATTTCCCTGAGCGATAGACGAGTGGTATAGCGTCTGCAGCCAACAGCTTCCGCTAACCCCGGCCGTATAGGTGACGCAGTCCCAGAGACCCGCCTCTTGTGCGGCAAGATATGAGCCTGTACCGGCCACAAGGGCACGTAGCCCTCCTCCGGAGCCACACATGGCGATAATTGGAACATCCTCGGGGTGAATATCTGCCTCGGGGATGTCAAGATAGGCTGCCAGTGCTTTCACCGCGTGCTGTTGTCGCTTTTTCCGAAACGCCTGTTCCTCAGGACACAGAGTGTCTCCAACACGGACCCTAGCTTCTCGCAGAATTTCTGGGTTGATGTCCGCATCTTTGGATTCCCGCCATATCTCGTCAGCCAGGGATCCAGGAGACATCGAGAGCTCCCGTTGAAGCTTCTGGACTGTGCCCGGCAAGTATTTGGTCCAGTCTGGGATAATATATTGCTTGATATCGATATCCATCCATTCATTTGAACCAACAGCTTGCTTTACGTCACCAAACTTGTGTAAGATCCTCGTCCACATAGAATTGTCGTGGTGCGCTTCTTCGGAGTCTTTGTCTGCATTGTTCCCACCCGAATCGCCCGCACTATGCCTGTTGAACGGGTAGAAAGCGTCTCGCGGAGTCGTAGTAGAAAACGCAGGTCTCTGGTCTATAGGAAATGATTGTCTGTTCAACTTCAACTGAGCCGGATCTCCCGTCGCATACAGCGTCCCAGTACCCACAACTAGGGTGGCAGGAAGGGCTGTCCAACGAGAACGTAGCATAGCAATACCCATCTTGCCCTGGGCACTCCGTTGCGAGGAGGAAAAGCGAAGCGAGGGCAGCATCCAATTCCTCTTGTTGCCATTCCAGTCGAGTCAATTGGGCCCCTGAGCCACTGTGGTTCCAACCTTTTCTCTGCCAGGTTTCATTGATCAACGACGAATGCCACGATGACGAAATGTCACGTGAGATGTTCGTCGGAACGGCAGACGGGCCGAGACTAGCCGTTTTGGGACTAGCTCTAAAATTGCGGAGAATGAACAGGAGGACAAGATTGATGATTATGCAGCATTGCTACTGTATTGCTTGCGTTATGGGGCCCGGAGCCTCCTGAGTTGAATCGCATCTATTGTTATTGAACTTACCATGTTGGTATAATACGTCTACGCCTGCCTTGAGGCATGAGGATATTTGTTGTACTTATCTCATACTGA
The DNA here is from genome assembly GCF_000600275.1 of Aspergillus ruber CBS 135680. Taxonomy (NCBI): domain Eukaryota; kingdom Fungi; phylum Ascomycota; class Eurotiomycetes; order Eurotiales; family Aspergillaceae; genus Aspergillus; species Aspergillus ruber. The sequence continues at coordinate 575,407 of NW_024467301.1, forward strand.
TCGCGGGAACCGACTCGCTCGACTCGCCCGACTATGGTCGCCCCCAGAAATACGGCGTTCGCGGAAGAGAGCGCAGAGGTGGAAGTGCTATACGCCAACCTCGATAAGCTCAATGTCCTCACGAAGAAGATTCAGGGCTCGATGGTCCGATTAGAGTCTGGAGGAAATGTGGTGAAGCATGCCATTGGGCCGATCTACAGCAACACCCAGTCGCTCCAAATTACCAACACCAATATCGACAAGGTCAATGAAGCTATTGAACGTCTTCGCCAACCGCTCGATGCGAAGGGCCGGGAAGAGGGTGTCATCCGTGATGGGTGAGTATTTGACAGTTAGTACCTAGCTGGGTTGAACTATTTGCTGACTCCTAATAAAGCCCGGAGAGCGCTGGGTTGTCGCAGTACCTTACGGCGATGAGGCGCGTGGAAAAGGCGCTTGTGGACCTTAGCTCGACGAACTTGAAATCTAATCAAAAAGCCATCTCAGAATTTACTGGTTTATTGAACACGGGGAGCGGGAAGCTTCAAGACATGTTCCGCGGCATGCTGAGCGATCATGTTACTCCTGTCGAACCCCTACACTATTTGACGAAAGGTATGTGCTACTATTGGGATTAAAATGTATGAAAGAGGGAAAAAATAGCTTACATGTTCTTCTCCGGCTCTCAGAACTTCCGTTCCCATCGATTCCCGAAGACACTCTCGCCGAACTCGCCCCTATATGCGCGGCAATCAGCTCAGCAGCCAACCATGGATCACGGAAAAACGAAGATGACAACCCCGCATTGCAGATATATGCCGAAATTCGCGGACCGTACATCAATTCGAGCCTACAAAACCTTGCCATAGCATCGCTCAATACTGTCAAGCGAAGGGCTACTGATGGTCCATACAAGCAGGGCACCAACGGTATCGGAATCTATTCCAATGCGCTGGAAGGCTTCATATATGCGGAGCATGAAAACATATCGCAACTTTTCACAGGAGATCAACGGGGATTGGCCCTGCAGGCAACGTGCCGCTCGGCAATGGCCGAGTATTCGAAGACGTTGCGTGAACTCAACCAATACATCAAAGCTAATCTTATGACGGATTGCTTCCTCGCTTTTGAGATTATTGAGATCGTTACGGCCATGTCATATCGTGTGGAATCAAAGACTGGAGAGCTCAAAAGCTTGTTCATCGAAGCTCTTAGGCCCGTCCGTGAAACCGCGAAATCATCCTTGTCTGAACTGCTCGAGGAGACAAAACGCAAGGCGTCGAATCTCCCTGTTCTTCCACCTGATGGTGGAACTGTACCGCTAGTCAACGAAGTCATGAGCTCGCTGTCCACCTTGACTGCCTATTCTGGGCCGCTGGCTTCCATCCTGACGTCCCTTGGAGATGGGAACTGGCGCTTCACATCGAACACATCGGGCACTGCTCCATTAGATGTCAGTCCTGACAGCTCGACGCTTTTATCGCATTTCATCTTGGATATGATTGAGGCTCTCCTGTTTTCACTTGAGACACGGGGCCGTAACTTCCATCGCACAAAGGCTGCTCAAGGTGTTTTCCTCTCTAATGTCTTCTGTATTGTCGATCGCTTCATCCGACAGAGCCCCGAGTTAGCGCGCTACCTTGGGTCACCAGACAGTATTGCGCGAGTTGATAGTTTCCGGAAGCGTGCTACGTCCACCTATCTGGATGCCTGGAAGGAAACGTCACATTTCCTTCTCGATGTGCAGTATACTTCTCGAGGAGCGGGCAGCTCAACCAGGCCGACATCGAGTGGCGCTGTGGACTCGGCTGCTATTCTCAAGTCACTCCATTCCAAGGACAAAGACGCTATCAAGGACAAATTCAAATCCTTCAATGCCAGCTTCGACGAGCTGGTATCGAGGCATAAGTCGCTCTATATGGAACGAGAGGTGCGCTCTGTGTTGGCACGCGAGATACAGGCTGTTCTGGAGCCATTGTATGCACGTTTCTGGGACCGGTACCATGAGGTCGACAAAGGCAGAGGCAAATACGTCAAGTACGACAAGACGTCTCTGTCTGCGCAACTGGCAGCTTTGGCTTAGATGCACTATTCCGGCATTATTCCTATCTACTAGTCTACTTGATAGTCTTAATCCATAATCATTTGCACAATCACCTTATTCCGGCAATACTGCCAAGAACCATATCACCTGACTGATCTGCTGGTCCCGCCTGATAACGTGACTGATAAGCGGCCTCCAGACCCCCGCCAATCCCTCCAAATCAAGAAAAAGAGAAAAAATTCGTCGACCTTTTCTGCACCACCTCTTTCCCTCCAATTCGTCTTGCATTCCCCCCTCAGACACCTTCACCTTCCTGACAGGATGGCTACCAGCAATGATTTCTATCAGACTCCTCTGAACTCGAGATACTCGAGTAAGTCTTCAATTTCATGTGATCTCCGTTTCCGTACTAATAGGGCGGGGTGATAGGTTCGGAGATGAAGTATCTCTTTTCACCCAGAAACCGTTTCTCAACCTGGAGAAGCCTGTGGTTATGGCTTGCGCAGTCTCAGAAAGGTACTTATTCTCTTGCTAGATTTGCCCTTCGTCCGGGGCCTAGGCTAATCAATCGCAGAACTCGGTCTCCCGATCGCCGACGAGGCAATTGAGCAGATGAAGGCTCACCTCACTATCCAAGATGACGAGTTCGCTGTTGCCGCTGAGGAGGAGAAGCGTCGGAGACACGATGTCATGGCCCATGTCCACGCCTACGGTCAAGTCGCCCCCGCCGCTGCCGGTATCATCCACTGGGGTGCTACCTCGTGCTACTGCACCGACAATGCGGATCTTATCTTCCTCCGTGACGGTCTCGACATCCTCATCCCCAAGCTCGCCGTTGTGGTTGACAAGTTGGCCGCATTTGCCAATGAATACAAGGACTTGCCCTGCCTGGGTTTCACCCATGGACAGCCCGCGCAGCTCGTGACGGTTGGCAAGCGTGCATCGCTGTGGATCCAGGACTTGCTGATGGATCTGCGCAATTTGGAGCGGGCGCGTGATGACTTGCGCTTCCGTGGTGTCAAGGGTACCACTGGTACTCAGGCCTCTTTCCTCCAGATCTTCAACGGTGACCACGACAAGGTTGAACAATTGGACGAGCTTGTTACTGAGAAGGCTGGTTTTAACTCCGCCTTCATCATCTCCAGCCAGACATACTCGCGAAAGATCGATGTTGATGTCGCCAACGCCCTTGGCTCTTTCGGTTCGACATGCGAACGGATCGGTATTGACATCCGTCACCTTGCTATGCTTAAGGAGCTTGAGGAGCCTTTTGAGAAGGACCAAATTGGAAGCAGTGCCATGGTATGCAGGAATTACGACTCTGTTTACCAGACCAAGCCTTGGTGCAAATACTGACCTGTGCAGGCCTACAAACGTAACCCTATGCGGTCCGAGCGTTTGTGCTCGCTCGGAAGACACCTTCAGAACCTTCCCAAGGACGCTCTTGACACCTACTCGGCCCAGTGGTTTGAGCGTTCTCTGGATGACAGTGCCATTCGTCGTATCAGCATTCCCGAGCTCTACCTGTCCGCCGATGCCTGTCTCATCCTTCTGAACAACATCACTTCCGGTTTCGTTGTCTACCCTGAGGTCATCAGACGTCGTGTGAACGATGAGCTTCCTTTCATGGCCACGTGGGTTATCGCTGCTTTTACCTGAAATTTGAAACGCGGCTAACTGTATTCTAGCGAGAACGTCATCATGGCCTGCGTGAAGAAGGGACTGTCCCGCCAGGACGCCCACGAGGAGATCCGTAAATTACACTATAAATCGAATATGAAGATCTTGCGCTAACAGTCACAGGTGTCCTCTCTCACCAAGCCGCCGATAACGTCAAGAAGCACGGCAAGAACAACGACCTCTTAGACCGTATCCGTCGCACCGAGTTTTTTGCCCCCATCCTAGGCGAATTGGACGCCCTCCTCGACCCCAGCACCTTCACTGGCCGTGCCCCCCAGCAGGTCGAGAAGTTCGTCTCAACCGAGGTGAAGAACGCACTCAAGCCGTACGAAGCCGCCTTAGCCAAGGCGGAGACTTCTGCCCTGCACGTCTAATTTGGATATAAAGGGGTAGGATGATCGCACATAATTGCAGAGAGCAGCACATCCATTTGATCCATCTACCAGGAAAGGACTCGGTCTGAGGGACAAGTGCAAATTTATACAAATGTTTTACGATGTATGAGGACAAAAAGGGAAGGGGTCTGATGGTTCAATTGGTTTTATTTCTTGGATTTGTAGATACATAGATGGTTTGAATTTAAAAATTTATCTATATTTCTATGCTGGTCTGCATAGCAATCGCTCAACTATCTCTAACGAATGATGTTACTGATTGGCATATAGTGTTCATCTATGCATCCTCATCGTACGGTTGGAGGTACTGCTCATCCTCGAAAACTCGGCCAGATAATACCGGCGATGGGCCGTACAAAGCATAATCCAACCCGTGACAAAATTCTTCAGTCTGCAACAAATCTTCATTGCTGTCGAGCATCAAATAGACAGACTTGAGCAATTGCAGAAGTCAGCATACGATGAATCAAAGAGCGGGAGAGAATATCACAAACCTTTGGTGTATAACCAGTCAAATGCTGCAACACATCCAACTGCTGCATCCCATGCGTATCCGCGAAATTCTCCACAAAGTTCCCCCTCTCGCCATGCAAGATAAACTCCTTATAATATGACAAAATATCATTCGTGAAGTCCGTAAACAGCATCAACTCCTGCATAACCGGAGATTACCGCATCAGATATCCTCCTCAGGAAAGGCGGACTTTGGCCACAGGAGATGCAGGAGGATCTCAGCATCCCCCGACTTTAGTCCGCAGGAACACGGGCATGAGCCGCGACTCGGAGTGGAACTTGAAATTGGACTGCTCCATTTTGTGCTCGATTATACGGCCGTTGATGTAGCCAAAGAGAATCTTGATGATAGCTACATAGCAGTAGGGGCCGTAGTAATTAGCCAGATGGCGCAGGTGGCCGTCGAAGGCGTCAAGGATGGGATGATTATGGGATTCATTCAAAGTCAGCTATCCGTATCCGTTGTCTAAGAAGAGGTATTTACTTCTGTCCAAACGACTGCAACTCCGCCAAAAACTCCCTAGCGATATCATCCACCAAAAACATATATGAAGTCTGCGCCGCGCAGAGCACAGTGGGTGTATCTCCAAAGTCTTGCCTCTCGCCCTCCAAGACCTTTCTCAATATTAGTCTCATCATCTTCCCAGATCTAGTTTTGGAAGATTACTCATAATGGAGACGCGCCTTGGAACTGCGAATCGTCCGATCATGTCTCCGATTTGTTGCTTGGCAGACGCTTTCAGTTACTCCTTGTCATCTTGAATGCTGTCCTTGAGACAAGCAAACACGCTCAAAGCCTTTCCGGTCATGTCGTCGGAAATCCCAGCAACTGCAATCTCAGAGAATGAGCCAGGGAAATGATAACCATCAGTAGTGGATTGGTGAAAGGTCAGCAGCAGGAACGTACCATGGCCTAGCAAAGCAGACTCAATCTCAGCAGTTAACAGTCTATGTCCAGACACATTGACCACATCGCCTACTCAGCCCGGGACCCGGTAATAACCCTCTTGGTCTTGATAGGAAGCGTCACCGGTCGCCTGCTTTTGATCAACATGATGGTCTCACCAGATTGAGGAGTCCTCACATAGTATCTGCGGTAAGCCTCGAAGTAAATCTTTAAATACCGACTGTGATCACCCCAGATGGTACGTGCTATGCTTGGTTAAGCTTGTTTGAATGTTAGAACGCCCTTTGTGTCATTGTCTTCAATCTCCTCCCCAGTAATGGAATCAATCAGAGCTGGATTGGTATCAAAGAAAGGCAAAGCCGCTGTGCCGGGTTTGATGGGTTAGACTCCGGCGAGAGATGAAAAGGCATGCGATCCTGTTTCTGTCTGGAAGTATGTCTGTAGAGAAGTTAGTATTTCTTGAGATTATTTGGTTAATAAACTTACATCCAGGACATGCACCTGGTCTCTACGGATCATTTCATAGCATCACTCTTATACATTCGAGGCCAATGGTTCCCCGATACAGGCAATAACTGTCTAATTGTCCATGCTTTTGCTGACACCATTTGGGCGTTCCTTCATCATTCGTAAAGCGGAACATGAACAAGATAACTGTTCCCGGCGATCCAACCCACATCCCCCGCACAAAACATGGTGTCTGATGGATGCAAGTTTAACAGGTATCCAGTCATCGAATGAAGGAGGCCTTTCGGCTTCCCCATCGAGCCAGAGATATACAGCAGATACAACGGGTCCTCAGAATCCATCGGCTCCGGCGCAATGTAATTAGGCCATTGGGCGCTTTCTCCATGCCACCAGTGATCACTGCCTCCCGGAGGCGAAGGGATGGGGCTACCGGTCCTCTTGAGCACAAGACACTGAACCAGATGGTCCTTGTCGTACATAGACAGTGCCTCATCAACAATGCGCCTCATGGGAATAGCCTTTCCCCCACTCACGCTCTCGTCAACTATCAAGGCTATCTTGGAGCAAACATCCTCAATCCGCCCACGCAATGCTGGCACAGGGAATCCCGCGAACACGGCCGAGTGAATCGCTCCAATCCGAGCACAGGCTAGCATTGCGACTATCGCCTCGGAATATTGGGCATGTAAATAGTGACTATATCGCCCTTTTGCACTCCCATATCTTTCAACACCCAGGCTAATTGGCTGATACCTCGTAGGAGCTCCCCGTAGGTGGCATGCCGGGGGTCCGCAAACCATACCTCCTCCCTGCGACATATACTGGAAATGCCCTTTCCGCAGTTGAAGCGTCCTATGACGCATCCATTCTTCCAGAAGACACTCTTCCCGATGGGTTCTCTGCGATTTTAGCCACGGCCAACTTCACTCGTTTAGCAAACATAGCTTGCAACCTCCGCAAAGAAATCACCGCCTTAACAGAGCCCTACATCGGCGGTATCCTACGCACCATCGCAGACACCCGCGACATGACTACTTTCTTCCCCGCCTATGGCCGAAGCATTATTGTGTCCAGTCTGTGGTGGATGGGTTTTTATCTTGACTTTGGTCGTTGGGAAAGGTGCAGAAGTATGACACCCCGGAGACTAAGGTGAAGGGGGTTTGCTGGGTTTTGCCGGCGAAGGATTTGGGGGATGTTAAGAGGACAGCGAAGCAGGCGTTTGAGTTGAGGTTTGTGTTGGAGGGGGCTGCGATGGAGCAATTTAAGAGGGATGAGTTGCTTCGGTGGGTAATGGAGGAGGAATTTTTGGTGGAGCGGGGTATTATCATCAGTTAATCAAGTTTATTGTCCATATCAAGCCCTAGAGCTATGGCAGACCATATTCGTGGACTTGAGACCGGTAGCTATTCTACAGTCTTATCCCTATTAGTTCCTGAGACCCTGGCTCCCTTTATAATGTTTTTGGTCCTTTTCCTCGCCCCAAACCGCCTGTATGCGCAGGGCTTTCGAGCAGAGTGCTCTCCTTGTGTTTTAGAACAGGGTGGGTGTGGCCTAAGCTGGGATTCAACTTAGGCTACCTCCCCCTCCCTTGCTATCCTTCTCCTGTTCTAACTGCCACTTCCAATGCTTCCAGTCCATTCGTCATCTCTTTGGGCCCTTTCCGCCGTTCGCTGTAGGTGTGCTCGGAGTAGAGCTATGCTGGTACTGGCCAGGAACTGTAGCAGCGCCCTGGTAGCTCTGGGCTCTCCTAAAAGTCGTCCTTGCGAGTGCTCTTCTGCTGCAGCAGGTTTCATAATTCCATCTATCTCTAAATCCTTGTAGAGCTTGTTCCGTTGGTGTCGCCATTTTCGGCATTCAAAGAAAATATATTGTATTGTTTCCCTTAAGTCATAATCTCTGCAGGTTGCATCCTCTTGGGCCTTGAGATATAGGCCGGGGTCAATCCAGACACCAATCCATCGGGTTGCTTCTGGGTTGAAGGGCACACAGTGGCCATCTACTTCCACTCGTGCTCGTTGAATCTGATATTTCAGCTCCCGGTCCCGTTTGCGAGTGAGCAGTACTGCTTCTGTTTTTTCTGCATCAAACTGGACTACATTATCACGCCCTTTTTAGCCACCTTGGCTGCTTTTTGCATTTTTTCACAGGCATCTTTGACAGAATGTCCTGAGGCAAGCAGAGCTATATCATCTACAAAAGAAAGAGGCTGGACACCAGTTATACTCCTCTCAACCACATCGAACACACCACTGAGGTAGATGATAAACAGAATGGGAGACACTGGTAAGCCTTGTGGTACACCTGCATTGATTGGCTGTGTCCGACACTGTGTGTTGTCAATCTGCAGCTAGACCCATCTGTCAGTTAATAAGGATTGCACCCATTGAATCAGGTCCCCATCCAGGTTGAACTTGAACAATCGATTTATCAGTCGGCTTGGGCTGACATGATTAAATGCTCCCTTCACATCAAGGAATAGTGCTCCCACGAGCTGTTGGTACTTCCAGGCCTCATGGGTGCTCTGTATCAGGCATGCTACGGCATCAATTGCACTTCATTGTTTGCGACTATCCATCTTCCCTGGGTGTGATACTCCCATAGTCTCACAGTGGTGGACAATTGCATCTGCTGCTACCTTCTCAACCACCTTCCCTAAGCAGTTTAGTAAGCTAGTAACCCGGTAGGCCTTCACAGTTGTGTAGTCCGGCTTATTGAGTTTCCTAGCAGGATGCCCTTTGCCACCTTCCACACTGGTGGATGTAGACCTAGCCGGAAGCATTATCGGTTTAGAGCAACAATTCTGGGGCTGTCCCACTCCCATAAGAGCCGGAGGGCCCAGAAGCTTAATCGGTCAATTCCTGGGGCCTTTTGGACTGCCTGGTGGAACAGAGCATGTTTAACTATTCCCTCATTAATATGACCATGCCAGGACCCTGGTGAGGTATCGGCTTCGCCCTCTTGATTGATCTCTGGCGTCTGGGGGGAGGCTATTTCCCGAATCAGAGCTTCCTCTTCCTCAATGGAGCTGGTTAGCTGCCCCTGAGGTCCATGTAGTGTTGGGGAAGTTGTGGTTGTTCTAAATTTCGTGTATTTCAGAGCCTGCCAGCATCTGGCAGTGCCCCCAGGGCCTGGATGGTCTGTTGCCCCTTCCAGGAAAATTTCCCAGCAAGTACACTTTGCTCGTCGGATAGGTGGAGCGGGGTATGAATCTAAGAATGAAACCAGATATAGGGCCAACCAAGGTCCGCTTTTGTGTGCTCCTGAATCAGGCAAATTAGCCCTAATATAGTAAAAAATGAATAGACTCATATGACAGTAAATACTTTCTACTTCTTCTCTTCTCTCTTCCCTGCCATATGTGACAGTCTCGAACAATATAAATTTATTGGTAGACTCTCTATCGAAATACTAACATGGAGAAGGAAAGAAGGAAGCTGGGCCTGCCAGCGCTGCGCTATCTAGTGTGCGAAGGGGGTTCCTGCCCTATATTCAAACAGGCCAAAGTTTACAAACATCTTGCGTTGTTGGTGAATGCCCATACTCCGTGACACCATACTTTCTTCATCTAACACGTGTTCTTTGTCCAGCTGGATTCTTAGCCTCTGACCTCTCAACTGTCTCTAACACCCTCTCAACCGTCTGCACGATATTCCCCTTCTCCTCAAGTTCTAAACTAATCCACACAATATGCATCGGCACCCCATGACCGTCCACCCAATCCAGTTTATGCGGATGCACTACCTGCGCGAATGAGATAGCCAGTGTGAAATTTGCCCCAAAACTAGAGCCCCTGCAGGCATTTAAAGCATTATAAAAATAAGCTACGCTTTCTGGGATGTGGAAGACAATTGCGATCACTTTGCTGTGGCTACCATGGGGGCGGCGACGATGGCGCTCGTAGATATGGGCCATGGGGTCGAGGGATGAGTAATTCACTTGGGCAACTGATGGGTGGGAGACTGTTTTTTGTTGGAGAGGTAAATGCGCTTGACAACATCAAGGCAGCTGCAATTCAGCTCGGATGCGTTGAGATGGAAGAAGATGTCTTCGTAAATCGCTTTGATGCTTGTGTGAATTGCATTGTAATGGCGGTATTGGGGGTTTATCACAATACTATGATTGGCGTCAGTAAGAAGAGGCACCGGCTGTGTTCTATAAGGTGCATGAGAGTCTTACCTACCAGTCGCGGCATTACAAGGCCCACTGAACATCCTGATCAAACTTGTCATGCGAATATCTGCCCATGGAAAGATCTCCGTGTTGACGAATTTGCAAACCGAGCCACCACACGCCACAATGAAATTATACTTGTCAGCCAACTCATGAATGTAATACAAGTCCTGGGACGAGAGGTGAGTATTGCCTAGGAAGACATAGAAAGCGCTCTGACCCGTCATCCTGATTCCAAGGACTTCTCAAGCTCGCCCAGCTCTTTCTTACTGCCTGCGTAATAGAATGTGGCTTTGCCCCAGCGACTGCCTTTAATCACTCGTCTCGTTCCTACATATAGCCATTTGGGTAATGGTTAATAACAATACATACTTTACAGAAGGAGAAGAAGACACTTACCAGTAATCCACAACTTCCTGATCTGGCTCAAGAAAGGCGAGAGCTCTCGATGCAGTACCGATGGCATTTATCCCATTTGGGAATGAATACACGTCTTCATAAAATAACCTTTATTTTTAGGTGTCTGGCGCAGCCAATTCCACGATTAGTTTCCTAAATGCGCCAATTTCAATGGCCTGGCTTACATGTATCTCTCCTGGAGGATGGGTTACCCCATCGGCTCGGCATGCGGACTGGCAAGTGGTGATTTTAGAATCCTTGACCCTGTGGTTGTTCTCAATTGAGAAATAAACCTCCTCGGACCCCCTAAAAACCGGATATCGCAGCATCGCCCTGAGTCTCGGGGGGCGTAGTCTGAGCAAGGGCCTACGGAGGACACACTTTGAAATGCTTTGTCAACTGCAATTGGGCAATTTTTATATAAAGTAGACCGGTGGCGCAACGTTGAAGAACGCTTTTGATGTCTGTGGCACAAATGGGCGCCTGCAGTACCAAGGCATGAATGATGTGACTATATGGCTCTTCAAGCCAATAGATGCGCCTTTAGCACGGTTATTGCAGCATGAAAAAGCAGATCCCAAGTCAACACTGACCGACATGAGGGCTGGAATGTAAGCACCAAGCCATTTTGAGGCGCATAAGCTGAACAAGAGACATGATCCTTAGTCCATACTACCAAGGAAGGCACTGATGAGCCATATGATTACATTGCCTAGAGATTCATCAATCAGGAACTTGGGGGAGAAGGATATGCAGTTCCCTTCCAACTGCGCTCATCCTACTGATAATTCAGACAGCATCAGAAAGGCGACAATAGCGCATCAGCAGAGGCTGACTTCCGGGCTGTCTACGGTAGTGCTAGAGTGCGGTCAGCTTCAAGGAATGGTAGATGAACTCGGCTATGACCTACCACGTTCCGGACTTATCGTTTCGGCTCATACCATTATAGGAATAATAACAATAAGAATAACACTCCATTTACATATGAAGTCTGGCTTCTTCCACCTCGGACATCCGAAGCAGACTAATCCGCTTTTCTAACCATAGCTGGGAGAATATAGCGCGGATACCAGATCTAAAAATGGTTACTTGATTTGGTTTTCCTCAAACACAAACGATGTAGCGGAGTGTCCGTGATGATGAGAAGTTTGAGTATAGCTGTCTTCACGTAGTGAATCTTCCTGGTATTCTGGAGTCATTTGAACACATTCTGGATCTTGCAACGAAGCAAGCAAACTTGAACAGGTGAGAAATATGCAAGCTATGCCTTGTTAAGCTGTTGGTGAGCTGCGGATGCAACTAACAGGTAGTGTTCCAGTTAGGGTTAGCATGTCTAATATCTTCGTAGAATGAAAACCTAATCATCACTATAATAATGAAGACATCTCTTGTTCACCTAACCCCATCAATACCAACAACTCCTACACCAGCGCCAACATTGAAATGAAATAGTTCAGAAACCACTGGGAAGGCAGCGAACACGCCTCCCCAGTCCAAACACAGCAAAGACCAACAACCTGGATCTTAAAGCAAAAGCTCTCCGAGACATCCGCCTGAAAGCCTCAAGAAATAGCAGTAAGCCACGGCGCAGCCTTGAGTAGCACCTGAGCGGTTTTCCTCTAAGGATAAGGAAATATCTGAATCGAAATGTGCTGTGAAGGTTTACATGTAGTGCGTGTTACACCATACCAACTAGATTAATGAATACTGATAACAGAAGTATCTCCTGGAAAGAGACTGAATTTGATGATCCAGAGACAGGAAAGAATCAACAAACCTCCTCCCTTCCCAGAAGCACCAAAAACGAGCTCCGGGAACTCGCAGAGCTCACACAACGACAATACCAATCAACCCCAAACGTGGTGGATTATTATCAAAACCAGCAGTCGGGTTAGATGTGGGTTCCGAGTGGGTATATCTTATATATTGCTATGAGTTATTTTCCGTGGAGTCTAGTTGGTGGTGATAAGTTTCGGGGATGGGGAGTGAAGAGAGGGAGGGGATTCGAAAGGCGTTGAGGGCGTATGAGTATGTTCTATTCTTTCACACTGTTGATAATTACGATGGCTGGTAACAAATGGCTGATGGATTAGGGAATTTTTACGCTGTGAGGTGCTTAATATAGCTTGGCTTGGATAATCTTCTCTGGGATGCTGAAAAATAGAAATGACTAGTCATTAGAGGGCTTAGTATGTGACTGTCTGCTGACTGATGCAGTTATATCGTCGATTACAAATTCTGGAGCAGAACCATTGCCTCGTTTTCAGAATGGGGACCGCACATCTTGAAGCAATGGCGGTTACATGAGTGGACTTCTCCGAGTTAATGTTGTAGTTGCATATCAAAAAAAGGTTTCATTCAACTTTTATTTTCCCTAGATAAACCCAATTGATCGCCAATTGCAACGAACACGCTGGCCTGTAAATCAAATCAATGTATATGTTTTTTAAAGAACCGGATCCGCGCCTACGCTGGTCTAAATGCTAACCATCATCATCACGCCATGCAAGAAAGCCCATAATAGAAAAGTGCACTCCAAACTAAAGAGTATCTAACCAGTTGATCACCTAGAATGCGAATGTCAGTTAAACGGTCCTTTTATGCAGTCGGCCAGTGGGGTACTTACCATCATCGCCTGCATCAAAGCTACCTTCTCTCCATAGTGCGTCCCATCGAAGCTATCCGCCTGCAAGGTAGCATTATACATGCCAAGAACATCCATTCCCCTTTCGTGCGCAGCTTCAGCCGTATCGATGGCATATTGCCACACAGCAGGAAGGTCCTCGCTACCCGCGGGCTTCTTTTGGTGGCCGAGTGCGGTGGGGCCAATCCAGAGGAATGGGGCGTTGTGGCCAGTGCTTTTGGTCAAAGCTTGCCATTCGTCCATGCTGGTTTGGGCAGTGGATAGGGAATACGAAGTTGCGAGGGAAAGGCTATGGATGATGGGGAGGGTCTTCTTGTGACCTCCCTGGTTTGTTAACCGGTGGAATTTTTCGTGTACGCTTTTCGAGGTCGGAGAGCCGCTAATCGAGAGGTATGCATGTGGGGTAGCTAAATTGAGGGTTGTTATTAGCGTCTGCGTATGAAGGTTTATAATAATATAGTGGTACGCTTACAGGTCGAGCAGACATAGGGACTGTGAGTCAGGGCTGTGTCATCCTGAGCAGGCACTTGGTCACTAGCAGTGACCCGCTGGGGCCAGCAGGACTTGCTGGTGAACTGCGAGTCACAACGACAAATTTCGCGCTGTTCAGGGCTCATGTCCCATTCCTTCAGAGCGCCAGATGCCAAGTTCTCTCGCAGGAGAAGATTGAATCCTGCATACACATTGGTCATGGTATCATCACCCACAAAGGCAATACCGTCGAACTTTTGCAGCACCTCACAGATCTGCGCCGTGGTGTACCACCTGTAGGAACAGCCTGTTATTGTCAGTGAATGGCCATGACGGTGACTTTCGATATCTTACCCTGTGAGGTATATGCAGCATCAAAGCCATGACGGCCACCATTGCTCATGGCACTGAGCAATGAGGCTCGGGTGCGGCAGAACCCATGTTCATCGCCCACCTCTGGATGATTGTAGAGGGATAGAGATGAGATCCCACACTCCTGGTGGCCCATGAAGTGAGCCAGAAAACTGGCCTTGTGAGTTGCTATCCATCGCGGGGCTGAAGACACCCGGAGATGCGGAAAGAGATGAAAACTCACTCGTCTGCTTTCGGGCTTGATACCCCATCGGACGGGGTGAATGGAAGATAGAAGAGGTCGCGAATCAACCAGACGATATAAAAGACGCCCAGAACCCATAGCGAGGCCATGAGCTTGTACGTCGACGACCGCCAGGTGACTCTCCGGATCAACCGGCGGCCATTGGGGCCCTCAATGGGCCCCCGGCGGGGTGGTTGCTGGTGTTGTTGCTGTTGTTGTTGTTGTTGAGAGCTGGAAAAGGGATATGCCGGAGACTCGTTGAGAGTCGACAATGAAGACAGTTGCTCACTGTGAGAAGCCCGTCGACGAGACATTGTGTGTATAGTTTTAAAGTGTGTAAGTGGGTTGATTTGTGTCGGTTTGATTTGGCCGGAAGACTAAAGTCAAATTCCCGGATGCAGCTAGAACGGGGATGCAGCAGAATTACCGTACATCCGAAGACCTTGAGTCAATGTCAGAATTGACAGAAGAGGAGACAAGGAAAGAGAAGAGAGAGAGGGTTAGACAAAGCGAGAAAGGGAGAAAAAAAAAATGTGTGCGTGTGCTTTTCCCCTTTTGGGTATTTTTGACTCCGTGGTGACAGCCGCACAAACCGAACTGGAAAACGGACGTCAACGGCGGGTATCAGCGAGCCCCAGTTTTTAGATTATTGTCTCTGTGGGTGGACCAGAAGGGAAATCCAAAGGAATTCTGGATGTTGAAAAAAGATGTGGTGGTGGGTTGTGGTGGTTGGGAAGTGGCAGAAATTTACGCGCAACAACCGAGATGACCTGCTTTAGCATAAGCAGTGGTCGTATTAATGATTTTTGCCCCTGGAGATGTCACAGAGAGAATCTCAATGTATATCAGAGTCTATGACAGTTATTCCGGGATCTGGTTTGTATACTTATTAAGTCTTGATAATACTAGAGAAGACTCGGCAATCACGTGTTATACAGGCTCGCCTTTGATCCTTCGCAAAGCTTCGTTTTCATATGCAATTGATTTGTTTTCCATTCCCATAATATCCATTATATTGACAATGATTTCAGTCTATCATATGTTTTTTTTCTTGATATTCCCCGGTCAATCGGGCGAAAGGGGAGCCAAGTGGTGACTCAACGCCGGTGTCCTTTACATATATATTTTAAACCATCTCTACTCCGTCCTCCAGGTCTCTTTGCTTCTTCTCTTTTATTTTCTCTTATTCTAATCTATTATGCATATCTCACAATACCAAGAATCCTAATCTGGGCTGAGGCATCACCTGACATAACCCCCCACACGTGACTTCCCCGGTCCTCCGCAAAGTAGAGTCATTCCCACCTCCCGCTTCTCGGCTTCTTCTTCTCCTCTTCTTCCTCCTCTTTCTCAACTTATATTCTTCTCTCCAAATTCAGAGGCGAGCTTCCTCTCGGCTGCAGCTTGCTCTAAATGCTCTATAATTCCTCCCGAATCTCCATTGACGCTTCTATCAGCTGATTGCCTCTCCGGGGTATTGCTCTCCCGCCGTCCCGAGCCTCTCAACCTCGGTAGAAAGAGAGCTCCGTGATTCTCCTGCCATCTTCTTACCATTCCTCCCTATTCCTGGGCTACCTATCCTTCTTCGTTCTCAATTCGAACCCACCTACACACTACTGCATTGCTCTGAACTTCTCCAGGCCTTTGGCCTGATCTTGTGACACCATGTGGAAGCCGTCGGAGCGCCTGATGGACACCATCAGACATTATGCCAGCTTCCCTGCCACGGGTGTCTCTCTACGCCAAATGGTCCAATTTGGTGACAGACCTTCAACCGGTATGTGCGACCTAGTCCCCATCTCAGACAGCTGTCAAGCTGACCGTTGTGTCGCATGTGGTTACAGGCACCCTCTTTCGCGCCTCGCAATTCATGTCCGAAGAACTCCCCATTCGCCTTGCCCACCGTGTCCAGGACCTTGGTCAACTTCCCGATGGTCTCAGTGAAATGCCGTCGATCAAAAAGGTCCAGGACTGGTACGCTCAATCTTTCGAGGTATGAACCCCTCATACCACCCATACAAGGCAAAAGACTCATGGCGCAGGAAATTATCACCCTCCCCCGCCCCACCTTGACGCAAGAAGTCAAAGCCCGTCTGCTCCGGCCTGGTCGGATGAATGGTGGCGCTTCCAAGATCCTCTCCGAAACCACCCAGAATCCCAGTGTCCGTGAAGGGCAGTACCGGTCCTCTCCTACGTCGAATGGCAAGAATGGCAATGGTCACAGCAAAGCCGCTGCCGCTGCCCGCAGATATTTCATTCCGTCTGATGATCAAGGCGACTGGCCACCTGAGTTGAAAGACTACAATGAACGCTTTGCAAAGACTCTCCAGCAGATCAAACGTCGTCACGATAGTGTTGTCACCACCGTCGCCCAGGGTATTCTCGAATGGAAACGGAAACGACAACGCTTGCAGATTGATTCCACTGTCCAGTCCTTCCTCGATCGGTTCTACATGTCGCGAATTGGTATACGAATGTTAATTGGTCAACACATCGCCTTGACTGAGCAAACGCATGTTCGCCATCCACACTATGTCGGCATCATCTGTACCAAGACCAACGTGCGCGAAGTCGCTCTCGAGGCCATCGAGAATGCGCGCTTTGTGTGTGAGGACTACTACGGTCTGTTCGAAGCTCCGAAGGTGCAGCTTGTCTGCAAAGAGGACCTGAACTTCATGTACGTCCCAGGCCATTTGTCGCACATGCTCTTCGAAACCCTGAAGAACTCTCTGCGTGCAGTGGTTGAACAACATGGAGCCGAAACCGAGAAATTCCCTATTACCAAGGTTATTATCGCTGAAGGCAAGGAGGACATCACGATCAAGGTCTCTGACGAGGGTGGTGGCATTGCGCGATCGGCCATTCCGTTGGTCTGGACGTACATGTACACCACTGTGGAAGAAACTCCCAGTTTGGACCCGGACTTCGACAAGAGTGACTTCAAGGCACCAATGGCTGGTTTCGGTTATGGATTGCCTATCAGTCGACTCTATGCTCGATACTTTGGTGGAGATCTCAAGTTGATCAGCATGGAAGGGTGCGTTTCTTTCCGCTTCATTTTTTTTTTTTTTTTTTTTTTTTTTTTTTTTTTTTTTTTTTTTTTTTTTTTTTTTTTTTTTTTTTTTTTGATATCCTACTGACTGTAATAGATACGGAACTGATGTCTACCTTCATCTCAACCGACTATCCTCGAGTTCGGAACCCCTGCAATGACAATTACCAGTCATGAGGGATGGCCGAGTCCGGTTTACCACTTCCCACCGTCTTCACCCCTTCTACACGGAACCGGATCCACCACCATCCCAAGGATTGACGCCGATGAATATTCAAGCCGTCCGGGCACGGATGCGCAACCGGGAAGTGCCTGAGCGCAAGCAGGTTGGGGATGTCGAGAGCTTGATCAATGCTGAGAAGATAGTTGGTATTTGGGAGGAGTAGCTGCATCTCAGCATCCGCCTGCTTGCTCAGAGTACAGAGTACAGAAGAAACACTCTTCTACAGTCACTGCAGTGATGTCCACGTTGACATCCAGCAGACTCGAATCAGGTCAGCATGCCGGGACCAACCTGACAAGGTTGCAGGCCTGATTTACACATTGATACCCACCTAACATTGTAAATAGCGAATCCACGGGCAGGCGCAATAGTGTCTACAGCATCGGGTCTATCGGTTATTTGTTATATTGGTTGTTTTTATGTTTGATGCATGTATGTATAGTATGTTAATTGCCATGTTCGGTTTCACTTGTACACATATCTTTTCGTTATTCAATACCCCTGTAAGAAGTCATTGTAGGCGCGATCCTATAATGATCTACCTCGCACCACTCCTCCGTCTATTCGCAGAACCCGGTGTCGAAGCTCTCGGACGAGTCGGCGTCCGACTCTTCACTTTCCCAAACGGCGAGGCCGCTGGCGAAGCAGGCTGGCTCCTCCCCTCCTTATTCCCCCACCCTTCATCCCCCATCTCACACACATCCACCACGCCCCTCGGCACAGTCACATACTGACCCGCCCCACCCCCACTGTTACTCCCGGGGACATGAATCGTATATCTTTCCGCCCTGATCGCGCCCGCATCCGTGTTATCCTGCGGTGCCATCATTTTACTTAGGAACCGTCGTCGCGCTTGTGGGAGGGTCTCGTTGTGCGAGAGCGCTTGGAGCATGAGGAGTTCACGGTCTAGAAGGATGCATAGTGCTGCATGGCGGTCTTCGCGGGCGCGCGTGCGGAGTTTGTTGTTGTGTTGGTTTGATGGGGATTGGGTGTGTGCGTAGTAGGTATATGTATAGTCTGATTGGGGACGTGGTCGTTGCAGTGCGTGAGGATGTGCCCGGCGCGGATGATTATGCGGCGCAAAGTTCACAAGCTCATGCGCTGGAAGATGCGAATACGATACATTATTATCCGGATCGAGAAGGACATCAGGATCATTGTTTATGTTAAAGTCGATTCCACCATCATCGTCATCTTCGTCCTCGTCATCATCCATGTCTTGGTCGCCGTCGTCGTAGTAGCCAAAATTGGTGATGGGTTGCTGGCGCGGGGGTGGGTGGTTTCGGGGTGGTTGACGGATGATGTCGTATGTTTCGTCGTCGTCGATTAGGATGGGTTGGGTTTGTTGGCCGTGGGCGTGGCGCGGGTTTTGGCCGGGGCCGCGGCGGTTTGTGGGGTACATGTTGATCTCACGATAGAATTGGTGATATGGAGGATGGGAAGGAAGGAAGGAGAGAAGTGTATCTGGGTTTGTAGTTAGATATGGGATCTTGACTGTGAAGTCGCGAAGCACTTGCTGGGTTTATTTGCTAGCTTGGTTGATGTGCGGAGGGGACTGACAAGGGTCCAAATTTGAAGAGGAAGTTGACGGGATAGCAAGCTCAGGGAAGATCCATTGGAGGTACTGAACGTCTCCCAGAAGAAAGTCAGCTGTCTACTCGAGTGCTCGTTGGGTATCTTAAGCTGCGACGCGCCGGTGCGGGGAAGACACCAGAGAACCGGATTTGAATCAGTATAGCAATTCCGATCGGTTGAATTTGTTCAATACATAAGCAGTCTTGTACCAGGGATATCTGTCTGTTAAGATGCTGGTATTGAATTCAATATTCATTTGGTGGAGATGAGAAGTGACGTGAGGTGAAGCTGCGCATAACTTATAATTTATGCGATTAGTAATCTGGTTTTATCCAACCCAAATACGACTACTTATGATCCGAGAGAGTTGGCAAATGCATCGATTAATATTGTACTGCTCTGTATATGTATAGTGGCAGCTTAGCCCTCGATCGTGCTCCAGTGTCAATGTCATGTTCGAGTTCGAGGTCAGGATGTTGTTCTGGGACAGGATGCATGAAATGGTCAAAATGGCGCAAATTTTCAGGCATGTTAAGAGATAAAAAGAGATCGAGTGAGAGAAAAGGGGGAAATGTGAAGAAAAGATAATATACACAGACAGTTCAACATCCAACATATCCGATAAACGCCCGACGCCATGATGCCGCTGAACGGTCCTCCAGAGGACCGGAGGATCCGAAGTGATTAAAGGAACAAAATGAGAAAGCGAAGAGAAAAAAAGAAAGAAAATCTCAAGCAGGACATCCATGCATGAACGAGTTCGTGGGCCATTCGTACCCGGCATCATTCCTAAATTCTATTAGCATGAGCAAACACGACTTGAGGAAGCAAGAAAACATACCACGACGTCACATTCATATTCTGATACGCCACCGGGTGCTTCTCAATGTACTCTGTCGTCTCGAAGCCCGGCGGGTCACAAGTAACACTCACCTCATCCGGGTCCTGATAGATTCGCACATAATCGAATCTCATGTACCCCGGGAAATACTTAGAGATGATCTCGTCAATCGGCGCGAAACTCCACGCCATACCCAAGTTCATGATGATCGACATGGGCTCTTTGGGGATCACGCGTTGACCGATGTTACCATTGGGGCCTAGGGCGCGAGCATCGAGTGTCCAAGTCTTGTCTTGGCCGACGAACCAGGTGACCTCGCCCTCTTCGCCGGGGGCGTATTCAAAGGCGTAGGTTTGGTAGGAGGTGCCGTTATACCATTTGTTGTTTAATGTGGTCATTCCGGACATCGCTTGTTGCAGAGGGCCACCACGGTAGTCGTTGATGTATGTGATTGATTCATCGTAGACGGCAGCGTAGTCTAACACCAGTTAGTTAAGGTCACCAGCTTGTATGTCCATAATGCTTACCATAATCTGGCATATACCAGATATCAAACGGAGCCATTTGCAAACTCTGCGACACTGTTCCGACAACCTTTCCATCCCCGTTCAACGGTGCAACGCTGGCTTCGATAACATCGATTTCTGGCGCACCGCGCGAATGCCCCGGGCTCGGGTGCTCACCACCTTTACATGTGCAAGCAGGCAAACGCATTCCAGGCAGAAAGTTAAGACCATCAGGCGAACTCTGGTTAGGCGTAATACCAACATCACACTCGTCGTAGTAACTGTACGGCCACATGCCGTCTGTGGTAGCTCGGTAGCCAGGCCTACCCAAATTGCCCATAGCCCAGAAACCGGGCCAGAAACCAGATACACTCCCGTCACCAGGAAGTGAGATACTAGCTTCGAGGCGGCCGCCTTTGAAACACATCTTGTTCCAGGATTGAAGCATGCCAGAACGGTATTTGAGTTCGTGGTTGGGGAATTTGTCGAAGCGGATTTCTAAGACGCCGTCTCTTGTTGTCACCGCGTCGGGGTCGTACCACTATACACAATCAGCCCTATTCTTGTTTCCCAAAAGAGCTGCGAACGAACCTCCAGATCCTGCGTCACACCATACCAAAAGTCCATCGCCTGAAAGTACGGGTCGTCCCCGTCGTAAAATGTTCGCCCGTCGGTATTAAATTCGTCCGAGAACTAGCCTGTCAGTGTCTTCTCTAGGCCCCCATACAGACTCAAACTTACCACCAACTTCCAATCCTTGCCATCTGCCGCCTTCTTGGACATCACCGACTCCGGGGTGTCCGGATCAACGAGACCCGTGCGAAGATTCGACAGTATCGGGCGCTCGCCAACATCCAGACATAATGTGTCTCCAGGATCACAGTTTCCTTGCTTTCCGTTATGTTTGAATGCAGTTCTGCGAAATTCAGTAAGCGCTCACTTGGTATCCGCGAGTGGAAAGTCATACATAACAGGATACCCAATAAACAAGGTCAAAAACCCCAACGTCAACAATGTCAATCCTCCAATATTCAGAATACCCCGTCGATTAAACAAGTCACATCGACGGTCTCTCTCTCCAGCATCGGGGTTATGCAAATAATCATCCTTCTCCACATCCTCCGGAAATAGCAACAGCCCCTCCGTCGGCATGATGTTGTACTTTTCCGACACCGTCTGCGTATTCACGTCGCTGTCATAGCTATCCGACCTTGACGGGGCCCTCGAGTCCATAAAAGGATTGAATCCATACGTCCGAGTATCATGGCTTCCCACCGCGGAGCTCCAGCTTGTCCGTCGCGATGGCATGATAGACAAGTCCGGCGAACGAGTTGGAGTCTGCTGGTCCAGCTCATCGCGAAGACGATGCAACGGTCGCGGGGGAATCAGGAACTCTGAAGATTCCTGGGGATAGGTAGGAGAAGCCAAACTGCTGTGAAAAGTTCCGGTTGCTGAAGAGGGAGACGGTGGAATGGGTGGAATTTGGAGTCCGGGGGTTAGGGCGCGGCCGATCAGGTTCTGGGATGATGCGTTGGCGTAGCTTTCCTCTGCATCCCTGAAGGGGTATTCGTCGCCCGAGTTTACTTCGATGTGGGGAGTTGTCCCGGTACCCATTTCGGGCGTGTGTTGGACAGAGTCGTTTGGTGGGAGGTCGGCCATTCTGTTATTTAGTTGTTTGTTTTGGGGGCACACTCGATTTTCAACTGTGCCGTTCTGATATCCTCAGTTAGAATTGTTTCAAGCACGCAGCTGCTATGGCACTCACCAGATGTATTAAATATTATTGCAGTTAGCTGTCACGTATCAATTAGACGCTTCCTGACATTAGGATTGTTATTTTATGTCAACGCGAGTCCAAAGCGATGGATCAAGGCACACGTCAAATCACGCGTTGACTGTGAATGAACGGACAGACAATCAATAGTGTCTTTCAATTCAAGTCGAGGAAAAGGATGGGTGACGACTCGAGGGGGAGGGTTGAAACAAAGACTGGCAGGTCGAGAGAGAGCTGCGTGAATGAAAGACGCTGCTACAGCACGACGAAGCAAACAGACGAAAGGCAAATGAAAGAAAGGAACAAAGAAGAGAAAAGACGAACAAACACAGTACAAAAGAATGAAAGAATATAGAAAAGAAAAGGAAAATACAACGACACGCAAAGGAAAAGGAAAACAGTGACTGGAATGATGATCGAGGAAGAAATGCAAAGACGAGGGCAAGGGAGGAGGGGTCTGTCAGGGCCTTGCAGGGACCTGCATAGTTTATTATTATCAGTATTATCTGATTGTACTGTCAATTCGAATTGCATTGGAGGAGTCCTGTTTTGACTGTAGAATAAATGTTTCTTTTATTGTGTCTCCTACTCTATACAATTATCCTCTAGCGGTAACCTCTACCACCAACGCTATCCTACCATCACCATTCGAACAAGCAAACGGTTGCCAGGCAAGGGAATTCTGGAATCTACTCCTTCAACGGGTCTACATAGTAGAATAACCCTGGGATAAACGCTCACCGCGACTACGCATTCCACACCACATTCCACCATCACCACAACAACAGCTACCCTGTTCAAAGAGGAACCTATTCCCTTGACTTATGTATTTATCTTAAAAGAGGCAAAATATCAAAGAAAAGGATATACATACCGTTTCACCTGGTCTGGCTGTCAGACAATAATCCTGTATACATGCGAAGTACATCCCCAAGCAATGTCTACTTCTGCAGTGAAATATAACTCTACCTGCCCCCCTCTATTTTAAATCAACAGTACTTTGTATCCGTGCTTGCGTATTCTAGGTTCTTCGGGCGCTCGGTCTTTTCCCTCGCACCTACCCTGGCGTCCCTTGCGTTGGCGATGTTTACTGTCCGCTTGAGAACAAGACTACTATAGTGTACTCTGTACAGAGTATATTCATCTATTTCATATATGCAGTTGCTTTTCGAACTTTAATGTATATTGGGTGTTCTGTACTTCGTATTTAATGTAATATAAGCCCTAGACATGAGTCCTCGTAGACCATCCGAACACAGACAACCACCCAACCTGCTACTATATATATCCGTCTCAAACTGCACCTGCATCTGCAAGTCATCGCATTGCATATATACTCCCATAACTCCAAAAGCAAGTTACCGTATGCATATAACCATCATAAACCGTGATATAGCCCATATATCAAGCTAAGTCTCTACAGCCCTCGTCCTAAACCCAACAATCCTCTCCTTCTCAGTATCCAACCCCAGCATAAAATAATCCACCCGCGACGACCCAACATCAACCCGGTACACCTTCACTTCTACATCCTCGTCTTTCCCGGAAGCCGCCGCGCGAACTGCCTTAAACACACTGGGGTATTGATTCCGCGGATCGAAGGATGAGGCTGATAGCGTTGTGATGCTATTCGAGAGGTCATTATCGGGAACGATTAGGGACGATAATTGCGCTGCTATAATTAGTATCTGCTATCAGATGGAATGTAAAGATTTATGGAAGAGGGGCAAGCGTACAAGACCCAGGCCACTCCCCCCTCCCCGCGCCCTCAAATTCCAACACAACAGGCTCAAACGGCTCATCTGTTTCAGAAATGTAGAACGCGTCCATTGATTGTAAGCTCGCGGGGATCTCTGCGTTAGCGTGGACGGTCTGCGTTTGTGTTCTCTGCGTCTGTGCCTGGGACTGTTGGCCTGCGGAGTGGTCGGAGTTGGCTTTTTCAAGGAAGGAGAGGTAGGCGTCGTCGGAGGACATGGTTCGTGTTGTTGTTGTTTGGAAGGGATTTGCTCTGTGAATGTTGTTTCTGGGGAATGGACTTTGTTGGAGTAGAGAGTAGTTGTGATGTGCGAGAAAGAAGTTGTGGCTGGATCGTAGGATCAATGTTGGGCGCAAGACAGGACCCATGACGCAATGCACTCCGCGAGAGGGCCGCTTGATTTGACAGATTATTCTCGATAATAATAGTACTTGGCCTAGAAATAACTCAGAATAACTGTCAATGGAAAGGATGGCTAACAATTGGAGTTAAGGTACGTTATGTTCCGCCATGCGCGATATATATCTTAAAACCAAAACCGAAATCTTCTGACCCGGCACTGTCTGTTACAAAATATTTCCACACTTTCTTACCAAACGTTAGAATTATACGCTCTACTGGAACATTTTGAAGGTATTGTCACTTTTTATTGAAAAGGAAAATAAACGGAAAATACATCTCACTCCATCCCAACACCTTAAACAGTAGTAACAAGATCCTTCTTGAGGGTACCCAGGAAGGCCTTCTTCTCCTCGGCAGTCTGGAAAGCACCGTGACCGAACTTGGACGAAGTATCGATCCATTTGAGCTCGACCTTCTCGGTAGCTCTCCGGTTGACCTGGGGGTAGAGGGACTTGCGCAGGGTCATGACACGCTTCTTAACACCGGGAACGGAACCCTTGAGGAGGAGGAAGTCGTTCTTGACCTCACCGTAGCGGACGAAACCACCCATACTGTTCCTTATTAGTATTTGCCATTTCGATTCAAAGTTAAGGGATGGAAACGTACGGAGTGATCTGCTTCTTGGAGATGTCGAACTCAGTCGAGGCGTTACCCTCGTCAGTACCCTTTCCGACACGGAAGACCTTGTGGTTGCACGATGTACGGTGGTGGTAACCCATTTGACCAGCACGGGCAACAGTCCACTGGACGTGGTTAGGATGCCAGGCACCAATACAGGCGACCTTACGCAGACCCTTGTGAGTCTTACGGGGCAGCTTAGTGGTACCCCAACGGCTGGTGACACCCTGGAAACCGTGACCCTTGGTGACGGCGATGACATCGATCATCTCGTCCTTCTCGAAGATGCTGTCGATCTCGATGGGCTTCTCGAACAGGTTGCGGGCGAAGTCAACCTTGTCGGCAATGGCGCCACCGTTGACCTGAACCTCCATGAGGTGGGCCTTCTTTTGCTTGACGGGGGTCTTGCGGATCTGGGTGTGGGCGAGCACACGGACGACAGTGCAGTACTTCTTGATGCGCTCGAGCTCACGGGTGATGGCAGCACCGCTGTTGTCGGCGTGTTTCTTGGCGTACTTGGTGAAAGCCTTCTTCTTGCTCTTGTACCAGTTCTTGTAGAAGCGGCGCTTGACCTCGTCGCTCAGGTGCTCGGCCCAGACAGTAGTGAGCGAGCGGAGACCACGGGGAGTCTCAATGTATCCAACAACACCGACAGCGACAAGCTATGATTTTGTAAGTCTCCGTCTCTTCCCATCGTCTCGATTAAGGTAATACATACCGGAGGAGTCTCGATGACGGTAGCAGCCTCGACAATTTCCTTCTTGTGCATCTTGGCACCGGGTCTGTCAAGGTCACGGACGATGGTGGTCATACCGGCCTTGTAACCCATGGCGGCCGTCAGGTGGACGGGCTTCTTGGGGTCATCCTTGGGGAAGCTGCCGTAAAGTCTCAGTATACCGTTCCCAACCCGAAAATTTTTCCTGATGTCGCCAATACTAACCTCTTGACCTTTCCACGGTGACGGGTCGCGCGCTTCCGGGGAAGGAAGGCAAGCGAACCTATAAACACAATTGTGTCAGTATACCATTGCACACAGAACCGGCCGACTAAGTGATGAAAATTTTCGAAACGGGCGTTGTATAGGAAAAGGATTTCACGAACCGTGCCGAGGCGCTTCGTACTTCCGGTGACTCCTGTAAAAGAAAATCGTCAATGTCTGCTTCTTCGCATTCGAATTGTAGTCGAACCGGGCAGCACTTACATCGTGACCCTGTTGTCGTTAGTCGTTGGAGTGGTGAGAGAGTCTGGTCTGAATTTGACCGGGTCGTATTTTGCACCCGCTTGTCGAGTGTGGGCTGATCTAAGCGAAGTCTTGGCGCAGCCCTGCCTCTTTGGGGCTAAGCGACTTACGGCTTCTGCCTCAGGCAGCTTTGTTTTTTTTATTTTTTTTTTATCCCGCATTTACTGTGCAGTCACGTGAGAAACTACATGAACGCTCGGGTAGTGGTACTGTGATAGTATAGCAATTTCATTTCCAAGGGTAATATCAAGCATTCACAGAGAATCAAACAACTCAAACTACAACAAATAGCCCATCACACATGGGAGAAATGAAGATCGGAAATGAAAAGACCAACAAACATTGAGCCACAAGCCGCCACCGTGGCGTCGCCACAAATGCCCGGCCAAAATGTAAAATACAAAAAGAGGACAAGAAAAGAGAAGAAAAGAAGGGAAGTAGAAAATTGAAAATGGGAAATGAAACAAAAAAGAGACATCCGCGCAGGGTAATGAATGAATGCAAAGTTTTTCTCATCATATTCATTCAAAGTTCTTGCTTTCCATCCAACCAAAAACAGAAATCACTTAAAAACACCTATTTAAAGCCCGCTTCCGTCAACCGCGTACATCAAGGGAGTGAGAAGAGAGAGAGAAAAAAAAAAAAAAAAAAAAAAAAAATCAATCGAGTATATAACAGGAGTTTCTTAAGCTGCGGGCTCCTGCTTAGCCTGAGAAGCTTGCACTCCGTTGCCGTTGGCATTGCTACCATTGGGGCTTCCCTTGGCGGCAGTGCTAGCCCGCTTCTCATCATCCCCATCGTCATCATAATCTTCATCCACGTCCATCTTCCGCGCGGCAGGCTCGTGGGCAGGAGGCTGCTCGGGACGAGCAGGTTCTTCCTTGACCTGAGCCGATGGCGGTCCAGACTGAGATCCGTTAGAGGCTGGAGCAGAGCTCTCAGCCATGGGAGGAAGACTCGAGCCGGATTGAGGGGGCATGTGCTGGATAGATGGAAGCGTTGGGGGATGGTGGGCGGCCTCGGACGGATGATATTCTTCGTTCGCACGACGCTGCTCCTCGCGTCTAGCTTCCGATGAGCTACGGCGCTGCATTTCTCCGGGGGACGGCATGCGGTTTGGTGGGGTGACGCGACGACTGGCTTGGTCGTCGAGACGAGCGCGGCTCTCTTCATTGGCGATCTTCTTGATAGGACCAATATCAGCTTCCCATTCCCTGCTACGCTTCATTGCTGATGCGGGACGATCCTCACGCTCCCGGGCAGCTGCTTCGGCGGCAGCGATCGCGGATGCCGGCGGCGGAGCACCCCCTGCAATGCCACTGTTGCCGCCTGCTGGGATAGGACCATAGTGGAACTGTTGGTGAGGATAAGTCGAACCAGGCGAAGAAGGCCGCTCATCGCGAATCGGCCGGATATCTGGGTTTGGAGAGAACGGTCGGTGGTAATGAGGCATCGGGCCAGACGAAGGAGGACCGCTAGGCGCACCAGGACCGCTGGGAGCAGCAGCAGGGGGCAAGGGTCCGCGGGTGGCGGATGGGAAGGCACCCGAGCCGCTAGGAACTCGCTCGTGGGATGGTGCGGGAGCATTGGTGATTTGAGGTAAATGATACGCGCCAGCCATGGCCGTCTTGGGAGAACGAACGGCAGATGGGGCGCGGACCGCATCGGGGAACACCCTGCCGGGCTCCTGGCGCGGGCTAGGTTGGGCCGGGCCACGGACAGCATCACGGTGATCGAAGCCGTTGGCTGCTTGGGCCTGAGCCTGGGCTTGCGCCTGCGCTTGTGCCTGGGCTTGGGCTTGAGCCTGTGCCTGTGCCTGTGCCTGAGCTTGAGCCTGGGCTTGGGCTTGAGCTTGAGCCTGAGCAGCGTGGGCAGCCTGGGCTTGCGCCTGGGCCTGAGCCTGAGCGTGTGACTGGAGTTCATTGATACCGCGGTTCCAATCCGCAATCTGCCTGGGAGGGGCAGGAGGCTGCGGAGGAGGACCGCCAGTGGGAGCCGGCGCACCCCATTGCGGAGGACCGCCAACACCAGTTTGGTAGGCTTGAGGATGGACATCCTGCGGCTGAGGAGGAGCACTGCTCTGGCTGGAACCTGAAAGTTGGCTCTGGAGCAGTTGCAAGCGTGCCTTGATGTGAACGTTCGTGGGATCAAGATCGGCAGCGCGGCCATAGGCGTCGAGAGCATCGGCAATTTGGTTGTTGCAGGATTCGTACAGAGTACCGAGATCATACCAAACTTCCGAGATGTACGGGTTCAGACGGATAGCACGGGAGTAGGCGTCCAAGGCATCACGGTACTGGTTGATTTGGTAGTAGAGCACACCAATCGAGCACCAGAAGGTAGGGTTCCGGCCATCGCGATAGACGGCTTGCTGGTAAGCTTCGTACGCCTTGGGATACTTGGCCTGCGACATATAGCAACGGCCAAGCAGATACCAACTCTGTGCGTCAGTGTTGTCTGCATTAACCGATTTTTCAAGATATTCAATGGCCTTTTCTTGGCTTGCATAGCTAGCGCTCTGCTGGTGATAAAGCCAGCCAAGTTGCTGCAAGACCTTGGCATGGTTGGGGTCACGGTCCAACACTCGTCGGTAGGCAGCCTGGGCCGATTCAAACTGTTGAAGCTGTCAGAATCCGCACGAGCCTGCAAGTAGTATGAGAGGGGAAGAACCACATACATCCTTCTGCTGTTCATGAACGTGTCCAATCTGGAACCAAATATCCTCCTCAGTAAGAGGGCGAGGAGGGTCGCTGACGATATACTTGAAGCACTAGAAAATGATCAGCAAGGATTCAATCCAAACGAAGGCTGTCATCGATCCATACATCCAGACTGTTGCTGAATTTCTGCTGCTGCTTGTATATTATGCCCAAGCGGAAGTAGATTTCGTTGGCCTTTTCAAAGTCCGGGGCCATACGCATAACCTGGGAGAAAGCCTCCTCGGCATGGTCGAGAGAACCGTAGCGGTCGTAGAGTATTCCAATTCCATACCAGAGTTTTGGCTCCTACAAAGCACAGCTGCGGTTAGTGTAACGCGTCTACGGAACGTGATAGAACGAATACCGACCTTAGGATCCCGAAGGTGATACAGGGCTTGTTGGTAGGAGGTATACGCATCTTGCAGATTGTCCATCATCAGATGACAGTGGCCTGCAGTCATAATTAGTTGGTTTTCTAAATACAGCACGCCAATGGGAATAATTCTTACCCAAGCTGCCCCAGGTTTCCCCGCTTGTCGGGTCCAATTTCAAGATATTTTGGAGATATTCGACTGCCTTGGCGAATTGTTCCTTGGTTCGGAGGATGCACGAGATGGCGTTCATTGCAGGAATGGACCACTGGTTATGTCGCAGTGCCTGTTCATACGCATTCATGGCGCCTTCGAGGTCGCCCATCAATTCCGTCAAGCTTCCTATCGCAAAATTGTCAGCCATACACGATACACGTCATCGGGGGGAGAAAATTGCAAGGACCAGGGAAATAAGCACATACCGATCTGAAGCCAGACCTGCTCATTGAGCGCGGCGATTTTCTGCGCGGTGTTCAGCGGTGGGCCCTTTTGGCCCTGCGACTGCAGGGGAATGTGGCCATTGACTTGGGCATGAGCCGCGATGTGGGCATGATGAGGGGTGACAGCCCCGGTGGGTGACGGCTGAGTGTGAGCCATATTGTCCGAGAAGGGTCTTTTTTTTTTTTTTTTTTTGAATTGTTTTTTTTTTTTTTTTTTTTTTTTTTTTTTTTTTTTTTTTTTTTTGAATTGCTTGCGCTACCGTCCAAGTCGACCGATCAGGGACTCTGCGACACGGTGATGCAATGCGGTGCGCGTGTCACTGATCAGAGTTGCACAGTGCAGGGAGTCCCAAGGTGTTGCGCGGGAACCTATGGTCTGACTCTGTCTCGTGTCGGTGTGTATGTGTGTCAAGGCCCGATTTGGCTGTGTTGTTTCGCGCCCAATCGCACAAATACCGAAGGAACCGGAGATAGTTGCGAAATTGAAAGAAATATATTTTGAACACGTTTTACTTGAATCCAACTGAAAAGGAACGCGACTGATCGCACTTCCAGAGCGCCGCGGTCAGGTGTGTCGGAGTTGGCAGGCGGGCGGTGCAGGCGCGCCAATTCACACGAACAAGTAAGACAAGTTAAAACAAACAAGAACTGAAGCTAGAAAAGTGCTTAAAGGAAGAGTAGACGAAAGATAGGATGAGAAGCGATAAAGTGTGTAGTAGTTGTACTGATAGCGGTGGTAGTACTCCGTAGAGCTCAAGGGAAGATCTTGGGTGAGGCCAGCCGACCGAAGCCGGTTAGTATGGAGATGGCCAAGAGGGGAAAGAGAAGAAATGAGCAAACGAAGAGAAACAGATGAGAATCAGGGGGATAGGACAAGGTCAGGCAAGGAACGGAAAGGAAAGAAGGGAAAGGCAAGAGAGGGGAGAGAGGAGAGAGGAGAGAGAGGAGAGAGGAGAGAGAAGAGAAGAAAGGGTCGAGGGGCTGACAGAGTAGAGAGAGGCCAGAGAGGGTGATTTAGTGCCAAGACCAGCTAGTGGTTGTGCAGCTCATGGAGCAGGCGTAGGAGTACAGGACAGTAAAAAAGAAAAGAAAAAAAAAAAGAAAAGGCGCTGGGATGACGGTCGCCCGGACAGGCTTTGGCAGCCGCTTGTCCAGGAACGGTCTAGTGCTAGTGGAGCCCCACGGATCTGGAGGCGCGTCCGCGGGTATTTTAGTCGCTTAGCTCAGCAGCAGGTGTGTTTTTATTTTCCGGTGCCGGCTTTCGGTCGGGCGGGTGACATAACCACGACGCATTCTGTACTCTGTGGTAATTGTACAGAGTACATATTAGTTTTAACATTGACTGATGAATGCAAGTACAACTACAGATGCATCGCGTGTTTGCTAGAGGCACGCTTAGCGCCACGCTGGCATGGGTCTAGCATGGCTCAACGGGTATTCTCCGTATGGGGATCTGCTATTACGAGTCTCGGGTATCCATACGCGCTACTGTCTGAAATAAGGATATTACAAAAGTACCATTTTTATAAAAGATTTTTTATAAAAAGTACATCGTACTTGTCAGTACGATTGAACTAATTTACACCCGCGACAACCCAAATAGAAGCCAATATGCCAGTGATGCATGTGTACAGGTATCCTGTGTGGGAGAAGTCGGGGGCCAAAAAACGGAAAATAAGGCAAATTAAGGCAAAAAAGGAAAGAAAATAAAGAGAAAAAAAAATATATATATATATATAAAAGTTCAAGCACGAACCCCCGGTTGTGACTCGCCGAGGAAAAACACACTAGTGTGGCTGCAAGTGGGTCATGGATCCTTTCTTAGTTAGGTCCTCCCCGTGCCATTGTTAACCTTTCCCGAATCTAGTAATAGTCTTTGCTTTTTTAGGGTCTCCACCCTTTGGCTTGGTCTCATTGGTTGGGCACAGACCAGCTGCAGAGAGCTGTCTTAAGTAAGTGTGGGGCTATCTGCTAAGCTACTGGAAGCGACCAGAATTGGGCAGGCATGAGATGAGGCTCCACTCGGACCACCTGCACTGTTGCAGTTCTTTCGACAGGGGTAGTGTTACCCCTGTATGTGACAGTACGAAGTACGGAGCACTTAGTACAAATACTCTGTACATGTACACTGGGTGCGCCAAGTACTCTGTACAAGTACTCCGCGTATCAGTCGATCCAACTTCATACCCCTCTTCACTAGCCGTCATACGCCTGACACAACACATACTTGGCGCTTTCTATGAACAATACTAAATTTACACTACTGCAATTCATACAGCCTAGCATAGATATAGAGATATCGTGTCTGTAATCCATGGTTTCGGTTATGATGATTGACGTCTCCGGCCGTGAGCCACACCCGCCTACCCGCACTAGCCACCGCCACAAATCCCTAACGGATTCCGGTCATTTTTTCTTGGTGGAGCACCAGCCGACGCTGATCCGTCGTCGGCTTTTCGAGCGATGGTGTGTGGATGATGATCTGGATACATCACCGAGGGGCGAGTGGGGCTTCGTACATATTACAGCGCATATGTTGCTCCCACCATCAGAGTACAAGTAATGTGTGCGAGAATTTATGGATTCTTCCTGCCAACAATGCGATGCAATAGTGTTGATCTGGTAGTTATTTATCTTGTAAAACGTGATATTCACATATTTTTACTTCTCAGGTTAATTATTTTGGTGCTCTTCCGCAGTTATTATTGTTCCAGCTAATTTCTAGAGCCCGTGTTCTCCCCACCCCTATTTACGGAGTACATACAATTCCTCCATTGTCCGTGTAGTCCGTATTGGCATCCGATCAAACACCGACTGTTTTCTTTCTTTTCCCTTATTTTCTTTTTCTCTACCTTCCCCTACAGCTCTAGCAGAATTAATGCAGATATGCACTCCGTACTCCATACAGACAGCCCGTAAGGAGTAAGTGGCCCACCGACATACCGCAACCGCCACGGTTCCTCCTTCATTCTTCACCCGTCGCCTTATTATTTACTCGATCGCACTGAAACCTACTAAAAGTAGCACCCCTGCAATAAGCTTTCCTAAAAATGCAATGGTCGCAGCACTGACCTTATCCTGGTCCTACACATACATATTTCTACAGCTGGATCCCAACTGCATATGGCATATGGGCTAGGCTATTTGTATGGCCGGAATTGTGCGGGATTCAAATCAATCACCGAATGAATCCACCTCTCGTTCATCATTCTCGTATATATTATAGTGCCACCGCACATCATCATCATCATAACAAAGAAAAATAAAGCAAATAACACAAAAGTAGGCAATATCCTGGTTCTTATTGGTGGTTGATTGCTGTTTCTCTTTGTTCTCTTATCATTTCTGACATACTATGATGCATGCATGATTTGGCTACTTTGAAGGTTACTGGAGCTTGGGCTGAGACTATCGCACGGCATCGGCTCTAGTCTTGGTTTTTGCGCGCGTCTACGGTGGATTTGGGAGTGAATCTTCATTTGTTCGCAAAGTATGGAGTACGGATTCATTCCACTAGAGTATTGATTTAGACTCGCCTTGTACGGGGTACAGAGTAGGAGCTCATGTAAAATGCCGTGTGATATCATGTGTCGATTCTTGCTCAGTGATAGTGTTATATCGATACGAAAGTATGTCGTTGCTTCGTGATTTTTAGAAAATTGATGGTGATAACCAGATGCGGCGATTTATCTTCATCGCCCGATGACACACGTAGTATTCGTGACATGACATGGTCTCGTCACTTGATTAGGCACGACATCGCCATGCGACTGGCTCCAGAATATATAAATAGATCTAGTGAACTGGTGGTGTTACAAGCTAGATAAACTTACCTGATGACAGTTCATCATAAACCAAGATCCTTGACTTCTCACCGTCTGTCTCCTGGACATTACGCAATACCTTCTTATTCTTGCCTCTTAGGTAACACATACCTACCTATAGAGTGGGCGAGCTCATAGGCGGCAGGTACTTCCACCATGTTGGAATGTATAGCTTTGATTTTATGGATTGATATCGTCACCATGGCCTCGGAAATCCCGAGCGCACAATAGACTACATAGAACTTCGGCAGAATGGCGAATCCGCCCGGCTGACTCCGTTAAACCGTTGAATGTACCAAGGAACTTTGAAAGATGTTCAGACTTGATAACACTTTGTCTCCTCTCGGTAACCAGGCTTGCGGGGAGTTGATCATTGATATACCGAATGAAACCAGCTAGAGGCAGAGGGGGTGGCGGAATTAGCGACTCGTACCGAGGCTGGTATGGGGTTGCACTCTCATGAAGACCACAGCGTTCAATTATTGCGGATGATGAAGATTAATCCTGGCGAGTATGTCGAGATTTATATACAGAGTACAGGGTACTCCTGAGGACCTTGCTAGGGGCTGTGTCACTTTATGGTGTCAGAATGGTTGTTGTGTGTGCATTTTACACGTCTCGGCCGAGATTCACTTTCAGAGTACGGTAAGTAGGTCCGAGTGGTGACGCTTCATATTTACATAGAATTGCAGCTACCTGCATTCTGCACCAAATTATTTGTACTCTGTAGCCAGTTGTACTATCCTGTCAGTTGAACTGTATATGTCACATGATCTGACTGTACTTTGTACCCCAACTCATGGCACGGAGTAAGAGTCATATACATCCAACTGTTGGGAACGCCGCGTTCTCCGTCCAATGAATACCTTTATAACCAACGTAGCGTTGAGATTCAACGATAATCCCGAGATCTAACTTCCGGCGCCATGGCGTTAGATGACGAATGCGATGCTCAGACCGACATCACGTTCTCTGTCCAACATTGAACAAACAACATCCTCGGCCAAGGAGCAGGCCAAGATTGCAGTGTCAAATCCCGCGGTATATGCCGCTTATATCCAGTATATAGACAAACATTCCGCCGGCCAAGAGAGGATGATGAATCTGCCCAGCAAGCCCTGTGACAATTTACCTAAAAGATACCACCGAGTAGAGCGGCCTGCACTTGGCGTCTTTGCCGTTTCAAGCGGTTCGGAACCAGTCCTTCTTCTGCCAAGTCTCGCCAACCGACTCCGAACGCGGATCCCGGAGAGTTAGTCAGCGCTGTTGAGCCAATAAATAGTCCTGTATCTCAGCCTGGAAATCCCCGCAGGGACTTGGCGGCTTGGCGTGTGTTTCCTCTTGGATTCAGTTCCTCCTCCTATATAGATTTTAGCAGTAAACCAAAGGGTAAACAAACATGGAAAGTCCAGGAATGACCCTGCAGCGGCGGAGAAACAACCTACATTCAGATAGGCCACATCTCCGGCGCCAATCGGACAGTGATGAGCCATCCTGACATCCGCCAAGGCCTCGGCATCTGGGCGATCTTGGCAGGAAGCCCCAGAACCCTCCGCTGTCTCCCTCTGTCTTCGTTTCCCCCTTCTGCCGCTGTTCCGCTCTTTTTCTTTTTTTTTCTCTTCTTCTCCTCCCTTTCTTGTCATGCGCGCCTGCTATAATACGTCTCCTCTCCCTCTTTATATTCCTCCTCCGCCATCGTTGATCCTCTCCTCCCCCTTTCCCCCATCACTACGGTCACTACCAAATACTCCCATTTCCTATTCGGGCGATTTTGAATGCCTTCTACAGAGAACGTGATGTCCCTTGCGCTTGAAACCATGCGGTGAGCCCTGTCTTGGTTCGCTCCGTGTGCGCTGTCTGTACCACAAGTGCCGTGTTCTCCTCTATCTCTATTGAACTCCCTGTAGCAACTTTATTCTCTTGATTATTTGGAGCCTCTCTCTCTCTCTCTTCGTCATCCCTCCTCTTTTTAGAACATTCTTCCGAGAATACCAAGAAATTTATCTGCCGGCCCTACCCGCTCGTTTCCTTGCATTCGCAATGCGACAGCCGGAGATGGCCCACACGCCGGCCTATTACCACGACAATGGTCAGCTCATGACGACCTTTCTCCACGATCCCCGGACTCCGGAAATCACCACTACACCAGCTCCTGCTCCTCACCCTCCTCCCGCTCCAGTCGCGGCCGCACACCGATTATCGGGGGTTTCGTCCGTACAAGAGGGTCCCTACCATACATACCGTCATCATTATCCCCATCATTCCCTGTCTGGATCCATGGGTTCGCAGTTGGAACCACCGGCTCCGGCGTCATCTCATTTGGAGAATGGTTCGGTAGTCACTCGCGAGTCGAATAGTTCCAGGCGGAAAGAGCGTGCTCGGGGGAGTTTGTCGGAGCGTTCGTCGTATATGTCCGGAGAGCGTCCATCGCGTACCCCTAAGCGACCCGTTTATGACGATGCGCCTGTTCCAGATGACAATCAGGATGCTCTGGTGATGCTGGTGAGTTTTTTCATTCCTGTCCCTGTTATGGTTATTAATTGGTTAGTTTCGTCTGTCCATCCCAGTGCCAGTCGTCGCGTTCGCTACCTGCCTTTATACCATATTTGGACTCCTTTTCGCGATCCTTGTTTCTCCCCTTCGTCTCTGTCCTCCGACTGCATACCTTAAAGAAACATCGTTTCGGACACAGATTTGCGATCTGTTGGCCCCTGCATTACATGTGCACGAACGCTTAGTCGGCCTGAAATCGTTCCCTCGTCGCTCCTCCAGCCAGTGGGTCTACGATGACGACCCTGACACTTCAACTTCGTCGCCGTCGTCTGAGGACCGTAACCAGGCCTATTCCGTTGGTGGTTTGATCGTTGTGCTTTTGCTGTCACCATTCTTGTCTCTTGCACTGCTTCTGACTGTGTGGATTGCCGCATCCTTTTGGGTATTCGCCATGGTGTTGGGCAATCCCGATGGCACCGAACGCAAAGATGACGGTCGGGCCGCTGTCCTCGGAGTCTGTCGATGGTGGCAGAAATGGTTAGGCAAGGCGCGAAGGAAATCTCGCTGATTTGGATTGATTTGATTTGATTTGATATGCACCGCCCCACTTTGCATTTGTTTTGTTTGCTATTTGCCATGATACCATTTGAGATATGTGGAATGATCTCGTGCTTTTGGGTTTAGGAGTATTATATGGGTTGGATTGCTGGCGCTGGATCCCTTTTCTTTTCTTTTTCTTTTTTTTTTGAGTGGGATTGTATTTCTATGGAGTACTCGTTTGCGCGAATTGATACCCGGTTGGTTTAGGTTGAGAGAATAATTGCACCCGTGTCCTAATGTTTGATAGCCTTTGTGGGGTATTATTCAATTTACTGTAGCTCTAAATTTATCTCCGGCTTCTCGTTACTGGAGTTGCCAGCAACACATACTTCATTTCCCGAAACTGTCTTGCTAAGTACAGCAGAGTGACGTGCTACATCTACAACTTTTGAACGGCCGCAATGGCCCACACACTCAGCAACAAAGATGAAGAGACAGCTCTTCATATTCACATAGTACCCTCCTGTAATTTGCCCATCGACCAATCGACATTGATTTCAACTGTCATATCTTCAAATAGGTCGCGCCCTGGTTCCACCTCGTCAAGGCATCGGCCGAATTCTTCATCCGTAGAGAACGTCTCACAATCGCCAAGTGGAAACTTAGGACTACTGGGGTGGATAGTTCGGCTCCGTCCGTAGATCTCTGCTTAACAATTCTGTTCGACAGTAGGAAGATATCGTAGAAATTCGCAAATTTGGGGAAGTCTTGAGCTTATACTGAGATCGCTACATCATATTAGGGATTTCATTCTAAGGTTGTGATGATCTTGTATGATGATTGGGTAGCGAACACCGGTATCCTTAAGCACCATTTTAAAGCGCATGATTCGTCGTCAATAAACGACGCTATGGCCATGGTATTGCGCGGTGTATCAATTGTCTATCTATGTTATCAGCTGAAAGAAATAACGGAATCGCTCTTTGGGCTTTCTGGCTCAACTATTGTTGGTAATGAACGAACTGTCAGTCATAGGTGAAAGCTATCAGCTGAGTTGAAATAGCGTGTTGCGGCCCTGGTTAACTTCCTCCGCGATTTAGGCATGAAAAAGTATAAGATAGTGTGTGTGCAGATGGTTCGTTCAAAAGTTAGTTGAATGGTTAATGTGGATGTCACATTCTGTGTTCATGCATTGTCGCTACTAAAAACAGGTGGGTTCTACTTGCTTGGCTGAACTATGCTCGGATGAGGATTTCGACGACGACCATGTGAGGCCACATTCTGTTGTATTTCACGGTGAGAACCCTGGCATGGCAATTGGCAACTGCAACTGGCAATTTCCTAGGCAAAGACGAACAAGGGTAGAATATATCTCCAGACCCGTTTGTTGCGAAGAATTGAATTTGCTCGTTCTCTCGAGGGAGATTTGCGAGGCAAGCGATTAGCATCTCAGTGGTTTCATCTTCCTTCTTTTATTGACTGGCGAATAAGCTTTTGGTCTCACTGTTTGAATTGGGAGTCTGTTTTTGCTGTTTCCGGGAATGTCAAAGTCGAGCGAATGTTCGGCCTCTTTTTCATGCCGTGCAATCTTGTTCGTGAGACTTTCTCTCGCGGTTTCTAAATCGTATCTGCTATGCAGAAAAGTTAATGAACATGATGGAGCCAGAGATCATGTGGTTGTAATAATGGCATGCTTGATTGATATTGTCGGGTAAGTTAACATGACACGTCCGCATTTCACAAGACAAGTAAGAAGCGTATTTCTTCTTGGCCCTAATCCGTATTGGCGAGCCAGGCCATATCTGTACCAGCCTTTTTTTATATTCTGCATCATGAACAATATTGACATTTGTATGGAGTGTTCTGCGTGTGTTATCAGCCCGTCTCATTGATCTGGCACCAGGAGGACCGGAATGACCCTCGGACGGGCGAAAAGGTGTATTCTCTGAGAGGATTGGATTTTTAGACTATTCTTCCAAAAAATTGTCGCCTTGGCTGTTCTGGCGTTTCTACCGACGTTTACCTCCCTTTGTGGACCTGATACAACTAAATGAGCCCAATAGATCCTGGTACAATTATCGATCTCGTATTGGTTGCATGAAGGAGAACCACACCTCTATAGAACCTGTGTACACAATGAGAGGACTTTGGAGGCCTTGGAGAATTTATAGCCCCCGCAACGGGGTGGATGCTTTCAGCGGCACCACGTATTGCTGGAAACTGAAAGCCAACCGGATTTCCCCTGTTCAGACGACAGCAGAAAATATTGAAATCCCCCTTTCTCGTCTTTGCCTTAGCAGAGCAGGTTTGGGAAAGATGTGGCAAGCTTCGATAGTGGAAAGCCCTGCAATTCTCACTGCAATCCATGTCATTTTCTAATAGTGGAAGCTTCTGGCATCTACCACTTTCCACGTGAGAGACATATTTTGCTCTTTTGATCGCTGACTTCGTTCAACTAATAACCCCGGGTTTTATTTATGGCTTTAAGGGGCCTCTCCTTCTCTTCTGTCTCGTGCATAAAGTGACACTTTCGTCGGGATCCGGTCTCGGAAAGGCGATGCTCGAGTATCTTTGGACATTTCTGTCGCACCTCGTTTATAGATGACCTGCTCAGTTTTTTGTTTCACTTGGCCTGACTCCTAGGGATTGGTGGCAGTTAAGCTCATCCGAGCACATGATAGATTCAGACATTGCCGATAGATATACATTCTTGTTACTTCCCACTGCATTTTGGGCAGTCTCAAGATTGAAAGAGACAGATTGCTGGGGCCTTAACCGTCTGTATATCTTCTTTTTCCTGACAAAATCTCTCTTGGCATTAGGCCTGTATTGCTAGATGCCAACTTTTTATCCGATAGCAGCGGGCTGGGTGCTACGACTAGGTGTTGTTGGTGGTATCCCATCGAACGCGATATCAAACCTTTCTTTCTTCTGAAATTCATCACACTTGCCATTAAACCGATCCTAGAGACGTTCGGATGGTTAAATGTATACAGTGACTCATGCATTTTGATCAGGGGATTTTCTTTTTTCAACAGCTCCGAGTTTCCTGCTGTGCAACGATGAGTTAGCAACCTAATCGCCATTTCCAAATTTGTTGAAGATACTTGCATTATTCTTATCCAAGCCTATTCCAAGTTGCACACGTCCCGAAGATATTTTTTGTATCCACCCAGAATGGAGGAACCTATCACCAAAATTCACTCGTTGAATAGATCACTGGATATGTATGACATATCTGATACATGTATCTGTGCTTTTTGCTTCCCTCATGCCAAAAAAGGACCTATGGCAGAAGGGAGGCATCAACCTAAGTAGTGCCGGAATGATTGAAAGTCTATAACTTTCTACACATTCCCAAATGTCGACTGGCTAGATATGATAAAGGCAGCCGTGCAGCGCTTGTAACAAATTTTATTGTTATGCAATCAGTTGTAAGGTTTTTCACGGGTTATCCCCTCTAAGGGAATTTTGCTGTATCTGAAAAGATTCGTCAATGGTAACCTGTGTGGCAGTACACTGAGTATAGTTCGGTGATTCGTGGGGTTTTCTCAGGCCGGTGATCAGTGATGAATGAGGTTGGTTCCTTTTCGTGGACATTGACGGCGCAACGCATTCGTACCATGGTTTATATTTCGACTATATTAAGCAGCCTGTAATGAGGTTCAATTGCTGTTGATCGATGGCTGAATTCAGAGTGTTGGCAGCGCAGAAGCATTATATCGTAGGGTTAATGCTTATGCTTAATAAACCAGGCACTCAAAGGCTTGTGGGGTCGAATACCTTCACCATGCGCAGAAAGCGGGCACTTCTGTGGATGCAATTGCATACATTCCCCAGTTCGATATGTGTGACTCAAGAGCGTAGGCCCTTGCAAGGTCTTATAGTCCTGCGAATAACTGATTCATGTGACATTCGTATGAGACAAAAGAACACCCGGAATGGTGATATTTTCCCGCTATTCAGGACTACCGTAACTAAAAATGAGTCGAGAAGCAGCGCTACCACTCGTCGGTCTTGTGGACTGCCAGTTCATCCAGCTTAGCATAGCAATGGACATGTGTAACTGTATGTAGCACTGTATAACATTCTGTAGACGATAGCACCGGAAATACAGAAAGACGGACTGCACTGATGAGCAGTGGATATATGGTAGAGGTGTTAGGAAAGTAGGAGACAAAAAATGTTCCTTTCATACGTTAACAGTTCAGTTACATGATATCCATTGAATGTTTTTTATACCCTAACCTGAAGAACAAGGACGTCTATATAACCAGCTGACAGAGAAAAGGGTATACATATGAAATATGAGAATACCACAACACAACCAAAAACAACAACTGAAACCAATATATTCAAGTAGTCAGTCATCAACCATCATAATCTAACTAAAAAACATCGACATCAAACTTTTTAACGCCTCCTCCGCTGCGGCTGCTGCCTACTCCCTCCATGATTCCCCTTCTTTTTCTGCACCCGCGCAGCACTGGGTCCATGAGCCTTAGCTGCTCCCAATCCCTTTCTCCCAGAATTAGCATTAGTCTTGGCAGCCGCAGCCTGCAGATCCTCCTTGGACACACCACCGTCCTCATCGATATCCATACCATCACCGCCCTTGTTCTTCTGCGAGAACTTGACCTTACCCTTCTGTCCGCGGCGCGCGGCGTCGGGGCCGCTAACGGCCGCGAGGTAGGCGTTCACACCACCACCGCCAGAGGGATCGTTTCCGGCAATATCGGCATCTTCATCCTCGTCATCGCCGAAGATAAGACGGCCGTCAGGGCCGACCTTGGCGTTGCGTTGCTTTTTCCTCGAGCCGGGGCCGGTGTTGAGGAAGCGCACGCTGGGCTTTGTGGTGGAGATGTTGGCGAGGGCGTTCGGAGCGAGGAGGTCGAGCGGGTTATCCTCTGGCGAGAGTTCGCGGATGTATTGTTCGCTTTGCTTGCCTGCGCCTGCCTTTTTGTTGGGTTTCTTGTTGCCCTTATGAAGGGAGCCTTGCTCGTCGACTTCGATTTCGCTGGCGTCGGCGTCGGAGTCCAGATCGGAGTCTGAGACGTCAGAGTCGTAGACAGCTTTATCGAAGGCGTTGCCGTAGGATTTTTCTTGCTCGGCGGAGGCGGTCTTGGTGTTAGTGTTGGCGGTGGTGTCATCTTCATCTTCGTGGTCGCCAGCGGCCTTCTTCTTCTTGCTTCGTTCGCGCTGTTTGCGGATGTTCACAACGAGTTTGCGGTCTGCTTCGCCGACCAAGCTCTCGATGAGCGGTGCGCCGAAGCGGCGCATCAATCGGTCAAGGATGCCCTTGACCTTACTGCGGAGACGGCCCTTGTGCTCCTTGTTCCAGGCCATAAGGTTCGGGACGAGCGAAGCCAGTCGCGAACGGAGTAGGTCCTCCGGTAACACAACAACAGCGACCTTGACGAATCCCAGAACCGACCGGACAATTTCGCGGTTGTTGCTGGTTAGGAACAGCTCGATGGTCTGCACCAGGTCCGAGCGCACGTTCGACTGCAGTTCTGTGTGGAACTCGAAGAACAGTCGCGACATCGCCGTCACTGACGCGGCGACCATGTGCGGAGAGCTACCCGCCAGACCGGCGGACACCATGGTGAAGAATTCTTCGACCGTGGCGAGGGCATCAGGGGCGTTGTCGGGCATGTGAGGGACCAACGAGTTGCGGATCTTGGTTCCCGGTGGGTTCTGTTCGGGGTCGATGGTGCGCTTGGCCAGGTGAATGAGCAGCTCGAAGGAAGCGGTACGCGCCTTCTCGTTGCTTTCCTTGCAGCCCAAAACGACCTCAGACAGGACACTGGGGATGAAATGCAGGTCCGAGCTGGGGAGGTGGGTGACCAACTCGTGGATAGCCAGCATGCGGTCACGACGGGCCGACGAAGGCGTCTTGTCTGCTGTGGTCAGAATGAGAGACTGCAGCTCACCGCTGCGTTCGCGGAGAGCAGTCGCTCCGGTCTCCGTTGAGGCTAGACGGGGAATCAACTTGTATGCTTTCTTGATCAGTTGCTGGTCGCCGGTCTGGCCGTTCAGGATGGCGGCGGCCATGGCGAACAGGCTAGTGAAGCTGGACCGAGGGAGGTAGACTGACATCGCGATCACCAGGTCGATCAGGGTGTGCGATGTAGGCGGCATCTTTTCACCACCGCTCGATTGCTGCTTGCCCTGCTTCTGGGCTTCTTCCTGCTCTGAGGCTACGGAAGAATCCAGCATCGAGGCGACACGGGTGAATGTATCGTTGAGCTCCTTCTCAGGAGTAATGCTCAAGTAAGCATTGATACACTGCAGGATGAAACCTCTGTAGTGCGGAAGAGTCTGGCTGTAGACGTTGAACAGCACAGCCAACAGGTTACTAGCAAACCCGCTGAGATGCTTGATATTCTTAGCCGCGGCAGCCTTGGTGATTCTCCTTTGCAGAATCAGATCATCCTCCTCCTTCTCCAACTCCAGAACAGCCTGGTTTGACTCCACTAGTGTCTGCAAACCACGGCAGAGATCAGCCCGCAGCTCAGTCTGCTTGTACAGCACATTGGAGAGCAGCTCTGCAAAGCTCTGGTCAAACGATTCAACCAAGTCCAGCGGCAGCTCACAGTATCCCGGGAGGGTGGCCCAGGTCTGCTGCACAAGGGTTTCGAAGATCTTGGCCTCGACCGTCTTTTCAGCGGCGCCGTAGGACATAAGTCTCTGGTACAACGATTGACTGAGAGGGACCATCTCGGTGCGGAAATGCGCGAGGTTGGTGTTAGTAACGTGGTCTCTGATCACGGGCAGGAACCAAACGCGGCCGGGTTGGCCGGCCTTCTGCTCAACGATATTCAGAGGGAGGATTTCGAGAACTGCGGCGGGGCCCATGGCTTCGATGGCGCTGCCCAGGACCTCATCGGCTTCCTTCTTGCCCTGGAAAGCGTCGTTGCCGCGCAATTCGCCGACTGTCTTGACTATGTCGATTAGGTGCGGGCTTGAGCGCCACTTGAAGCTGTCGAACATGGCAGAGCAAACGTTGAAGACTTCCGCCCAGGCAGCCTGATACTTGATCGAGAGCAGGTCGGTGGTGGCCTTGGCCAGCCTTTCCAGCGTCTTCTCGTCGTACACGGAGGGCTCGATGATCACGCTGGCGGGCACACAGTTGGCCAGGAAGGAGATCAAACATTCCGATGCCGAAATGCGAATGTTATTCGACGGCGACGCCAGGAAACTCGAAATCAGATCGAACAACTCCGGTAGTTTCGCAAATGTGTCCTCAGGGCTAACCTGCGCCGCAACATCGTATCCACGCGACATCACCGCGATCCAAGGCGGTAACAGCTGCGAGTCGTTCTGCGCAGGCTTCAATTCCGAAATCGCATCCAGCAGACGCGGCAGCTTCGAAGACGAGAAGTCATCCGCCATGCTCGAAAAGATGACCTCAAAGACCTCGAACGCACCCATCGTAATGAACTCATTGCTCGACCGTGATGCGTGCATCAGCAGCTCGCACAGCGGCTCGATCTTTTTACTGGGCCAGCCATTCGCCGCTGTCGCAACCGTTTTCACTAGTTGCAACGAATGAATCACAAGCGGGTCTTGGTTGTCGCGCTGGTTGCCCTTCTTCTGCTTCGACACCGCAGCAATGCCATCATCCAACGTCCGCAGCGCAGATTCTGCACACATATCCGCGGCAGGATGGTCGAGCGATGGGCTCGGGGGAGGATTCTGCAAAACTTTAACGAGAGCATCCTGGGCCCTCTTCCGCACCTTGGGACGGTGGTCCACGGCCAGACTCAGCAAACCGGCCGTCGCCCGGCGCGGTCCAACCTGGGTATGAGGGAGATTCCACGAAGCAGCATCTTGCCCGATCAAAAGCGATTCCAAGCAGCCAATCGAGGGTCTGAGGAGCGGGGCTTCGACTTCGGGGAGGGAGAGCGCGGGTGCGAGACTGGTGAGGATCTGAGAGAATTTGGAACGGAGGATTGGCTCGGGGACAAAGGGGCTTGTGATGTCGAGGAGATATACCACGGACGTTGCCAGATCCTTATTGACAATGCCCTGTTCAGCGGATAGTGATTGGGAGAGGAGAGCGAGAAGCGCCGCGAAATATGCCGTTGGTGAGAAATCTGCTTTTTGGTCGCGCAGTGTGTCTTCTACTGCAGAAAGAACCACAGCAGTCTATATTAACCATCAATTAGCCCCGTATTCTCTCTTATTTCCTTAGATTCTTCTGGACAGAAGAATGACTTACGTG
Organism: Aspergillus ruber CBS 135680; assembly: GCF_000600275.1. Taxonomy (NCBI): domain Eukaryota; kingdom Fungi; phylum Ascomycota; class Eurotiomycetes; order Eurotiales; family Aspergillaceae; genus Aspergillus; species Aspergillus ruber. The sequence goes on from NW_024467301.1 coordinate 620,253, forward strand.
ATGTTGATTCTGCAACTTGGGCGACTTGATCTTCTCAAGCTTCTCCGCTAGGGTTGCCATGATGGTACACAATCCCAACCGGCAGGGGAGAAGTTGACTATTAAAATAGAAGAAATGCGCAAGCTGTTTGCCTTCAAAAAGAGAAAGACAGGGACAGAATAAGTTTTGTTGAAGATTAAAATTGAAGAATCGGTGGATGCGGAGACTTTTTTTTTTTTTTTTTAGGTGTTGCCGCATTTCTTGGCATTACTATCGATAGGAGCACTACGAATTGAACTACATAAATAGTGAGAACAGTAGAAGAGAAGGCCATAAAGTGGTATATTCATGAATATTCAAATAGACATGTCTGGTGCCAGGCATGTGCTCATTCCTCATATTATGAACATTCGTCAAAACATCAGAATGGACATAACAATCGTCAAAAGGCCTCTGACCTCATGTTAATCTGATTTCTCCCAAAACATGGACTATAGCCATGTATCGATGTACCTATTTCTCATGGCGTTTACCAAATGTGTCATAGTAATGGTTCGCAGCAGGCGACGCTTCCATAGTTTTTGCTCCCCTCAGTTGTAACCCATGACCCGAGTCAATAACTCCAGAGCAACCCAAGCAATGCTGAAGAAGACGTGTCGAAATGAAAGGAAATAACAGACTAGAACAGAAGAGTCTCCCCGCTATGTTCAGCCTCGAAGCCCAATTTTTGTAAATTGCCATGACGTTTCTTGTCGCCAGTTTGCCGTTCCGAGTCCTCTTTCTTCTTCAATGCGTAGACTTCTTCGAATGGCGCTCTTTGAACACTCTGGGGAACATCGTCTTCCCTATCTAGGTCCTAATAATGGTAAGAATGATTAGCATCAGGAAACATGTCATATTAGGTGAAACGAGGACATACAATCTCCCCAAGAAGCAAGACATTCTCCCCTCGAACAATAAAAATCCCCCGTGGAATATCGGCGTAAAGGCTTCCGGCGTAGAGTCGTTCGACAGTATCTTGAAGGACGAGATTCGCTGCAAGCACCAGTCAATCGTCCACTCATTTCCAAAGATTCGTATCCCGTCCAGAACATACCGAACTGATCCCAACTTCTCAACACACCAAACAACTTCCTCCCATCACGCAGGACCAGCACGAGCTTCTCTGAAGCAAACAACACCCGTCAGCTTTCTCTTCTCTCCTCCCTTTCTTTCATTCTCTTTCCCGCCTCCCATCCACTTCCAAATGCCGCACTTACTATCCGTCAAATCCAGCAACTGAGCAGCAGTCGTAAACATTTGCGGCGGTAATTGAGGCGGTCCTTGTGTGACCATCGAGGCTGGTCCGAGGTTCTGTTGTTGCTGTTGGGGTTGTTGTTGCGATTGTTGCGCGGCGGCAGGTGGGGGGTCGTGGATCGAGAGGCGCTCCATTGTGGTTGTTTGATGCGCGACACGTATTTATAACTTCTTTTAATCGATATCGGGGCGATCCGAAGAGAAGATTCAAGTCGAAGAATGTAGATGTAGACGTAGGTGATTGTGGGACAGCGGCTTGGTGGGGTGCGGTGCGGTGATGTTTTTTCAAACTAGATGGGAAATGGTATTCAGAGACGTGATTGAGAAGGTGTGAATAGGGATATTATCATTCCCTGATAGCATGAAATAACCTGTTTGCAGAATGAACGGGGCGATCGCAATTGGCGTTGCAGTTGAGGAAAGTCGATTTGATGTTGGATAGGCTGGGTATGTTTGTTCTGTTTGTTCAACGCTGTTTTTATACAAGGCCGAGAAGAATAAATCATGGCCTATAACGCATCTTCTAGATGATAGAAAACGGTCATTATATTCTTTTAGCTACTTAGACTACATCCTAATTTTAATACATACACTTCCATCTCGTCTCACCATGTTCACATCAATCTACTCATACTCCGACATACCATAGTTAACCACCGGGAATAATCAAGCAACACCCCATCCTCTCCGCCTCTCCTCCGTCATCCTCCTCTCCCTCCTTCTACTATAAGCCGCACAAAACGGTTCCTCCGCGCTCCCCACCCTCGCCCTCGCAGGTTCCATCCCCCGCTGATACCCCGGACTCCCCGCCCCCGGCACCACCTGCACCAACTTAAACTGCTCCTCGCTGATAATGCGCAGCCGAAACAGGTAGCGCAGGAGCTCGAAGTCTGGGCGGGTGTTGACTAGAGTGTGGCCGTGCTGGTAGTGGGCTGTGTCGATATGGTCGAGGAGGGCGTCCCAGGCGCGGATGTGGGAGGTGTCTGTGAAAATGTTATTGGGGGTGTTGGTGGTGGGAGAGGTTAGTGAGGTGATGGTGGGACAGATAGGGCAGCGCGCTATTGGGGGCGGCTGGTGTGTGCGAAAGTGGCTCAGCACATGGGTTTTCCAGTGATCGATATCGGTGAATGTCTCGTGACAGTTTAGGACGTGGAAGAGACAGGCATAGTTGTAATTATAGTTGTTGGTTGCGTTATCGTAGTCGTCGGAATCGTAATAAGCGCGTGACGAATAGAAAATCGGACGGGTATTTGAGATCCTAGGCGCTGGGGTCTGGATAAAGGACTGGCTCTCGCTTGGGGATTGGGGTTGAGGCACGACGAGGACCCCATTACCGTCGTCTTCAAGGATATCATGTCTGGCGAGATCAGACGCTAGTCCTGTATCAACGGACGAGGTGGATAAAGTGGTAGAGGATGGGTAGTAGTCGGTGACGCTGGATAGCGACGGAGCGGGAGGTGGGATCATCATCTTTTGTAAAATTCCAATGATGGGTGAAGCACGGATAGCTTTTTCTGTTCCTAGAGACAGTTGTTAGCATTTCATCTCAATTCATCTCATCTTCAAAATCGCTGTGTTCCTTACCAGCTCATAACCAAGTAAACACAAGAAGAGGGGCAATCATTCCAGCACCCATGTCGTCCAACTAACAGACATGGGGTCTTTTTTTTTCTTTCTTTCTTTCCTTCTTGATTCCGTGATTGCTACTTAAAATGACGGACAACAGACAGGCAAACAGAAGTCCAGCTGCTGCACGACAGAAGATCAATGAAATTTTTCTTTTTAGCGTTAGTCTGCGGTGGTGCTGGTCGAGAGGATTTATTGGACCACGTCCAAGCGGGGTTTTCTTTCTTTAGACGTAGTCGCATACCTACAGATACCTACAGAATAATACAGCAGAAGTACGTACAGACTGCGTCTGCTGTATCCTACAAAGTATGCACTCCGTGCTCTACCCGGTATTGTTGATATCACCCGCAGTTACACCGAGTGAGCCCTGCTGGGACCCTGGAGTTGACCGGGGTAGCGATAACAGGGGGAATCCTGGTCTATCAGGCGAAATGATAACGAATGCGCAATGCTGAATGGTCCGTCGGTAGTACATGCTTCGTATCTTCTTGTTGTCAAAGTTTTGTATTGATCGAATAAAAAAACAACTGTCCATGTCAAACATGACTTAGTGCAACTGCGGGGGTATTACTTGTTCATTTTCGTTGCAACATCCAGCCAAAGAGAGAAGTGAAACAGAGTAAAAAGTCAGGTGGTGATATTATCGAAGCCGTGGCCTCAAGAGAGGAGAAAACCACAAGATAAGCACAGAACTGCAGTGTGTATCAAAATATTTGTGAAAATTTATAGCAAAAAGGGAATTGTAGAGAAAAGAAGAAAGGTTATAAGAACAAGAAGGGTAAATAGAAACACGCAAATCCCATCCATCTATTTAGTGACGCCGAAACGAATTAAGGAAACGAAAAAAGCCAATTAACCACCGACACCATGGATGCCCGTTAAACCACTGTAAATGCAAAAAGAGAAGTCTAATCGTTTCGTGACACACATGAGAAGTAATTTTTTTTTTTTTTTTTTTTTTTTTTTTTTTTTTTTTGTTTTGTTGTTTTTCTTTTAAAATCATTTTGTGACTCTGATTGAAGAAAAAAGTGGAAATCAGAGTTTTGCTTTTAAAAGCGGTCTGTTAGGTCACCACCAGCGACCGAATTGTTGGTCGACGAGGACATGGACGAAAAGCCACTCGCAGGATTCAACATGTCTTGAACAGCCACCTTGGGGACCTGCGGTACTGGAAGCTTCCGTTGTGTGCCATCTGGCCTCGACATAATGTCGGAGATGCTCGGGCCAGCGTGACCCTGACCGGGGTTGTAGTACTGAGGACCCTCGGCCTGGGGTTCCATCGGTGCCAAGGCTGGTGTGTGAATCGACAGGTGACGTATCGACGGCAAATGCAGTTCACTCGAACCCAGGGGCCTCAGACGCGGCGAGTGGGCCGGAGTGGCCAGGGGAGTGTGGTCAGGGGTTGGGGAAAGAGAATCGTGAGAGAAGGTAGGAGAAGAGGGTGCAGTCGAGTTAGGCGAGTTCGGCCTTGAACGCTTGATGCGGTGCGAGTAGGAGTCATCTTCCTCGTGCGAATGCGATCGAGACATGCTCTGAGAGATGGCATACGCAGAGAGAGAAGGAAGACGAGTACTGCTGTTGTGGTGCCGTGAACTGAGCAGAGGGTGATGGTGGTGGCTGCGCGGAGGGTTTTGGAATCCAAAGTGATCATCGCGCTCGACTTGCGAGGCTGCAGTGGCCAGGAGGTTGATGTCCATACCCGATGATGCCCGCTCGCTGTTGCGAGGGAAGGGACCAAGATTCGAACGCATGTGGCCGGCGAAGTTGGCGTAAGAGTGGGGAGGAGAGACATCGGGCGAACCGACCTGAGAGACGGGAGCAGAGCGGGTGATAGGCTTGCTAGGTGGCGGCATCATGGAACCAGCCGCGTTGTTCACAACGGCATGAGGGCTGTCCTGAGCACCTGCAGCCGCTGCGGCTGCTGCGGCCAGATGCTGCGCCTTGTTGCTGCGTCTCGAGTTGGGATTGTTGTGAATTCTCGAGTGACGAGTCAGCTCATCGGAGCGGCTGAAGCGTTTTGTGCACCCCGGGAACTGGCAAGCATGTGGCTTCTCACCAGTATGCGTTCGAATATGACGGGTCTGGTGTTCCAAACGGTGGAACGCGCGGTCACAGAGGGGGCACTTGTAGGGTCGAGGGAGGTCCTGGCGCACCTCTTCGGTGGCCGGACGAGCACCCTTCATCAGAGGAGGCAGTAGGCTGACAGAAGAGGCCATGTTGGTTGGAGGACCAGAAGGAGTAGCTGGTGCTGACGTGGTCTGTTGACGAGAAGCGGCGAGAGGGTCTGAATCCGAGGATTGAGGATTCAGTAAATTGGAGAAATCGACTGAAGACGCCGGCGATGGCATCTGAAGCTGTGACGTGAGTGTAGGTGTGGGTGCCTTGAGAAGGTTAAGGTGGAGGAAGAGGAGAGAAGAGGGAAAAGACAGGTGTGGAAGTAGGGCAATTGGGGGGATTTATAAAAGAAGGGTCGGTTCGGAAGGGGGAGAGTGGGTTGTGGGGGTGGAAAGCCGAGGCGCAAAGGAAGAGGAAGAAGAAAGATAGATGAATGGCCCAGCACAGGGGGAGTGCAGCAAAAAAACCGGGAAGAAGACGTGATCAACACCCGATATAAGGCCAAACTTTGTTTTTTTTTTTTT
>NW_024467301.1:626360-701805 GCF_000600275.1 Aspergillus ruber CBS 135680
TTTTTTTTCCTACTTTTTGTATTGAATAAACCAAGAAATGATTACCCAAGACCAAGAGTCCAAGAGTCTACTTTACAAAGAAATATCAATATTAGGCAGCATCTGATTATGTACAAGTATATCTCCAGGTATACCCCGTTGATACCCCGTACGGAGATACGTAAGAATACAGGCACAGAAGAAAAAGAAAAAAAAAGGATGTGGGGCAGACTAGAGTCGATAGGGATTCCGTAGACCGTAGGCGGCACTGCAGAAGTGGCTGTGGACCCGTGCGTGGCGGTATCGTATCTTACATTACTGTATTACTTACAACCCATTATAGACGGTTATCGCGGGTGAAAGTAGAGTCAATATGATTCACCACTATCCATATTCGAAGTATATAATGGAGTTAAATTGATAGCTAAATAAGACAGCTGTCCATGATGAACGATGACGAGAGCAAATGCTTCGGGCAAGACGATGTATTATTCTTATATCGCCGCAGGAGTCCAGACCAGTCAGTGATCGCCGGTGATTCAATCGGATGATGGACAGCGGGCAGGGAATATACAAATATTTCTACAAATAAAAAGTCCCTAGCCCGCACCGTGACGAGATCATATGTTCCATTCTTATCATCCTGGCATCATGGTCCTCAATCCGGGGAACTGAGGGCTGCCACGAAAATGTCCCGGGATGACGCCGGTAAGCCTCACCAGTAGTCTATACGAGTTAATAGTAGACAAGGCTTACTACTTGCCAACACAGCCCCTGGTCTCAAGTAATTACACTCGTTGAACATCATCACACCACCCTCCAGAGTACTCTGTAGAGGGAGGGGGGAGACTCGTACACGCGCCCTGCATATACGTTGCACCCTCAATCAAAGGAAAAAACGACACATAATCTTTCTTTACCCCCTGGGGTACGGAAATGAACCTCTGCAACCATCATCCCATCCCCCATTCCTCCTTAGTATCCACATTCCAACATGTCAGAATAATTACTTTTCTCGGACAAACACATTGCCATTGTTCTAGTCATGTCGTGATTGATTTACGTACATATTTTACCTACGACTTACCCGGGAGTCTATTCCCCAGATGAGATCATGAATTTACTACAGAAAAAGTCACCGGATGGATCGGAACCAACCTGGGGAAATCATCAGTCATCATTCTCATTCCCCGTTCTCCGTACGGAGTTATCTGGGGTGGATTTCGCCGATAATTTGGCGATTCGGTAAACTCTCGGTATTTCTAGTCACGTCTCTACGCCACCTGAACCTTGGTGCTATCGAAGGCGAGAAGCAAGGGTGACTCTAATGTACAAGAGATCAGGGGGAACTGTGTACAGGGTATGAAGTAAAGCAACCAAACAGAGGCAACGACACTGAAAACAATCACAGGATGAGAACATGCCATTGATAATAGATACAGTAGTAGTACACATTCCACCGACAGGCGTACGTAATCCGATCCCCGCAATACTCCAGGACTCCCCCCTGCGATCAGCAACCGGCGCATCAATTGACCCTGTTCGTCTGCCAAGGTCCTCATGATTTGCCGAATCAGGTGAATCTGTCTGCAAAGGAAAAAAGGGACGGACCAACGGCGATTGAGATCTCTAGATAAACCCGATAGCAGAAGCACAAGTAACATATTGCGTGCCGACTGCCGAGACTCACTTTTATGTACCCTGCTTACAAGCGAGGCGAGGCGAAGCGAGACTTGTACATAATGCTATCAACAAGCAGGTACGCAGCTGATGAAACAATACCCGCGATTTGCCGAGGCCAAGTCATTTCGGGGGTTCGCTTTGCCGCTGACAGTCGATGCTACGAGTAAGAGGTGTAAAGTAGAGGCTGCGAGTGTTTGCTCTATTCATCCAATAATAGATACCCGGGTAACTATTCTGTAACACTGCTCCGCGCATTGTACGGAGTGCTCTACATTGTGCACTCTACCGGTACAGCACTCGCAAGTAGGGCATCGGCTCTCCTCCGATCCATATCTGGAGATCTTTCCCGCGGTGATCACCCTTCCGTAACCGATCCGGTAGGTATTGACTCTGCATCTCCATCAACTGGTCAGAGATATGGGCTTTCACCGCTATACTAGTACAGCAGTACGTGGTGGCGCGTAGAAAGTGGGATACTACCAGATCACACGACAAATTCTGGTGATAGACGCCGAAAAAAATTTTCACTCCCCACTATGGAGCTGTGATCAGCATGATCGAGTTTGCCCATAATCCAGCTGGTTGGTGCCTGCATGGGGAAGAAGCGAGGGCGAGAAGAATGAACACATGACGACCGGGACGTGTCTCCGGTGCGGATCATTTGGGGTTGATTGCATCTACTTGTTTGCAAGGTCTTTCCGAAATCGCTGCTTTGCTTTGCTGCCCTTTACTATGTGTCATTCCGGTCTCGCATGGATATATATCATCACTACTGTCTCTCGCAGGTGTACGCGCATACACTATTCATAGCTGAATAGAATTTACAGTTGCACCGGTGACGAGATATTGAGTCATCATTATGCATTCATCACAAGAGTAAAGTTGCACAACATCCTAATACCAACAACCTTCCTTTTCCGTCTCTCTCCGCAATTATCCCCGTACAGATTACAGATTGCCGCGCAAGCTATCCGGATTCATTATCTGAGGGATTCAGAGATAACCCATAGCCAACTTATCTTGATAATTCTTTCGCGATCCAGGCAGCATTCCAGCATTCCTTATCTTACAGTACAGAGTTACCGATGGCGTGCTACGTACTCCATACTTCTCCGTACATTGACAACCCCATGCGGGGAATCCGGGGTTGGTTGGTAGTCAAGCGGCAACAGTAGTACAAACGATATCATAATTCACACCACAATACGTCGCATCGTTATTTCCCGCAATCGATCTATTCATTACTAGTGCTACTAATGCTGGTCTACTTGAAACAAAATACTGTTGTCAGTGTAACTCTGCGGAGTACTCCAGTTCACCACTAACGAATTCAGCTGTACGTAACAAATTACCATACAGAGGCTTACGGTACCGTAATGCCACGCACTGCCGCTGCCCAGCCCACCGAGAAGAGATTCCCGCAACTTCTGGAACATTAGTCTCGGTGATGTCATTGGCGGCTTGCTGCCTGTCATGTTGCTTTGTGGAGATCGTTCCAGACTGCATCATGTGATGCTGGGCTTCTCTATGGTTAATCTTGCAACGTCTTGGCAAGGCTCCCACCCTCCACCAAGGTAGACCAAAGTGCTTGAGATGAGAAGCATGTACGGGTACACTGTCGAAGGGAGACTAACCAATTCTCTTACTAATTATACACGCGCGTACTTGTACCTAATAACTCGTTTGGTCGCCACAATACAGCGGCCTAGCCATGCTAGAGATAAATTTCACTAACCCAGAGACTCTTGAAAATCTTTGCTGATAAACAAGTATCGGCATTCCACGGATTCCCCTAGAAAGCCAATACATCCTCATCCGAGAGATACCTATACACGTCTTTTGAGGAAATTGGCGAGACCGAACATGACCTTTCGGGCACCCGAATGCACATGACTACAAAACGGGCGATCTCATCGCCAAGCTGGTGCCCAGCTTGGAGCAACATGCGCTCCCTCTACAATTGGCTTATTCTCCATACAGAAGGATAGACGCAATGAACGCCGACGTCGATACACTTGAATATTCCCTTGTGAGGTGTGCCACGTTCAGAGGCGACTCGACAGCAAAAAGGTTGGGGATTCAAACCTCTATTAGAACGTTTGAATTTTGCGACGACTGACCAGCGTTCGTCATGGAAGTTGGTGTCCATTTGAGTTTTGAAAGGCCTCGGCTTTACGCGGAGTGGTGGCTCGTGAATTTGAAAGGTGCTGTCAAGATTCTTTTACTCAAAGTATACCTTGGAAAGGAAAAATTTACGGTTGAAAAATAGAAAATGGGTACAACCCCTACCGGAGAAAGCGCCGCTACTGATTTACCAGAAATGGCTTCGTCAATTTTTATATTTCGGCGGGAATATAGCGACCGACAAATATGCTGCAACTGACAATTTTATTCTCAAGCTCAAGGATCTCTTCTAACGCAACTCGTCACTCCATGAAGCAGACATTGTCCTGAGCAAACTGAACCTCACAAAATAGATTGCTTTTGATGGCTGGCCTGCAATAATACAGTAGCCGGGTGTCGGGTGTCAATATATTAGAGATAGCTTTAGCTTATGATAATCACATCAAGACACGGTATTTGTGGGGCAAACATTTGGCGTAAAATACATACACCTGGGGAAGGACCACAGTACGGAGTACAAATCTTATTATCTAATTCCGGATGCTTTAATGCCCCTGAGCATCAATCAGCATTTGTTAGGTTATACGCTCCGTGATTAATGCGAATCGGGAGCTGGGTTTTGGGGTATGCCCGAGCCACTCATTCCATCACGTGCTCCCAGCTGGACTTCACATATCGGAAAGCTACACGACTAGCATTTCCTGCAGAGTTCCGTACCTGGCGAAAACCGGATGATAGTCCGGCTTTCTAACTATCTTTTTCTTCCGCTTTGTTGTTGCCGTTGTTGTGCCGGACCTTGGGGCGCAAGGAGAAATTTTTAGGTACTCCGTACTCCGCGGAGGATGTCCGGATGGGATGGCGTCATGTTAAGACAAGCATGATTTGCGGCTAGTAATGTTCTTTGTACAGCAATACAGTGTTTTGTATAGTGTTGTGAACAGAGTCCTTATAGAGGCGACTCAAGTAGACAAAGTGGCAATTCTAGTAAGACCACCTTGGGAGCGACAGACGACATTCAACAAGTGAAACTGAGAGAGACACCGGACGATTTCGGAAGAACGCCGGAGATTCCCTTAAGTGCGGGGCGAGAAACTGCTAACCTGGAGAAAAAAAACCCGTCCATCCCCAAGGAGGCACCTCGGTGAGAACTTCCCCTGACTAAGCACCCCAGATCACAGCAATCAGTGAATAATTCCCTCGGCATCGCCGGTCCGAGTCCGGTCGGCCTCCCATGTCCTCTGGCCCGACTCGATCCCGACTGGGGCCGAATCCCGTGTGGTGGTCTGAGAACTGGCCATTACTTTACTGTTTTGGGAATTGTTGGTATCAGATTTCTTTAGCGACATGGACGATTGTACTCCGGACTTCCCTGCCCTCCACGGAGTTTGAATGGAGGAGTTTCCCCATCGATCCATCATTACGACAGCCCCGTTTCGTTCTGCTGGCCGTATTATGTATTCGGTACGGATGCGCTGTCTGGTGGCGGTGAAGAATTTTCTTCTTTCAGTACAATACTACGTACCCCATACACTTACAACATTCTATACGTGTTCTATCGTGGATGTGCCTGAATCGACTTTGGACAACTCATTGATCTACCAGCTTACCGCCCTCCTGTAAATCTGATTCTACTCCAGAATTTCTCCAGTGAAAGTCACATGACACATTAATCACATGACCGTGACTAAGACATGGGAATCACCTGACTAGGGCTCTGAACTCGTCAGACACGTGATGTCGCGCCTCGAGATTCTGCCGCGTCTCGCCGCCCTCCGAAGCACCGGCTCAGAAAAGTTGCATCCAGAGATGACTTACCATAGCGCTAGCATCATAGTCATTTACCTTGTTGTCGTTTGGTTCGATCATTGGAATAGTATTCTATAAACTTACTGCATTTGTGCTTTTGCATTTATATCCCTCATTTTGGTCTTATTGGGTCCACCCACCATGGCACCCCCGCGACAGCAGCGGACGGCTACAGTAGCTGATGACTCGAGATCAGAAGCATCCAGCGGTCCCAGAGAACCCAAGACAACGACAGGCAAGGGTCGCAAGGGAGTAAATGGGACGAATTCATCATCAAGAGTGGACGGGAGAGCTTCTGCGGGTTTCAATGCTGCGAATGTGAATGTGACCAGTGCCCCCGCTCAACAGCAATCATCGGAGGAATTGCCGAATGTAAGTACACCATTCTTCAGTTTTGGACTATATGAGTTTGATATACTTTTCTCGGAATGCGCGGTTCAATTGTCAATATTAACGCAGTCCAGATCCCCTGGTCCGACATGCCCCTCGACATCCTCCACTCCTACCGCCACGCCTACAATCTCCCCATCCCAAGCGCCTACTCCAAAACCTACTCGCACATCCTCCTCTCGCAAGGCATTGGTCTCCGATCACCAACATCACTAGCCGTCCAACGTTCCCAGATCCTCGCGCAGCATCCGCACCCGCAACCGCACCGCCCGCAACCCGCCTCTTCCTCATCTTCCTCGGCTATGACCAATGGCATCACCCACCGCAACCACAACCACAACTCCCGAAAGCATAACAGCCGTTCTCCGTATCATGAGAAAAATGCGCTTGATCGGATAATCGGCCAGAGTCGAGTGAGCAAGGAGCAGCTTGCGTTGGCGGTGCGCAAACATTTTAATAGTGCCGGGCTGGCGGAGCAGGAGACTATTGCGCGGTTTCTGTATAAGGTCCGTGAGGAGGGAAAAGGGAGGCAGTTTCGGTTGAGGTTTCAGCCTTAGCCATTTTTTATTTTTTATTTTTTTTGCTCTCTCCCTTATTTCGGGTTTTCTTGGGTTTATTGGGACGGCGTCTTCTCGGTTTGGTTTTAGTGCTGGTATAGTTTTGCTTGGAAACAGCCCCTCTTGCTGTTTATATTCATGATACCCATGATGTTTTTTTCCGAATTGATTTATTTACTTGTATATAGACTTTTTGGGGTACTCGCTTTTTCGCTTATATTTGACACTTTGGACATTTGCTAAGCTAGTCGACCGAGTTCATTTCACAAGTCTATATATCATATGTCATAGCCTCCATAAAAAAAGCAACTAGCCCTGATACTAAATATTATCACTTCCACGCATTCAGCCCTGCCCAAGGATCACCTCCCTGTGTCGGTCCTTGACCCTGAGGCTGCGACTGCGACTGCGCCCTATGGTGCGCACTAGATCCATATGCTCGACCCTGCGCGTATCCTCCCGGTCCCGAAGGGAATGGGCCCGTTGACGGCGGATACGCAGTTCCACTGCCACTACCACCAGTCTGGGGCCGTGGCGGCGGGGGCGGAGGGACGTAGCCCGGCGGTATGTACTGCCCTGGTGCCGGGGAAGGGTGATAAGGCATAGGGGTTGAGGAGAAGTATTGGTTAGGGGCCTGCGGTGGTGGGGAGACCGTGTTTTTCGGGAAGGGGTAGGCCATTGGATTGTAGGCTTCTGAAAGTGGGGCGGCGGCGCCTTGTTGGTATGGTTGTTGGTGGGGCTGGCCTGGATGATAGGAGGGCATGCCAGGGTTGTATTGAGCGAAGGGTGCTGGAGAGTGCGAGTTGGGGATGTTGGGTGGGGATTGGAGTTGGGGTGGTTGCTGAGTTGGGGCTGTAGGGTAAGGCTTTGGTGAGGATACGCTAGGGTATGCGGGTGTTTGGCCCGGAGGTGGTGATTTGGCATGTGCCGAGACAGCTGGTGAGGTTGAAGACGGTCTGGGATCGGTGGATAGGCGTTCCATGAGTTGTCGTAGTTTTTCGCGTTCTCGATCCTCCTGGTCTGCTGAGCCGCTCGCCTTGTCGCGTTCGATATGGCTCAGTAGTTGGGCTCCTTCGGACCTCCGGTTGTTGATGAAAGTTTCGACATTCTTCTTTAGGCTTTCCACTGTGTCGCTCATTTCAGTATAGAATGCCTGCGCTTGAACGATTCCTGACAGGAGGCCGTTGAATGCATCGTATACTTTCTTATACCGGCCCATCACGGTGTTGCGCTGGCGTGTGATTGTCTCGTATTTCGATTGCTCGGCTCTGACTCGCTTGTCTTGGAGCAAGTCGCCGTAGATCTTGGTGAGTTCTTTCATCAAAGAAGCCTGCTTGTGGTTCGCTTGGAGAAGCCGGTTTTGATGCGGACGGAACTTCTCCAGTTCAGCCTCAAAGAGCTGGCCTTCTTGTCCTGCAATGGATTTTTTGTTCAAGATCAAGACATTCGAGATATCGTCATTGTGAACCTGTTTGCCAGTCAGCTACTGTTTTCCAAAAGCCTCGCTAAAGTAACTGAGAGTACCTTGTCCTTCAAGTCCTTCAACACCTGCGACCGCTCTCTCTTGACAAGGTTCAACTTTTTCAAGATTGACTCAACCCGAGCAATCTGATCAGCCACTGAAAGGGCCCCCTCATCAATATCATCCAACAGGTTGCCCTCCGCCGCAGGGCTGCCTATTCCATTCTTGCCCTTTCCATATTTAGAGCCAGCTTTTAGCATCGCTCGCTGGAAAAGGACATCGGCCTCATCCGTTTCTCCGGCTGCTTTTATCTCATCAAATTCTGCCTCGTACTGATTGAGAGTGGACATGAGTTGCGAGTCGCTGGCACTGGCCTCGTTGACGGTATCGCGGTACGTTCGCACATCACCACGCAGGGTTGTGTTCAGCCTGGCACTTGGCTGCTGACTCCAATCGGCACCATACTTGGAGCGCATCTTCTCGCACACACTTTCTTCCAGGTCGAGTTGTTTGGAGCAATGATCCAGCTGTGTTAGCACGTCTGTCTTGCGTTCTTGTAACTCATCGAAGTCCTTGGTGAATGGCTTGTGGCCCGCCAACTCCCGACACCATTGCCGAAATTCGTCGTCCACTGTCAACCCCTGATCCATTCCGCCCTTGAGAATACCGAGGCTGCCAGGCAGTTTCAGGTAATCCAAACTGGCTGCCATTTCCCCATTAGCGGTTTCGACCTTTTCCGTTTCAGCGCGGATGAGCTTGGCCTTCTCCTCGTCGTAAAGACTAGCCGTCTCTGTGACAGACATAGGGACCAGCTTTTGGAAAATATCTGGTCCAATGATTCGTTGAATATCTTGACCCTGATACAGCTCACTAACAGGGATGGCCTTCGCGGCTGGAAGCTTGGCAACGGTTGACAGACTGGCTTCATTTGGGACAGGTTGGTGGTAGATAAAGTCGTTATCTTTGTTGAATGTAGAGAGGTTGGTCTGCACGACCGCGAGTTGGTGTTTGATGAGATCCAAGAGACTGGAGCCCGACTCAGTACTTAGGTTCGAATTTGCAGAGACAGACGACGGAAACGACTTGGCCCAGCTCAGTGCGACGTTCGAATGCTTCTCAGCCAACTGGAGCCTACCAATAGCTATCCCATGCTGGTTGGCTTGGCTATCTGCTAAAGCTTGGTGGTACGAAGCGACAGAGTTCATGTGCGCTGCTTTGGCCTGGATGACAAGCGACCACACCTTCTCAAAAATGCCCTTAGAGACATAATCTTGCATAGCCTCTGACGCTTGGGTATATAGGTACGCTGCCTGACTGGCCAGCTTCGCAAGGAGCCCGGGCTTCTTCCCATCGACCACCTGCTTCTCAAAGAAGACCTCCTGGGCCTGAGCAAGAGTGATGTTGATCAAAGTCTTGACAGTTTCGCGGTTCAGATCGGTCGATGGTGCGTGTAGGAAGTTCTCATTGATATAGGTGAACATGCCGGCAGATGCCTGGAACGAGTGGTAAGCGGTCTTCAAACCGACGTCTTCGGCGCGATTTTGGTCCGCGGCATGACACGAGAGGACGGCAGAGATGTTGAAGATGATGGAAGCCTTTTCGTAGGCCAAAGAGTATTGCGAGGTCGGTTTATGAGTAAAAGCGTCATACCTATTGTCAAGCGCGCAACCCTGTTAGCAGTATTCCCGGAAGGGAGGGTTTTCCGGCCACACAGGAAACAACAATTAATCCATACCAGGTAAAAGAGATCTTAATGTGATTCTCGTCCACAGGAAACCTCAAATCCAAGAGTTCCAGCTGCCCATAATACCGATATAGCAGATCGCGCCCTGTCGCACTGTCTTTGCCCGCACCCCTCATGTCCTGGCGTAACCGGTTGAGCGTCGCGCATTCTTGTGAATATCGTTCAGGGTCTTCGCCGTAACTCTGGCGAATGTAATCTTTCAGAGGTCGTATCCAGTCGATTTCATTGGTTTGCTTGAGAGGACACGAGATCATCGGCGATTGAATCATCTTGATGAGCGTCAAGGAGCGGGAAGCGCTCCCATTCAAACGAGATGGGGAAAGCGGACGGATCTGCTAGTAGGTAAACTAGGATGCAACAGGCGAATATGAGTATTACCAGAGAATCTAGAGCTGGTTGACTGAGGAAGCCGAAGCTGTGATGGTAGTGAGGGAAGTGCTGATGGTGAGGTCGGAGGTGGAAGTTGTGGGGTATGACGGTCGACCGCACGTGGGATGGAGTATACTAGCATGTTCTAATATCTATGACAGCGGGCACAATATATAGCTCAAATATTTACTATGGAAGGCATAACAAATAAGAAGCAGAGATGTTTTCGTCTATATAGTACAGTACAATATGAGTACAGAGGACAACACCCCAAGATCAAAACACCCATGCTCGCCGACGCTATGATATCGTTTCGTAAATACATCCCGAGAATGTCCCAAAATACACATAAGTATAAAGTCACGATTAGATGGTAGAGCATTTTTCAACTCGAACCCGAGGACTTCTTGCCATCTTTGTCTTTCTGGTCGTTTTGGTCGCCGGATTGGCCTTCATCTTTCTTGCCCTGCTCACCCTCAGATTTGTTCTGGTTCATGAGCTTTTGCCAGGCAGATTTGAGGAATCCTTCGTTTTGTTGAGAGTCGCCGCCTGATGTGCCATCAGGGCTGGTTGGGTTGCTATTGACATTGTCAGTGTCTCCTTCCCTTCTACCTGTATACGAAACTACAGGAATGTCACGACTTACTCTTTCCCGAGGTCCATAACTCGCTTCGCCGACCTGTCACCCATCTCGTCCGCCAGAACCTCCAGGATAGTTCGTTGGTTGCTTGTGAGATATTTCGGCATGGCGACCTTGAATTCCACCCTCAGATCACCCTTCAGGCCTCGTCGGGGGCTGCCAAGTTTCTGCATACCCATTCCAGAAAGAGTGATGCGCTCGCCGGTGCCGGTGCCAGTGGCAACCCGGATCTTGACATCGCCGTCCAACGTTGGGATATTCACCTCACCACCCAAGAGAGCGGTGGTGAGGGGGACCGATGCGGTGTATAGGATATCGGATCCGGAACGACTGAATCGTTGGTCAGGCGAAACTCGAATCGATACGTATAGGTCACCCTTCTGGGTACGGGAGCCCGGTGCGGCATTGGTTCCAGTAGGAGGGGCGTCGCCTTCCCCGCTCACTCTCATCCGCATGCCGTCCTCCACGCCAGCGGGAACATCGATTTGCACTGTCTTGCGATCCCGTACGACTCCATTACCGTGACACGAACCACACTGCGAGCCAGGAGGAACAGTAAGACCTGCTCCACCGCAAGCGTCACAGGTGGCAGCCAGTTGGAAGCCACCCTGCATGAAGTGTACCCGGGTTCCGGACCCGTTACATTGGCGACATTGGGTGCGCTTGGCACCTTGCTTCAGTCCATCACCACTGCAAGTACCACAATCTGTTAGGGGAGTGATAGCAATATCTCTGGATGTGCCCTTCGCAGCCTCCATGAAGGAAATACTAGTCTGCACCTCGATGTCTTCACCAACCAATACTTCCTGGAAGGGGCCTCGTCTACCCCGTCCAGAACGGCGTGCGCCACCCGTAAAAGCACCAAAAAGATCCTCGAAATTGATATCCCCTGAAAAACCACCGCCAAAACCACCTCCGAAAGGACCGCCAAAACCACCTCCGAAACCACCGAAACCTCCCGCTCCGGAAAACGGGTTCCCACCCGCGGCACTCGGATCGAAACCGCCGTTTTGATCGAACGCAGAAGCACCAAACTTGTCGTAATTTTCTCTCTTCTTGGGGTCGGAAAGCATCTCATAAGCCGTCTGAGCCTCTGCAAACTTGTCCTTGGCGCCGGCTTCCTTGTTCGTAT
This sequence comes from Aspergillus ruber CBS 135680, assembly GCF_000600275.1. Lineage (NCBI taxonomy): Eukaryota > Fungi > Ascomycota > Eurotiomycetes > Eurotiales > Aspergillaceae > Aspergillus > Aspergillus ruber. Next base: position 638,247 of record NW_024467301.1, read on the forward strand.
CGGGATGGTATTTCTTCGCCAATCCATAGTAGGCTTTTTTTATGTCACCTGCAGAAGCACTCTTGTCGACACCTAGGGTCTTGTACGGATCCGAAATTGCCTTGAGGGGAGTAGTCGAGTGGAATGTCTATGAGCAAAGAAAAAAAAAATTCGGTTAGCCAACGGTTATATACATAATTCATCACCACCAACGTACCCTTGACGAAGCAGGCGCCGGATTGTGTCTCTTCTGGTTCGGATTGGACTCTCTTAGGCGACCTGTAGCAGAAGCCATGGGGGCATGATAGGCCCGGACATGGGAAGACGAGCGGACATAGTTGGTCGCAGGACTCTGGCTCGAACATTGTCGCGATGTCCGCAGAAGACGAGCGGGGATAGCCGCAGCCTTGGGCATTGCGGAGGGAACCGGATTCATGGTGAGAATGCGATGAGCGCCAACAATCGAGTTAAATCGATAATGCTGAATGGACGGACGAAATGAAAACCTGGAGTACCGGACGACTCATAGACTCCGGATCACTAATCCAGCGTTGAGGCCGACAGAAGCTTCGAGTCGAAAAAGTTTCCCACTCGGGTTACGGAGAAACAGAAACACCGGCGATGATGAAAGCCCGCGATGCTTCGGTAATCGACCTTGGGATCTCTTCACACGACAAGTTGCCGCATTGTTGCTTTGCATTAATTGCTCTCTTGCTTTTGCTACTGGCTTTACCACTGTTATTGATAGGAGGGTTTATCTTGTTTTCTTATTTTAAAACCCCTACCCAATACCCTCTGTTCTCGTTCCCCATCGCCTTCCCCTCATACATATAGCATGCTCCGCGGCCAGACACTCCCCTGGAGAGCCGCGCTCCAACAAACATCGCGTCCCCTCGCTGCTAGACCTCTGCTTGCATCTTCGAGATGTCATGCCAGTCTCCGTTCAGTTCTAATCGCTTCGCGAGTCTCTCGCTCTCTTCCATCCTCTCCTCGCACCTTCTCGTCGAGCTCCATCCGACGGCGGGAAAAGCCTCCGCCGGGTGATGACAAAACTGACCCAGAATCCAAAGAGCAAAAAGATAACAACGAAGAGAAAGACGTGGAACAAGGTTCTGAATCTCGACGCAAAACGACAGATCGCTCGTCAGGGAAGCGTGGCTCGTCACCAGAACCGGGAGCTCCGACATCGGGATCCGCACGGCGGAAAGATAAGTCCACCGCAAACAAGGAGAGCCAGGCTGTCGACGAAAATGTGAAGAAGGATAATAATGCCGTGGAAGGAAAGGGAGATTCGACGGATACCCCATCGCCAATCCCCGTCAATGGCAACGGCTCATCGGACTCGAGACCTAGCGGCGCGAGCAATGGCGGCAACGAAGATGGTGGCAATGGCAAGAAGGGAAAGAAGGGATCTAATGATAAAGCCTTGCAGAAGCCATCAGTCCCTGAAGTCTACCCCCAGGTGATGGCGATCCCTATCGCCAAGCGCCCACTGTTCCCGGGCTTCTACAAGGCCATCACCATCAAGGACCCGAACGTGGCAGTCGCCATTCAGGATATGATGAAACGAGGACAGCCTTACGTTGGCGCTTTTCTGTTCAAGGACGAAAATGCCGACGGTGACGTGATTGAGAAACTCGAAGACGTTTATGATACTGGTGTGTTTGCTCAGATCACTGCTGCGTACCCACTTCGGGGTGAAGCCAACGGCGTGACCGCTGTGCTTTATCCCCACCGGCGCATTAAGATTTCGTCGCTGCTGCCGCCCTCTGATCAGACGAAAGCTTCTACTTTGGAGGACAAGGCCACAGAGAAGCGAGGCGATGTGGTCGCTAGCTTTGAAGAAAGTACCCCCGAATCGACACCTAAGGATCACTACGAGCCAACGTCCTTCCTACGGAAATACCCAGTCAGCCTGGTCAACGTGGAGAACATGGCGGAGGAGCCCTTTGATAAGAAGAGTGCCATCATCCGTGCCGTTACGAGCGAAATTGTCAACGTTTGCAAGGAGATTGCTAGCCTCAATCCCCTGTTCCGAGACCAAATCTCTGCCTTCTACACCGACCAATTCCCCGGAAACCTCAGCGATGAGCCAGCTAAACTGGCCGACTTTGCCGCAGCGGTCTCCGCGGGAGAGTTACACGAGATGCAAGAGGTTCTCGAAATTATGAACATTGAGGAGCGACTGCCGAAGGCGCTCGTGGTGCTGAAGAAGGAATTGATGAATGCTCAGCTTCAATCCAAGATCTCGAAGGATGTGGAGGCCAAGATCCAAAAACGACAGCGCGAATACTGGTTGATGGAGCAGATGAAGGGTATCAAGAGAGAGCTGGGCATCGAATCCGATGGCAAAGACAAGCTGGTCGAGAAATTCAAGGAGAAGGCAGAAAAGCTTGCAATGCCTGAGGCAGTCAAGAAAGTGTTCGACGAGGAGATCAACAAACTGGCGCACCTGGAGCCCGCCGCGTCTGAGTTCAACGTTACCCGCAATTACTTGGACTGGCTAACCCAGATCCCATGGGGTCAGAAGAGTGTAGAGAACTTCGGGATCAAGAATGCGACTACAGTTCTGGATGAAGACCACTACGGCTTGAAGGATGTCAAAGACCGGATTCTCGAGTTCATTGCTGTTGGCAAACTTCGTGGCACTGTCGAAGGCAAGATCCTTTGCCTTGTCGGACCTCCAGGTGTCGGAAAGACTAGTATTGGAAAGTCGATCGCTCGCGCGCTCAACCGACAATACTACCGATTCTCCGTTGGAGGTTTGACGGATGTTGCTGAGATCAAGGGACACCGGAGGACTTACGTTGGTGCGCTTCCCGGTCGCATCATTCAAGCACTCAAGAAGTGCCAGACCGAGAACCCACTCGTCCTGATTGATGAAGTGGACAAGATCGGTCGCGGTCACCAAGGTGACCCATCGTCCGCACTTCTGGAGCTCCTTGACCCCGAGCAGAACAACTCTTTCCTGGACCATTACATGGATGTCCCGGTGGACCTGTCCAAGGTTCTCTTTGTCTGCACAGCCAACATCACTGACACAATTCCTCGGCCGCTGCTCGATCGGATGGAAATCATCGAGCTCTCAGGATACGTTGCGGATGAGAAGATGGCCATTGCAGACCGGTACCTGGCTCCCGCCGCGAAAGAACTGACTGGTCTGAAAGATGTCGATGTCACCTTGAAGCAGGATGCGATTGAAGAACTCATCAAGTCGTACTGCCGTGAGAGTGGTGTGCGAAACTTGAAGAAGCAGATCGAGAAGGTGTATCGCAAGGCTGCATTCAAGATTGTCCAGGACCTTGGTGAGGATGTACTTGGGGAAGAGAAGGCTATCACCGATGAAGGCAAGGCTGCACAAGAGGAAACGAAGAAGGAACATCAGGATCACCCGACAACGAATGACCCTGCAGAGCCGCCCCTCGAACCAGAGAAAGCGACGACAGAGCACCCACGCCTCGCATTGAAGGTTCCTGACAGTGTGCACCTCAATATTGGTAAGGATAGCCTTAAGGATTATGTTGGGCCCCCAGTTTACACGACGGATCGTCTGTATGACACCTTCCCACCTGGCGTGACAATGGGTCTTGCATGGACCAGCATGGGCGGCGCCGCGCTGTATGTGGAATCTATCTTGGAGAACGCTTTGACTCCCAAGTCACGACCGGGTGTCGATATCACGGGTAACCTCCAAAGTGTCATGAAGGAGTCGAGTCAGATCGCATACTCGTTTGCCAAGTCGGTCATGGCCACGAGATTCCCGGAGAACAAGTTCTTTGAAAAAGCCAAGCTGCATATGCATTGTCCTGAGGGAGCTGTGCCGAAGGATGGTATGTTATTGATCCTTGCCCAAGCTACCCTTGACGAAGAAAACTAACATTGCGTCATAGGTCCTTCGGCTGGTATTACGATGGCCAGCGCACTTTTATCGCTAGCATTGAACCACTCCCTTGCGCCGACCATTGCTATGACCGGAGAATTGACGGTCACGGGTAAGGTGCTGCGTATCGGAGGTCTGCGCGAGAAGACCGTGGCGGCCCGCCGTGCTGGCGCCACGAACATCATTTTCCCTGCAGACAACATGTCTGACTGGCTGGAGCTTCCTGAGGTGAGTTCATCGTGCTTTTTACCCTCGTCTGTTCGCAACAATGTGGATCGAGTGCAAGGATGCCGAGTGTAACAGGGTCTGCTGGCTAACCTTTTTTCCGATTATAGAACATCAAGGACGGCATTGAAGGTCACCCTGTGAGCTGGTATTCGGACGTGTTTGACATTCTCTTTGCCAAGTTGGACAAGGAAGCGGCCCGCCATGTGTGGCAGAAGCAGCTTACCGATACGTCGTCCAAGAAGTCCAAGGCTGACGAAGATGAATTGGATTAATTGAACTGGTCACGTTGGAAGGGTCCAGGGTCCAGTCTTTGACTCGTGGGTCCTATTTTTCTCCGTTTGCGCCCATTTTCTCTTTTTTTTTTTTTTTTTTTCTTTTCTTCTATGTGTTGGTATATACTCCACTCTGTTTTGTTGCCATGATCTTGTGATTTCCTGTATCTTATTTTGTTTGGGGGCCACTGTGTATCCTTAGCTGTACATGGCGTTTTCATCATGGAAATGCATGGATCGGAGTTTTTTTGTGTTTTCTTCTCGATTTTCCTTATTATTCCTCTTTTGTTGTCGCCGCTTCGCAGACTATGAGGATGGTATAGAATTCTGGTCATCTTATTTTCTACAAGCGTCGGATATTCTGCACATGTCCAGTGAGCTGTTATGGCTTGAGGAAAATTCTGAAGAATCACTCCACTTTCGGAAAAAGAAAAAAAAAAAAATTCAACACAAGAAAAAGCAAAAAAGAGAAATCAACATTGCATTGGAGACACCCTGAGCTGGCCATCGTCACCGTCATTGTCGATGGCGATAACCGAAGGACCGAGGAAGACCACGGGGGAAAGCTGCCACCGCACCGGAAGGGCATTGGCTGATCTAGAAAAAAGAGGTGTGTATGAGAGCGGATTTTATTTGTATGTATTGGCTATGTATGTGTACAAGAGTTCAGTTGTATGTAAGTGTATGTGTGGGCGTCGACGATTGATTGAATTTCGGAGCCCCGTTATGGACTCATGATTTCATCCAACTGTCAAAACTCAACGATGCAAATGTAGCCAGAATCAGAAGATGAAAACCTTGACTTCCTCCACCAACGAAAAGCCACACGAGAGATTTTTCGTGTCCCCATGTTACCTGTCAGCCAGTCGAAGCGATGAAACCGAATGCAGCCGAATACCCACCGTTTTATGATATGCCCACCGAGTCGAATCTGAGCGCCAGCGAGTTGTGATTGGACGCATCGCCGGAGCATCACTTTGAAACGAACCCTTGGAGGGGTATTGTTACCTTGTTTACTCCGTACTATTCTTTTCCTATTCCTTACAATTGCATGTTTGGGTTGTTGGGCGGTTAGAGCGTTACTCGGGATATTTGGAATTGCAACGAGTTGAATCAACGCATGAAATACCATCGGTTGGGATTGCGATGGTTTATTTCGTGGTATGTATTTTATTTCTATTGTTGTCGGGGTAATGGGAAATGTCATAATACATATGACAGTTGTCTGTTTCCATGCTTCGAGAAGGTCCTTGGAGTGTGCAGCTGCAGGAAGTCTACAGTAGTGGATGGGGACGGTGATTCATATAGCAGATACGATACAGCAGACCCAAGAGTATGGTAGATTGATATAACCAACTTGGCTGTGATATAATCAAGTATGTCTGGGATGTTAATCAACACAGAGGCATTCATGGGATATCCTCAATACGCGGACTGCGTAGACGATCAATAGTGATATGACATCGAAGTGACATTGAGTCATAGGTGGATTATATGGAGACCCAGGTATTCCCGATGCATGGCGATATCCGGAGTACTGCCCACTGGACCCTCCTACGTACTCCGTATACCCAAGTACCAGTACACGGTCACCGCACAGATAAAGATCTTGCCTGTCAAAAAAAAATAAAATAAAAAAAATAAAATAAAAAAAAATAAAAAAACTCCAGGTCCCCGAAGAGCCAGGTCGAACATAGTTATAGAGGATGTACATCAGGCATGGCTGTGTCAGGCCGCTGTGCATCGTACTTAGCGGTCTACTTGTAAGATGACTGACTTTGAGAGCTAATTCTAAGAGATGAGCCCTGTATGTTGTATGTGTATGTATGTATGTAGCTGTATCCATAACTGGATAGTCAATAGCGGTGTTTTTATGGCTGCATCGTGGTGCGTCTTATAATAAGAAGAAATGGCATCCTCTTGTCATTTCGGCGCTGAGTTCTTCAGTGCAGAATTGCATTGCAATTCTAACTCGACCAACGGTTCACAAGACTATTACATTTTATATTTTACTCTGACGACAGGCAGAAGATCATCGGAGATATTTCGATCCTTCTGTTATTTCTATCGATTTCTATTAATTTTGATCTATTTCGCTGTCTTGGACATGGATTGAGGGCTGTCCAAGTGGTGACCTCCAACTTCATCTCTCTCCTTTTTGAACAAATATATTCTTATATCAGACCATTTCCTCTATTGCCAACTACATTTGTGTTGTTTTTCTTTCCTTTGAGGAGATGGTGGTGCCTTTATGCTAAAAGTGTCATTCCATACTCGATACTACTAAGTGCTATACAACATCCTCACCGACTCTCAAATCACTCATTTCTCCCTCTCTCTCTTCCAATTATCTTCCACCAACGACAATTTCTGCGAAAAAAAAATTCTGATCTTTCATTCTGACTCCAACTGTGTTTTCCATTATTTTTCTGTTATTTTTCCTTTTTGGTGGTGAGCAATAACACACAACAAACAAAACCACCAAGAGAGGGAAAAAAAAAAGCCTCACGCTACCCCAGCCTCCTGACTGAAAGACTCGAGCCTCTTTCTCTCTCTCCTCTCTCTCTTCCATTCCTTCTGGAACTTCTATCGCAGCGACTCGAATTGTATCACCTGCATCTCTTCATTGTCTACGCCTTCGTCTCAATTTCTATGGACACACCCCCTGTACCCTCAACCTGCAGGGTGTCCTCTTTGACTCTTTCACCACCAGCCACCAGTGATTCAAACCTGCAGAATGGCCATCAGAATCGCAGATTCGTCTTCTTCTAGCCCCTCGCGGCGCCCTTCTCTGAGTCTTTGTCCTGAACCGGACCGAAAAGCCTCTCTCCCCCCTCCGAAGAAGAAAAAGGCCAAGCATAGTATGTGGCATCGCCTGGGCTTGCGCAAGTTGCTAGGTCGTGAACAACGCGATACTTCCTCTTCCTGTTCGCCCTGCCAATCCCGTCCTCAATCCTATCCCGTCCCCGGCGCTTCCTCTCCTGACACTACACCCAATGGCAGCACCGCCAATGTCAAACCCCATGAGAACATGACTCGCAGATTGACGCGCCGGGTTGGTGTCGGCCTGCCCCGTGCTACCACCTTCAAACGCCAGGTCTCCGAACAGAGAGATCGTCTGGAACCCTTCGAGCCGCCCGAACCCCGCCGTGCCGCGTCCGCCGACCGGCGCCGCCCTGTCAGTTCTCAGACCCAGGGGACCAAAATTCCACAGCCCGCTCCGGGCCCGCGGACGTCCGCCCCCGAAATGCAATGGCGCGAGCAAAGCGAAAAACACGGAGAGGGAGAGGACGCATCAGCAGTGATAGCAGAAGCCGCAGAGGAATCCGAAACTACGGCGCCAACAGAAAAAACAACAGAACCGGAGGAAGCAACGGAGCGAACCATGGTTGACGAATCTTCTGAAGCAAATCACAATCACCCCAACCATACAGAGGACGTTGATGACCGTAGTGATCTCCGGTCCGAGCGGAGCTGTCGTCCCCCGGAATCAGACCCAAACATGGAGACTATGGATCCCGCCGAGGAGAGTCGCATTATCGAAATGGAGCTGGAGAAGAGATGGATCTTGAACCTGACCATGCACTTCCGTGACCGCTCGCGGCGCGAGAAACTGTTCGTCACCTATGCTGAGACCCCTACGCTCTGGCGCCGGGTCACCGTCTCGTGTGACTACCGCAGTCCAGAGCCGGATTCGCTGGAACAAGATCTGAGTGAAATGTGGAATCAGAAAGATCGCTGCGCACGCATTTACGAGTCTCTCCGCGAATCACTGGCTGAGATCCAGTTCTACGACACAGTTACGAATCTGAAGTTGGAGACTCGAGATGGCCGTCTGCATGTGCATGTGACGGAGGACGTGAACGAGACTATTGCCTATCCCGCAATTTTTCACATTGGGCATTTGCCAGGGATCAAGCTTGTGTCTGAGGACCATTTACATTTCGTGAGACATGAATCTGGATTTGTCTACCATGTGGAACTGAACGGTCGATCCTTTATAAAGAAGGAAATCCCCGGCCCCGATATGGTCGATGAGTTTCTCTACGAAATTAACGCGCTTCACGAACTCCTGGGTGCGCAGAATGTCATTCAGCTCGAGGCTATTGTGATGGATGAGGAGCGCCAGGTTATCAAGGGTCTGTTGATCGGCTACGCAGACAAGGGAGCTTTGGTTGACATGCTCTACTACCGCGACGGCAAAAACACCATCCCGTGGAAGCGACGGGAACGCTGGGCGAAGCAGATTGTCCAGGGCTTGGCTGAAATCCACGAAGCCGGCTTCGTGCAAGGTGACTTTACCCTGTCGAACATCGTGCTTGATGGCAACGACGACGCAAAGATCATTGATATCAATCGCCGCGGTTGCCCTGTCGGCTGGGAGCCGCCGGAGATTGTGGCTAAGCTTGAAAGCAAGCAGCGGATCTCCATGTACATTGGTGTCAAAACAGATCTCTTCCAGTTGGGAATGACCCTGTGGGCCGTCGCAACTGAGAATGATGAGCCCGAACGACAATGCCGTCCATTGCTCATCCCCGAGGACATAGACATCCCAGACTACTATCGAAGACTGGTCGCCATTTGCATGAGTCCATACCCTCAGCAAAGACTCTCGGCCAAGGAGCTCTTGACCCTCTTCCCACCCTTTATACCTCCAACATCGCACGCATTGCCGATGGTGTATTACCCACCACCGCCCACAGGCATGGGCGTCGGGCCACGCACCAGCCATCCTCATCCCCATCCTCATCCTCCTTTGGAGAATGGGTTTGCTTATCTTCATTCGCGGGCTGGTTCCGCCGAGGAGAGCCAGCAACCCCAATCCCCGGGCCAACAGCACCCACAGGATGATGGGTACTCGTCAATGAGCCGTCAGTCTCATTCTGACACCGGGCCGCGTCGTGTCAGCTATATTCAGTCTGATGGCGAGAAAACGCGGTCTGTATCTCCGGAGGCCGTCGAGGAGGAACCGAAGCCCATCGAGGCTTCCATGCAGCTTGTTCCTCGGGTAGATCCGTTGGATTTCTTGAGGAAACAAGCAGCGAATACAGATGCAAATACGAATAATACAAACAACAACAACAACAACAAAAACTAATTGGAGGGCGCGAAATGGCCTCTCGACCTTGAAATTGTTATTAATGGCGACGGAGTTTGGCTATGGAGTTTTGGACTTGGGACTTGATTTTCACCTATTTTCACCTATTTGTCTCTGTTTTGATTATGTTTTTTCTTATTATATTCCCAATATTGAAGCACTCTTGACGACGATACGCTTTCCTATGTCTATTTGTATTTCCTTGTGTTCTCAGCGATCTGTTGGTTGATTGGTTGATTGGTTGATTGGTTGATTGGTTGATTGGTTGATTGGTTGATTGGTTGATTGGTTGATTGGTTGATTGGTTGGTTGATTGATTGGTGTCAATACTTCACTTCTCCTTCCATCAGGACTGTATTAGTCTTAGCATTCTCCCATTCTTGTCCCATAGAATAGACGTGATTCACTTATGCAAGCAATATATGCACCATGTGCCAAGAAAAAAAAGGTCCTAATTTACTTCTAACTAATTAGGGACTAACGTCCTCCACCTTCTCCCCAATCTCCATTCCTTCTCTATGTCTGTCCTTCCTCTTCAGGTAACCACCACGAGCGCAAACTGAAGAAAGCCACCAGTGCCAATTAAAATCCCTCAGAAAACAAGGCTGAGGGGGATTTTGGCATACATTGCTTGCATATGTATGTGCTTGCATCCACAGCTGTTCCTGCATTGTTGTAGGTGTGTCTTAATGTTTATGATGGGGATTGAAGCCCAATATCATCAAATATCAGAAAGTTCGATGCATATTACTACACGAAATAACTCACGTACGTCGTGCTATGCATGGGTTCTGGAGATAACGGCTTAAATGACAAGCCTTTACAAAGCGCGGGAAGGACATCGAATTCAAGGCAGCCCACGAAGGCGTTCTGCGGTGCCTTACTGCGAAGAGGTAGTGGGATTCCCGTCTGCCCTCGCTGTGCCTACTATGGTTCAAGCATGCCACAGCTATCCATGTCGTCTCCAAACCCGCGGTCGAGCTTGTCACCGTTTTGATAAGTAATTGGGGCAGGTTGAAACCCTAGCAAAAGGGGCTTTTGTTGGAAGATGGCCGGAACATCCGAGCTGTTAGATGCTCACTTCGCTGCTGATAAATCCTGGTCGGGGGAAGCCTGCATTGCGAGATCCATCATGTATCAATACAAGGTCATCATTGATTACTTCTTCTACCTGCACATTGTTCTCGTTTCTTGCAGCCATTAGATCTGGGCACTTTATCCGGCATCAAGGCTTATGACTGGTGAGAACTTTGTGAGATTTCCTACTTTGGACGGGACAGCGCCAGTCAAAAAACAGAGGTTTATCCAGGCCTAAATTTACGATGAAAGAGTAATGGGTTAGAGAAGACGGACAGGAGTTGATAGGATTTTAGCATATATTCCACTGCGGTACATACCTACGGTATGGGATATGGCAGCCAAGTAAATATAGTGGCCTAGTGGGACATGCGGGATCAATTACAAACATGAATCGTGTATTTTAGCTTTAAATATGATAATGTACCACCTGGTAATCGAAAATGCAGCATAACCCTAAAACCTATTCATCACCCACCAAGAAAGCTTCAAAACTCTCCTGCCACGGCTTCGCATCCGTCCCCAGCCCCCGACCAATAAGCACAATCTTACAGCAAGCAGGTTTCTCAGGGTCAGATTGTGGCACCTGCTCCGAGTCTCTAATCTCGAAAATATCCCGGACCGCTTGGATAATCTTTGTTGATTTCTCGCCGTCGCTCAGTGCCAGGATACCTTTTAAGCGATGGATTTCGAAATCGGTAGGTTGAGCCTGGGATGGGCTGGAAGGAGCAGGAAGGGGGAGCTTAGAATCCCAAAGGACAGACTGCAGCCAGGTATCTATGCGGGAGACTTTGTCGGCGGGGATTGGGGGTGTTATAATTGAGACAGTTGAGATAGCCTGTATCCGTCAGTATCTTGCATCAAAAGAGCTCTTTGAGAGAAATGGTATACCGGATCAATATGACTATGGCCCTTTTCACCAAAGTCCAGGCTAGCGAGATGATCATATGCATGCAAGTCCAACACAACGCCTTCAATCTGCGGCGTCTTGCTGTGGTCCGTAACATGGATCTTGGCGACGCTATTGATCGCTGAGATACGGTCACGAACGATCTCCAATTCCTCCCGGGTTACTAGATCTGCTTTGTTGAGGACAATCACATCCGCGTGTGAGATTTGCATATGCGCCATGGATAGCACAGGGCCGTTGTGCCCATGCTCATGTCCGTTGTTTTTACCATCAGGTGCACCACCATGTCCCGAAGAAGCGATCTCTTCCGGCGCCGGCTGGTCGAGAAGATGGAGGATATTCTTGGCGTCGACGAGTGTGACGATCCCGTCGAGGTAGATAGAGCTGCCTAAGTTATCGTCGACCCAGAAGACGGGGGCGATGTTGCCGGGGTCTGCTAGACCGGTGGTCTCAAGGAGAATGTAGTCGAATGTGCCGCGGCGTTCCATTAATGATTCGATGGCCATGACGCCAGAATCTCTGTTCTTGTTAGTCGACCTCTGGAAAGGGATTAGGGTATTTATGGGGGGACTACTTGACAGAGCAGCAGATGCAGCCGTTTCCGACGTCCATCCATTCGGTAACTTCTTTTCCATCTTCGTTGACGGTAAGAGGTTTTTCGATGTCGGAAGCTTTGATTTATATGGTTACTGATCTGTGCAGTTTTTATAGTCTTGATCGAGCTTGGGTACTCACAGTCTCCGAATTCTACAAAAAAAAAAAAAAAAAAAAAAAAAAAAAAAAAAAAAAAAAAAAAAACTTAGTATAGATGTCCTAGATTCATGTTCCGGAAAACAAACCATTCATGATCACGGCTATCTTTTTTCCATGTTTTTTCGTAAGAATATAATTCAGCAATGTTGTCTTCCCCGCGCCCAGATATCCTATATACGTTAGTTAGTTTATTTCCTTCTCTTTAATCCAGATATCGGGTGTTTGTATACCAGTCACCAGCGTGATCGGCACTCGACTCTGCGCCGGAGTGTCTGTTGTCGTAGTTGGCGTGGACGAGATCGGATTCACCGAAACATCGACCAGCGCGGGAGGTGTATCATCATCTTCTATGCCTGCCATATTTTTCTCTTCCTTCAAGCCAAATGATCTAAATAAGATGCGCGTACAGATTCGAGATGTCAGCGGAGACGATGGATGACGTTGCCCAGAGAGGATGCACTAGGGCATAGGGCTTCCCCGGTCACTGGGTTTGGTTTGTTTGATACAGTTTTCCATATCGGGTTATCTTCAGCTTCAATCCCGCCCGTCACTCGTTCGCTACACCCCTATTTCTTTCCCCCTCTTTCCCTTATAGAATCTCTTTCTACAATGGCAACCGCGGGAGTCCAATCGTCAACCTCCCCGCGCTTACCCAGTCCTCCGCCGCTCACAGAGGTCCAAATTGACTCCCCGTCTCCGTCGGTCGGCGACGAGTCCTCCGGCCAGGATGCAGGGCAACCACTAGGATACACCCCGGACAACAACAACGATGAAGTTAGTGCGACGCGAAGGGTTCGACTCGGGAGTAAGGCAATTGATATGGCTGCTGGTCCGCCATTGATTCCTCTCGCGCAGGTTGGTTGACTCCGACGGCAAACAAAGAGTTGCATTCGGCAATTATGTGCTAACGAGAGATGAACAGCTCGACTCCCCGTTCCAGCTTCAAGAACACCTAAAAGCCCTGCACAACCACTATACCCGACCTGAAGGCTCCGAAACAGTCATTCCGATCCACCGCGACATCGCGATCCAGCTTGCGGAACCCCCTGAAGGTGTCGACCGGGCGCTCTGGCTCTATGAACTATGCCGCTTCCTCACCATGAAGGTCAACAACCTTATCGTTGCCTTCTTCGCCGAGAATCCTCCCTGCTCCATCCAGACGTGTCCCGAAATGCAAGCGTCCGAATGGCAGTACCTCTGCGCCGTCCACGATCCCCCCAAGACCTGCTGTGCTATCGATTACTGCTGCCACACGCTCGACTGGGCTACGAACATCCTTACCTCTCCGAAACACTTCCCGAGTCGGTTGACGCTGGGCTCGGAAGCGAGTGGTGGTCCGCAGGCGAGCATGAGACACTTGGTCAACATCTTCCGTCGGGTGTATCGTATCTTCGCGCATGCTTGGTTTAAGCACCGAGAGGTATTCTGGCATGTGGAAGGTAACGAGGGACTTTATATTTTCTTCAAGACGGTTTGCGATGTGTATCATCTTATGCCGGAGGATAGCTACACGGTTCCCGCGGAGGCAGAGGGCATCGAGCCGGCTGCAGAGAAACCCACGAAGAAGCCAGCTGAAGGACCACGAGTTACGATATTGCGAAAAGAAGATGAAGGATCCAAGGACGGCGACGCTAGCGCTACTGCACGACGTCATAAACACTCTCCGTCCACTGGTTCACGCGTTGCTACTATCGCTGAGAGCGCTGAGGATCATGAGGATTCTAAAGCCGAACTATTGGAGGTGAAGGAGGACGCTGCTCCAGAGAAGGAAACCGAAGATAGAAAAGGAGAAGAAGAAGAAGAAGAAGAAGAAGAAGAAGAAGAAGGCGAGGAGACTACCATTGCGCTCGAGGAGCCTCGGGAAGTGACAGAGCAGCCCAACGGCGATAACATCGTTATTTACGAGCAGGAGGTTAGCGAGGAACCCAATTCAGAGGAGCGCAAGCCCGAGGAATCTAAGCTTGAGGAACCTGAGACGACTGAGCCGGAAGAGGAGTCGCAACCACGGCCTACGGAAGAGCAAGCGGAACCCAGCCAACCCAAGGAGCCGCAGACAGAGCCCGAAACGAGCAAACCGGAAGAAAAGATCGAACCCTTCCCAGCTGCAGAGGAACGTTCCTTAGAGCCAGCGCCAGAGCCTACACCGGAGCCTATTTTGGAACTAGAGCCGATAGCAGAGCTAGAGCCCACGTTGGAGCCCATGTCGGAGCCAGCGACGGAGCCAGCGGCGGAGCAGGAAGCAGATCTAGAGTCTAAGCCGGAGACAGAGACTAAGACAGAGACAGAGGAAAAGAAAGAGCAACCAGCAGAACAAGTCAAGGAAGCCAAATCTGAGACCGAACCGGAACTGGCTAAAGAGGCTTAAAATCTTCATCCTTTCTTTTTACGATGATTCTGTTTCTATGACATGGATTACGGTTATAACTTGCATGTTTCTGACGATTTCCCTGTATGATAGCTTTAATTTTTTTGTGAACATAGGCACTGTAATATTGGATATGACATTAATACTTTTTGAAATTGAATGATGATGCCTGGATTCCCCAATTGGTCTGTATGGTGTGCTGTATTGGGTAATATCTCAGATCGACCGTCTCCGAGCAACAACACCGAACAACACCTAACAGCTTCAAGGATTTATTCTTCAACACCCAAACTCCGGCACACCCCTGTATACTAATTAGAAACCTCAAACTCAACCCATAAAATCAATAAATACATGACCGAACAACCCACAATGCCACCCGCCCTCATAGGCATTCCACCTATCCATTTCGGACCCTTCGTTGTGACCACCCAGGTACTGTCCCTCACCTAAACTACTATAACCCCCAATTCAACCCTCCAACTAACCTAATATCAAAAAAAAATCAGGTCTTCCACCTAACCCCCACAACCTTCGCCCTCGTAAACCTCAAGCCCATCCTCCCGGGCCACGTCCTAGTCTCCCCGCGCCGCATAGTCCCCCGCGTCGCCGACCTCACCCCCTCCGAAACAACCGACCTCTTCCTCACAGTCCGCCGTGTAGGTCGGATGATCGAGCGCGTATATGGTGCGAGTAGTCTGAATATTGCGATCCAGGACGGGGTGGATGCGGGGCAGAGCGTGCCGCATGTGCATGCGCATGTTATTCCGAGGCAGAGGAGCGATTTGGATCATTTGGGGGGGACGGATGCGATTTATGACAAGTTGGATGGGGAGGAGGGGGATGTGGGGAGGATTCAAAAGGAGGTTGCTGCTGCTGCTGCGAGATCCAGGGATGGGAATGGGTCCAGGTCGGGATCGGTCACAGAGGAGGTGAAGAAGCAGCTAGCGCAAGATGATGAGGGTGGGAGACGGACAAATTTCCCGGCTGTTGATAATGATGCGAGGAAACCAAGGGGTATGGAGGAGATGGAGGCCGAGGCTACCATGTTGGCAAGGGAGATGGAGAAGGAGCCGCTGGATTGAATGTCCACGTATAGACGGAGCAGAGCATGCTTGTATGCTAATGTTCCCATGTTCAATTGCACGCCAACTAGTATATAATAACGATGCAAGAACCCCATATTGATGCTACCTAACCCATGGTACCGTCCACTACTCATCGATAGACGATGGCATCGACCAAAACCCAAACCCGAACGCCCAAGACAATAGTATGAGAAAAAGAAATGCATCAAGTCATCCATGGAGAAGTTATCACCCTTCATGCGTTCGTACCATTCGCATCAGTCTTGTTCTTCCAAAACATCTCCCGTTCCTTGAGTACCGTCGCCGCCCACTCCTGTGTCTCGGGCAACTGAATGCGCGAAGCGACGTGGCAGAACTCAGTCAGGTCGATATCATTAGCCCGCTCGTATTCCACCATCTGCAGAAGAAGCTCCATCTTGTCGACGTCGTGCACAAACTGCGCCTCCAGCGTCTGGTTCTCCTCGTACTCATTGAACACCTGCAAGATACCCTCCCCAGTCAACATTCCACCAGGTACACCACCCAGTAGATTCTTCGAAATATATTCCATCACATCCGCTTCGCGTCGGGCCTTCTCCGGTTTGGTAACCTTGTCTTTCGGTGTAATGTCACCCACGAGCGACTCGGCCATGTCGTGAACGAGCGCCATCTTCATGCAGTGGGGTAGGTTGAGGCGGGATGCGAGAGACGGCGGAGCGAGCATCGTCATGATCGACATGCGGTACATGTGGTCGGAGATAGATTCGCCCTTGTCGATTCCAAATCGGCGCCAGCCTTCACGTTTGGTGGTCTTGAGGCGTTCGAGAAGGTGGAAGAAGGGGACCGGTGAGGGGGAGTTTTCTTCGGGCGGGTGCGGGAGAGACGCCAGGACTGGGTTGTCAGCGTTCATGATCCCACAATACAATGCACTGAACAGTGAGTCAAATAAAGGTCTTACCTGACTTGGTGGTCCAGACGGGGTCGGATGGTGCTTCAGAGCCCATGACGACGGTAGTAGTGAGATACTTGAACGAACGTAGAAGATGACTAGATTATACAGTAATAAAACAATGGATATTGGCAGTGTTGATATAGCCAAAAGGCTGTATAAGAAATTAAGAGAACGAAAGCTCAAAAAAAAAAAAAAAAAAAAAAAAAAAAAAAAAAAAAAAAAAGAAAAGAAAAGAAAAGGAAAAAGACGCTGCAATACAAGAAAGCGAAAGACAGAAAGAGAAAAAGGGAAGAGAAGACAATAAGATCGGCACCCAACCAAACAGTGCAAACACATACTCCGCCATTTCTATACGGAGCTCAACGACCACCTCGTTTCTACCACTCACATCTCTCTGATTATTCTCTTTTCAAGATGTATTCGTCAAACACCTCCAGACCAAAACCTCTGCCGTGGTCGACCCCCTCTCATCTCTCCGTCTTCGTCCGCAATCTCCAATTCCTGAACCTCCATCACCACCAAGACTGGCCGGGCATCAGCGTTCGTGCCCTATCGCCCTCGTCGCAGAACCAACGCCAGCGCATAAAAACTGTGGAGTGGGCATTGTATCATCTCTGCGCAATCTGGGATCCGGAAGTAACACATGATGTATGTCCATGCCAATAAACGCGAGAGAGCAAGGCCTATCAGTTACAGATACAATCAAACGGAACCAGCTGACCGGACGATGTGACACCAGAAACTACGCCCTTTTTTCCCTCCGTTGGAAGCATTACAGTCGGTGAACCTCCGTGCCGCTTTGTTTCGGGTGCTGTCAGATATAAAGAAAAATGGCGACCTGGGAAAGGAAACAATACTACGCAAATCGATGTTGGACGACTGCAAGGGGGAGAAATTTGATGAGCTGCTGGCTGTTTTCTCTACAGCGGTTCTGCGTAAAGTCTTGACCGCCTCGCTTGACAGGAGACAGTTGAACCCAGCTCTAATGCTGTCGTTGGCGAATGGTATTTCCCCTGAGGATTACCAGCTTGCGCTACCTCTTCTCCTGGCGCATCGGGTCTCGCTTGGATCGACCGGGGAGCGTCGCACTCGCGTTTTGAATACATATGACAAATTTTCGCAATTACTGGATAAAAAGAAAGTTCAGTTGGAACAACAGTCTCAGGACAACCCGCGGTCAGTCCCTGACGAACCGACGGATTTCGGACATTTCGCGGAGCAGATGCAGACAAATTGGCTGGGTAGCAAAGAATGGGCAAACGACCTGCTTTATGGTGGATCGCAGAGCAGCAGCGATGCGTTCCTGGAATTACCATTCGCAAAAGCCTGGGCAAAGGCGAAAGAATCAACCGTAGAAGATCTCAAAGCCGGTTCCTCTCGCGATCTCTTACTTGATCTTGAATCGCGGGTATCGCGCCAACGGGATCGACTGAGCAGATGGCGCGAATATAGCGGCAATGCAACCCAGGAGAATGGACCGGCCAATGTGGACTCGTTCCCCTCGGCCAATGCTGCAAGGAACAGTTCAGTGGTTTTCAGAGACCACCAGGCGCTCACTGTTGCCAGTATCGCTAAGGCAGTTCGAGAGCCTGAGAGTCGTGCTAAACCTACTCAGCAAGACCAATCCCTTCTGCTTTCTATGAATGATGCACTCGCGCGCATCGACGGCAAGACGCGCTCGTCTTTAGGGGAAACGAAATCCCAGACATCTCCTAAGCCCGCAAAGCCTGTCACCAGCACTCTATCGCACGATCCTAGTCCCCGTCCGCAAGAATCCGCACCAACTATCGAAACCGAGCCGGAACCTATTCCGTCCCCGGACGACAACAATCACATAGACCCACAGCCTTCCATTGACTACACATCCCCCAGCATAACCCTCACCGAACCAGACCCTGAACCCAGGCTCTTCGCCCTAGCCGAACGAACCCGCAAATCCATGTCCCTTATCGCCCCACGCCCCAGTCTCCCACCAGAAGAAAAATCCTCCCGTCGCCAAAACCGAACGTCCTTCCCCGTGAACCCATACCAAACTCCGCCGAAAAAAGCACCTCCTAGGGTGCAGACTCCGCAGGATCAGCTCTTTGAGGAGAGTGCGGATTATGCGAGTGTGTTTAAGTCGCGGCCACTTATTGCGCAAAGTCCTGTTTCTTCTCCGGTTGTGCATGTTAGTCCGCTGGGGGATTTTGATTTGGAGACGGATGTGGATGCGGAGGCTGATGTTGATGTTGATAGGGAGTTGGATATGGACGTGGATGAGGATGAGATACGGGGGTTTGGTTCGCCTTCGATACGTCGAAGATGAATAGGGTATCGGGGGTATTATTGTATTAGGGTAAATGGGAGATAATCATTGTACGACGTCCTTAAAACATGAGCAAGTATAATATACATAGCTTGTTGTCCTGCACAGCAACAGTCATTAACCCTTTCTGCTTCTCGTTTGTCTGCGCGTTCGCGGCTGATATTCCTCTTCAGAGTCAGGCAGCTCATCAACGGAGCTGGAGTTTTCATCATTGACTTTTGCGCTTTCAAAACCGTCGTCATCGCCACCATCTGCCTTTCTTTCGCCTTCACTATCACTAATCTCAACTGCGTGAGATTCAGACCGTGGACGAGTTTCTTGTTCCTGCCGTTCTACCACCAACCCCCCATCATCACCATCATCCTCACCCGGTAGAAGGAATCCACCTCCTCGATCGCCTGAATCTTCTTCATCCTCCCCTTCTACTTCATCCTCGCGTGCCGTCTCTTCCTGACGCTCACGATCCCCAGGTCTAATCTGCTTCGCAAATGGATTAGCCTCGTCCTCCTCATAGTCCATAGCACCCCCATACTCCTCCCTAACGCGCTCCGCAATCCTCAAACCAAACAGAAACTTCCTCCACGTCTGCAAGATGCGTTTTTCGGCCTTGAGCTGTTCCCTCTTGCGTTTCTCAGCCTCCTCAGCCATCCACGCATCCGTGACAAGGCCCTCGTTTTCTTCTGCAACGACTACGCCCTCGATAACGGGAACAGCCATTTTCGATCCGAATTCGAACCCCGTTACTGCCTCGGCGTAGTCGACACCTAGTTTCTTGCAAATGCGCACGGTCCCAGACCAAGGGATATGTACGGCGCCGCGGGGTACCATGGAGGGAACGAAGCAGTCAATGTTTCCGTAGTCGTTTTTGGGTATAATCCCGTTCTCTATTGGTGGTGGAATGATGTATTCGGTCTGGTATTTTGCGTAGAGACCTTGTTTTGGCTTCTCGCCAGTTTGGCGCTGTAGCTCATCGACTTCACGTTTACGGAGGAGGGTTACGGCGCGGATGGGGACGCGTTTCAGTGGTGCTTCGCCAATTTTGGTCTGCCGGCCTTCTTTGTGCCAACTTTCTGCGGAGAGGCATTTTACTACATCAGAGCGGCGGTAGACGTCCTCTGTCTTGGCTTTGACACCTTTCCCTGTTGTGAATGTGCGGACGGGTTTGGAGTCTGGGCGTAGGGCTTCTTCGCGGCGGAGGAAGCGTTCCAGGACGAATTCTGTGGAGGCGCGGAGGCTTTGCAGCGTGTCGCCTTCTTTGACGAGTTTCTTTTCTGGTTGTTTGGGTGTCAGGTCTTGGGTGTCTTCTACGTCGTCGACTGGCGTTCTCTGGTTCTGAGGCCGCTGGTAGATTCGGAATATCACCCGGAACCAATCGTATTCGAAGAACTTCCCTTTTTTACCTGGGACGGGGATCTTTTCGATTGGCATTCGGTAGCATTTGGTTTTTCCTGGCCATGTGCGACGGCGGAGATACCGTGTTGTGACATCCTTGGCCGATTTATCTGGCGAGTATGCTATCACGTAGCATATAACTTGTTTGGCTTTTTCTGCTTTTGCCCCGCGCGGTTCGAAAGTTGCTTGTAGCTCTGGTGTCGTCGCCACGGGATTTTTGAGCACAAGGGGATCAACAGGTATGACCTGGTGGGTGATAGGAGATGCAACCTCTGTCCAGTAGATAGGAAATGGCAGGTCTCTGTCATATGCTCGACGAGATGAAGCATTTTTATCTGGGGAGTCACTGTCACTCTCCTCATCGTCGTCCAACTCTGCTCCTGTTTCTGTTGCTTCTGCAGTGCCAGGTTCTGACTCCATTTTGGACTTCGGGGTATGGGTCTCGGCCTTGGTCCATCCGAATCCAAGAGGTTGTAGACTAACTACTAGCCTAGCCTCAATGTCCAATGCGCGAAGAAGCGCTGTGAAGAGCTGCGCGCCTGTATCCCTAGAACCCTCCATGCAGTCTGCTGCCGACCGGAACTCGTCCACACTAGCAAATCGTTCTCCATGTCGCTCGGGGTCATGGCCATCATCATTAAAAGAACGTATTTCAGCATCCACCTGTGCCATGTGCTGATATCCATGTTTGCGCAGACCCGGCGCAGTGATTTTAAACTGTTTTCTCCAGTATGCAGCGAGAACCTTGAGTAGGGAAATGATAGGATCGCCCAGACTCATATCCGGCTTTCCAGGTTCCAATCGCGACGAGCCTTCCCCCCAATCCCGCTCAGGGTTACGAGTCTGCTTCTCTTTCCCTTTCCTCTTTTTGGTGGATTTCTCCGTAATTTCTTGTTCTGGGGGATCGAGCGCTGATGCGACCCGCCACTTCTTGATCTCCTTGTAAATTCCCTGGGGTAACCTGCGCCGGAGGGTTTCGTGGACTTTGGAGTTATTCACCCAGGCATTTCGGACGGCATTGTGAGCGAGTAGAAGCTGCACATGTAGACAATGGGTTCTGATACGGATCTGGCGCTCGATCTTGGATGGGCCCTTTTTGCCATCGAGGAGATCAGCTACATGCACTTCGTTCTTGTCGAGCGTCAATTCGAGATCCTGCGACTCAATCGCGGACGGGAGCAGAGCGGTGGTATGTGCAGGCTGGTTCGTAGTATCTATAGCGTCTTCCCAATCCGTAGCGTCATCGTCATCGTCGTCGCTTTCCTCGTCCTCGTCCTCCGATCCCTGGCTTTTTCCTTTGCCCTTCTCGGTCGCATCATTTTTCCCAGGGGTTTCCTCATTATCAGAGTTAGGCACATCGCTCAATGGCGAGTCGTCTTCGGAATCCTCCACAACTGGAGCTTTGACAGCAGGGATCGCATGGTGGCGTTTGGTACTGGGAGGATCCTCGGAGGAGACGCGCTTGCGGGGGACGAACGGTGGCATGCAGAGAAGGTCAGTCAGAGTTCAATAATACAGGAATAGTTGTATTGAATAAAGAACTCATGTATTGAATTTTATGGCGTGATGAAGTGGTTGAAAGATGACAGAATGAAAGAGTAGTAGTGATGGCCGGAGAACCGAGGCCGACGATTTCTCCGGAACTCTACAAGTACGCTGTGTTGTAGCTACATTTTTCTTTGTATTCTCAAATCACACATAAACACATAACTACTACATCTACTATAAATCACTATGGAAGCCGTCAAGCGTTTCTTCTCTTCTCCCCGGTTCGCCGTGGCCGGAGCCAGCAATGACGCCAACAAGTTTGGCTACAAACGTGGGGAATAGCCTCATGATTTCCCAATGAGGAAGAGTAACTGACTCTCGCCGTGTCTCTACTTCTAGTGCTTGCCTGGTATCACCAGCACTCGCTCCCTGTCACTCCCCTCAACCCCCGATCTCCCCAGATCTCTCTTCCCTCCAAGGACTACGCTACGGTCGCCTCACCGTCCGCCTTGCCGTCGCCCACGCAGACGTCGCTGTCGGTCGTGACGCCCCCCGCGGTGTCGCTGTCGGTGCTACAGGAAGCGCATTCGGCTGGAATCCCCGCCGTCTGGTTGCAGCCGGGAACATTTGATGACGCGGTGCTGCAGTTTGCAAGGAAGCACTTTGAGGCCGTTATTGCCGGAGATGGAGGCCGAGGAGGAGAAGGATGGTGTGTTTTGGTGGATGGAGAAGCTGGATTGGATGCTGCTGGAGTGCAATGGGGTGCTCAGAAGCTGTAATCTTTTCTTTGCTGTTAATAGTGGCAGTGCGAATGAATGGATAGTGCTACTCTAGTTGAATATAGTCATAGTGTAGTAAAGTAACTTCAGCCTCACCATTTTCTTCACCTTCTTTTTCTCTCAAATTCCTTCTCTCTTTCATCCTTTTTCATCCTCACTTCCATCGTTCATTTTTTATCATGGAAGAAGGTTATTAGCCATTTAGATCATTAATTCTCACTTTGAATACTATTTCTCTTCATTATGCCCAGTTCGCGTGCCTCTTCACTCTACAGCTCCCCCGTCCATCACTCCCCCGTTCCACCAAAGCTCGATCTGGCCGACGCTCATTCCCAGCTCTACCAGACGCCCTCTACCACTTCTGCTTCATCTTCCCTCTTCAATACTATTTCAACGAATTCTCGCAAACGATCCCGCACCGGAGGTTCCGATAAACGCCGTTCTCTGTATGACTTCTCCGCCGCTGCAGCTGCCGCTCACGATGGTGACGATCACCTCTACCGCTCTTCCTGGTTGGGTCGGGATGAAAATGTTTCTGGGATAGAATATGATCACTCAGATATCCGTGGAGAGCTACCTCTAGCACCTCCCATCGATGCCAGTGTCGATCTTTTATCCAGTCACACAGGGAACACCCGCAAGCGCAGTCGTCAGGAACAGCAGGAAGGAGCTCAGGACAAGGATGTAACTCCATCGCCTCTCCCGGCTAGCTGGGGTCAATCTGTGATGAATGCCGTGGGAAAAGTGTGGAGCTTTTGCTGGTCGGGTGCGTTTCGTGGTTTCTATGCTGGTGGTGGTCATGGTTATCACATGTCTGCGGATTCAGTGCCCCAGCTTGATCACAGTCACAGGGCTCCTTCTCCCTCGCAGTCGGCGTCGACTGAAAAAACTGCTGTCGATGAAGCGGTGGAAGGTACCCCTGCCTACTATTTCAAAGGCGGATCGACTCCCATCCCCGGCCAGTATCCCGACGACAACGAGATTCACAAAAACTGGGTTGTGGTTCAGACTGACGGCCCGGCGGACTGTTTCTCCTTTGGTGTCGAGGCACTGAATCCCGCAAAACGAGTGCATCGTGTGTGCGGTGCTGAAGATTTGTCTCCTACCCGTCACAGGTCGACTGCGGTGCCACGCGTGGGTAAAAGGACTTCTCTTGGCGGACCGACCACCCCCACACGAATCCCAGTTCCATCTTCCAATAGCAAATCCTCCAGCAATAAAAAGCATCGTGATAGTCCCGTGTCGGCTGAGACGCAACGCTTCGTCGCGCAGATGCGGCGTATGGAGCGGGAGGAAGACGCAAATCTGCGACGTCTGAATCGACAGCTAGAGATGATGATCCAAGAGGGCAAGCAGGCATTGGGAGCCCGATTCGAGGTCGATGAACTGGGAATGGACTACAACTGATCCCTCCCCTTGCTTTTCGACTTATGCCTTTTTGCATCCATCTGCGTCTCTCTTGATACCCCTTACCTTCTTTTGGAAGACATCTTTTACGTGTTATGACAGGTTTGACTTTTGTTTATTCAGCTGCTAGTTGGCAGTGATGTTACGAGAAAAGTGATATGAACTGAGTGCTATGACGATTGATGAGTCTAATGTATCTAAACGATCATCATTAATGTGACCACGAGAATTCGTCGGGTTTAATCTTACTGACTTCAGCCCACTCCCAAGGTATCCTATTGACTCAATGCTGTTCAAAATCTGCGAGAACCACAAAGAACGCCGCATCCAATTACCGAAAGTGCCCTACAAATTCCCCCAATCAGCAAGCCATCACAAATCACGTTGAATAAACAAATAATACTCACCCTTCAACAGCACACAACGCCAGTACCGCAGCCCAAATGTCATCGACCCCCTTTTCATAGCGCTTCCTGTAACATCCATGATTCCTATGCCCACCACACTCCGGGCGATGATTATCCACCAAGGCTGCGATCGTTACAACCCATAATATCAGAGTAATGACATTACAGGTAACGGCAGACCAGAGTTTAAAGAGACTCTTCGCTATAAACGATGTGGTTATGATGTATATAGCCGCGAGGGTCGTAGCAATGGCCTGTTCAAGGGATCGAAAAAAATGTAGTCAGTAAGTGCTGTGATGAGATGGAGAGGCTGGCGCTTAGCATACCGTAAACATAGCCAGAGCATATCCGCTGGCTGTTTCCTCTGACAGCCTGACTGCTGAGCAGCCGATGACCGCTAAGGCGACGAGTGATTGTAAAGTATGGATAGCGATTGGGAGCATTTTGGGTGTAGGGAAGAAGTTGGGTTCGATTAATGTTAGTTAGCTATGGATCATTCCTTATTTACCTTCCTACTTTTTCCAGAAACATATTATCATCATGGAGCTAGAGGTACGGTTGTGGGCACGGGAATAGTGGAGTGATATATGGTTCTCCATACTGGTCCGTCTTGTTTTGTGGTTGAACGATTCGGTTTGGGACATCGATAATTCCAACTATACAAGATCGAATAGCACCAGCAACATGGGTCCAATATTAGAGCTAGAAATATCATCTATATACATTCAAATCAATTTACATCCATTTCAGAGTGCATGCTTACTTCCCCACAGGTCACTCCCCCCGTTAGGGTTTCTCAGTACCAAATCCGGAAACTCCCGCGTCCCGTCCACGTGAGCGGAAGCCGGAATGGCAAATAATTGGCGAAAGCTCATTACACCACCTTTTACAAGGAAGTCTGTCTTCTGATTCTGCACTACTGCAAATTAGACGGAAAACATGGACGGAGACCCATATTTCCATGAACCGCGAGCTAAGCATGCATGTGAGCCGTGTCGGTAAGTGGGATGGCGTTATTCTTGTCAAAAGCCGATGGTAGATGCTGACTTTCAGCAGCAAAAAAAAGACAAAATGTCCCGGCGAGAAGCCAGCATGCTCGTTTTGTCGGAGGTTGAATCAGAGATGTGTGTATTTGCCAAAGGATAAGGTTGGGACTGTGGCATTTAAGGTAATTTAATGCATTGGATGACTTGAGAATTGCGCTGAGTGGCAAGTCCAAAAATGACTCGAAAGAAAGGCTGCATCGGTTGGAAATGCAGGTGGAGCGGATGCATGATACTATTCAGTTCGTCGTGCCCCAGTGATTACTTTGAGAGTATTTCTGACCTCATGTTAGGGCATTGAGTGGGCAGACGAGACCTACAGCGCGGCCGGAAGGCTCCGCGATGACCCTGCCTTCTTCCGTAGGCTTTGATGCTCATGCTTTGTATGAATTTCATTGACTCCATTTTCCGCGTATCAGGGCTAACTAAACAGCCCTCATCCCCCTCCAGAAATACTACACTACTTTGTTGAGATTTACAAAACCCGGACACACATACAACCTCTTCCGCTTTTCGATCCTACCTTTTTACACGAGCAGGTTGCTCTCTTTCCACAATATCTACTACGGTCATTCATAGCAGCTACATTACCTTTCTCGGAGCATCCGTTCTATGGCTGTTCCAAAGCAGAAGCTGTAGAGTTTTATATCCGGTCTGCTCGGGAAATGGTAATTCTCCGTGCGGCAGAGGGTATTGGTACAGTGGAGATTTTACAGGCTCTGTGCTTGTTGACCTTGTGTGATATCGCTGGTAAGTTGCTTATCCCAGGATTATGGAAATTGTTATTAACTCGGTTCAGCCGGAAAACAAGCTAGAACGGTAATGAATATAAGCATAGCATCAAGGCTCGCCAAAACACTCAAATCCAGCCACACCGAGACATCCCCCAACGAAGACAAAGCCAGATGCTACTGGAGCATCTATATCCTAGAACAAGTCTTCACCCCAGGCCCAAACACACTCAAAACCAACACCTACCCCCTACTCAACACCCCCGCACCCACCAGTCCACCCAAACCGCCCCTCCCAGCAGACTTCCAAACACCAAAACCACCATCCAAACAAACACTAGGCGGAAGCGCCAGTGACCGAGGAATAATAGGCTACTGTATTCAATTAATCTCCATCTGGGGCGAAGCAACCACCTACATGCGGCAAATCCACACCGGCCAAATTGAAGATGCGTGGCTCTCCACATCGACGTACCACCGGATAATTGCAGAATTCTACCAATTCGAAGCAAGCATGGCGCAAGCGCATCGCTATAAAACTATCAGGGAGCAACTAAAATCTGCCGCAGAAGTTGCCCAGTACAGAGAATACTGGACAGCCTGGCTCCTCCTGCAGACCATGTTCCACACCGTTCAGGCACTGCTTAACCATCCGCTTTTCCACATCGCTACTTCCAATAAGCCGGATTCTACTTTTACTCTGAGGCCGCCGTCTTTCCTGCAACATGTTGTTGATCAGGCGCTTATGCATTCTGGATGGACGGTACGGTTGGTGAGGATGATGGAGGAGTTGGGGATGCGGATTTGTGATCCGTTTATCGGGTATCAGATTGTTGTTACGGCGACTGTGCATTGGATTTTTGCGTTTGCGAGTGATGATACTGTTGCTGAGCGGGCTTGTTCGGATTTCGAGCGGTGTCGCGGGTTTATTCTGGGGATGGTGGGAGAGTGGCCGCATTTTGGACAGGCTGTAAGCTTTCCTTTTTACTCTCGATATTCTCAAGGCTTCGAAGCGAGATGAGAGTTCTGGTTGACAAGAGCACAGATAAACGGACTAAACTACCTCCAAGGCCTCATCCAACAAAATGACAGAACGACAGGTCACCACGGCATCCCGTCCTTCAAACTCTCCATTCTATGGGATCTGTTAGATCCCATGTCCATAGGCCGGGGCACTGATATTCCATCGCTACAACCATTGAGTTCTATAGGAGAGCGTATTCCCACCCAGTATGTAGCCCAGCTACACGAGCCGTCAGAAGGTCGTGAGGACAATGAGGGCAGGAACAAAGAGAATAGGTATGAGGATGCGATGGGAGATGTACAGCCATCGATGTATTTCCATGATCCGTTGATGGATGAGGAGTTGTTGGGGTCTTTTGATATTCCTGTTTCGCCGCAGCTGCATTTCTTGTCCTTTGGGGATTTATAGTGGCAGTGTTGGATGTCATTTGCTGGTCGACTGATTTACTGCCAATACACTGGCTTGAAAACACAGCCATATCACAGTACTTCATTCATGTTGTTGCAGTATACCACTTATCACCATGCTCATAGCTGTCTATCATTGGTCGAACGACTAATGTGGGTTCGGATCGAACGTCCGTCTTCACATACCCATACGAAAACCAGACCCGCATAAATAACGGGGATATGCGAATGAGAGTTCTGGATGGGCGAATGCGGAGAGGAGAATACCCTTCCTCTCAAGGAAGGATATTCTCCCTGGGATTTCTTTTGTTACGATGAAGAGGAGACGTTTATGGGGTTGGTTACTGTCCCTGGGAGCAATGGGAAGCGAATCACTGGGGTGCGCGTTTCATCCGGGGATACAATATCAGTAGATATAACGATTCTAACCACGGGCGTTTAGACATCACATTTGCTTAAGATGGGTAATCGTACGATTGCCACTGTGCAGCCGGTAGCTATGATACAGTTGGACCCTGACGAAGTGGCGGAGATGAACAAGGGTTTCCCGGTGATGGTAAACCTGCGTACCGAGTTGTTTGTGTTCCCTCCAACGCCAAAGAGCAATGTTCTCAAGATGGCGAGGCATGGGTATGGGTATGAAGTAGAGCAGAGCTCTTCTGCGTCGTCTTACTCTGCGCCGAAGTTGGCATTGAAGCAGCAGGGACAGTTTTTGCCGGCTGGTGCTGAGAAGGCGTTGCGAGATGGATTGGCGTTGTTCCTGCCCAGGTTTAAGGGTCGAGCGTTTTATCCAGCGGAGATTGTGCTGGTACACAGATACTCCCAAGGGACATTTTATCGTCGATCATCATCCCGAGTATGTAAATTTGTTCACTGCCAGAGGCGGAAGCGGACAGTATGTTCCTCCTACTCTCAAGTCACTGACTGTTACTAACTGACACAGTGGATTCAAATTCCCCCCCCGTCCCGGGCCGCTATATAGCAGATAGCTTGATGGTAGGGCATCGGAAGAGCAAAAGCGGAAATGGGCGTGGACGGGAACTCGTAACAGGTAAAGGCGATAGGAGCCGTGGCGGGCCTCCGAGGAGGGTTCTTGAGAGAGGAGTGGGCTCATTTGTAGTCAATCAGTCACAGCAAAAAGTCCAAATCAGAGCAATAAGGACTACAAAACCATTGCCCTAAAAAAACTTTCACGCCCACCGAGTCCTCCGCAACTATCCACCGTTGACGCAGTGGAGACTAAAGTAACGGAATTACCCTATCAAGCATCATAATCGTCTGACACGGATAGTCTACTCGCTTCCAGACTTGCCTCTCCGTACAACGCGCCATTATTCAAGCGAGGCCCCACAGCCACCCGAGAATTCGCCTTTGGTTCAATCTCTGCGTTTTACCGGTTTGGGTATCTTACCTCGGGCTGACAGGTGCCGACTGAACCTGCTCCGGAGTAAGCAGAAAATTCATGACCTGCCAAGATATGTAGAATGTGCTGTAGAAACTTGATGGAAAAAGGGCTGCAAGGGACAGGCCAATCAACTTTTAAATGTGTGCTTTGAAGAGCGGGTAGGAAGTGTATCTGAATTGTACTCCAGAGTAGCTGTGAGGATTGGGGTGATTGGGTATTGCGCGGTACCATACCCACTGGGTATATTTCTAGGGCGACCACTAGGAGTATGTACTCTGTAGTAGTACTTGGAACCCAGTTCTAACTGTGATCATCCAAGCAGAGTGACAGATCCTGACTGAAATATTGAAGCTACTCTATAAGTACGGAACGGAGCATGTACAGATACAGGCTATACAGGCTATACCTGCACCGATGCTCCTGTAACCGTATGTACCACGGGACAAGAGGCAAAAAAGGATAATTATGCAAGCAGGCGTTTTATACCTCACTCCGTCGTACATTCCATTTATCTTCACTTCGGTGTATTCTATATGTTTCTTCAATCTAAACATTTCCTCTCATGCCTCATTCATGGCAGTTAATTCCTCCACGCTCCACGAGCGATTAAACGTGATGTTCCAGACAAAGCCAGTAACGAATCAGATCGCCACAGTTGCAATACAAGGATCAAACGGGTCTACTACGTCATAGTGGAACATATCAGGGCCCAGCTACTAAAAGGGCAGGCGGTGGTATGCCCTACTCCCACCGCCAATAGGAAGATCGGAACGAGCGAGATGAATCAGCAAATGATGCCTGAATCGCAAGGGGTGTGATGCCCGGGTAACACTTTCTGACTAGCGCAATGCACCATGTGGGGTACCACCCACCAATCATGAAATTTACTGGAACTGGGGTATCGGCGGAACGAGCAACAGGGTGCGATAGTTACCGGACTAGGAAAGCTACCCCATGCTGAAAGTGTCTTGGAATATTAATCGGTTAAGTCGGAGATTGAAGTGGACCCTGAAAGATTTCTCATTGGGTCTTGGCAGTGCGCGGTTTGTTTTTTCGCTGATTGTGCTGATTTACTGAATTTATTACTATTGTTTTTGATTATTGTGTGAAATCTGCCGACTGAGCCGGGTGGATTAACTATTTTGACTTTTTGTACTGCTGCAAGGCACACGCGCCCCCCAGTTGAACCCTCCCCCGACTCTTATAAAGGGCGGCTCGCGTCTCCTACACGCCGCCCCCGTTTTCGCTTCCTCTTCTTTTCTTGCTCCGCTTTGTTCTCTTCTTCGTGTGTTGTTGCTCTCTGATTGATACCTCCCGTCCCTTTCTCTATCCAGATCTCTTCAATCGGTTTATTTCCACTCCCTACAACAACCATCACAATGCAGTCCTGGATCCTCAAGTTCGGCGCTCTCGCCGCCCTGGCGCAGACCATCTCCGCTGCTCAGATTCACATCGAGACCACCCACCCTTCTGCCAACAAGTACAAGTCTCACTGCACCGTCATCGTCGAGGACAATATCTTCGGCGACTGCAAGGGTTCCTCCAGCCCCTTCCCAGGTGGCTGCGGTGACAACAAAAACACCGACCCGGCCACCATCTGTGGCGACAAAACCGTCGAAGTCGACTGGCATACCGCCGAGCTCACCATCAAGGACACAGATGGCAACGAGGAGAAGTGTGTTCTGAGCACCACCTCGCAGTGGGGTGAGTGCAACACCGACGACCCCAATAAGTACCCCACCGAGAACGGGGCGAGCGGCCTGTTCGATGCTGGCAAGAGTGTGCTCTACGGGTTAACGCCGATCGCTGCTGGTTTGCTTCTGTGAATTTGAAAACGAAGAAAAAACACGATCGAGCGCTGGGAACAATTCGAGAGAAAGGGAAATGTGGGAGGTGCTTTCTGAGGTCAGTACTGGTATGCTCCATGTCCTGTCGTTTGTTTCCGGGCACCAATCTGACCTTTGCAGGCAAGGGGACCAGCTTAATAGACCTAATCTGTATTCGATACCTTAATTCCCATAATAATAGATAGCCCTCTTTGTCTATATTATGCACAGCCAAGTTTCTGTTTCCCGCACTTTTTGTACATTATGAGTGTATTGGTACACGTCAAGCATGATCAATCAGACTACTACATTATTTCTTGTTACCACACTTGTACTTGCCATGGACCCATGCGACTTTTTCCTACCCGTTCCCGACCACGGTACACTCGGGTCTGGGTCGATTCGAAGAACATTCTATCCATTCTTCCGGTCGCTGTCACTTTACCCTCCATACATCTGCATATGGAGTGCAAATACAGGGTGCACACAAAGTACGACCCTTAGCACATCCTCCAGATTCTGCTCCCCCCGCAGTCTAAGCCCCAATCCTTCAGCTCACAGATCAAATCCGCCAAGCCAACCAGCGGCCAACTCGCCTCACGGCTCACGGCATCGGGCAAAACACCGGGCGCACCGGTCGGGCCAGCACACGGACCGGACTAGTTAAGAGGCTAGGCTAGCGCTTCTTCCACCTGTTCCGGCGGTCAGTCGGGGGCGGCGGCACGGATTGGGAACATGTACTACGCAGGGCAGATAGCAGATACTCCAAGGGTATGACTGAAGGAATGTCTCCGGACTCAGTAACATTTTCCATCTCGTATTGTGGTATGTATGTATGTATGTATCATACCCCTGGGATTCTGTCGATTTTCACCGCCTACTTTGTTTGATCCGCGGAGTTACTTTGGGTATGCCAATCGTCTGTTTCATTGAAGTCAAGAAGTCGAGAAATTACTATTTACTTGGTGTGCTTGGCAGTGACACTCAATCATGCTCGGCAAGAAGGAAATGAGACACTCGATGCGTCAAATGCTGCACACCGTATCTACAGCCCAAATTCCAGCCCTTCCATCCTCCAGGAACAACTTGTAAATACTTCGTACTCGTATATATTCCGTGCTGTGTATGACCTGACAGACCGTATTGCATCATGTGGACCTCGCCAAACCCTAGCAGAGTTTAGCGGGTCAATAGTTTATGCTAACCTGTTGCCGATTAATAGCCCCGTGATAGGCTGGCCGCATGATCGTAGAGGGTAGCTATCGGCGGGGTCGTATCTGCATTGTTTATCATTGATTGCATCCACGGTCCGGTTGCTTGCTTTTTGGGTTGCATAGCTACTCTGTATGCAGGCATGAGATAACAGTCCTAACTAGGATTGTGTGTGCGTGACTCCCACACAGTAATCGTGGGATGGCATTGGCATGGGGTTGGTAATTACACGGTTACTGAAGGTTGTGGGATTTCCGTTTGGTGATGTTGGGACGAAACAGCCATACTCCGTAGTAGAGCGGACAACCCGAAGACAGATGCACATAGTACTCCGAGATGCAGCGACCTTTCTTGGCTACTCTATATCAAGCGATCAAGCGACCAGTTAGGATAGGTCTTGAATTCATGATATTGTAACTTAAGACAGGCGCTGTTCAATCTGCTGTACTAACGCCGTTCCCTCGGTCACCGGGTCAGTCCTCCAGACATCTGCGTGGGAGGAGATTCGAGTCTTCATTTAGGTAGTGTCCTGGGTAGACACCCAGTTCCAGGATTTTCAAACTCGATCTCAGTTGTCGCACGTTATTCATTCAACCTTCACGGCATAGAGGAATGTAGAGCCGCATGCAAGTCAAGAGGCTGGCACCTGGTTATATAACACAACTTACACACAAGGCAATTAATAATTGGCTCCTGCTATCTTCACTTTCTGGTTCTATCGCTTTGGTTCGACGTCCGTGGGATTGCTTTCAAAAGGTTTTGTGCAATTGGTGATTCTTTGAATGTCTTGTAATACTTGATGGGTAAATCTTGTTTGCTGCTGGATAGCACAGCTCCACAAGGTTTTGATACTTAGTTGCGGCTGGTTAATATCATAGGATGTGCCCCAAAGGGCTATAGCTCCCTGTTGTTGAAACTGGGCGCTTCTGAGATTGGACAGACATGAAGGCTCTTGTCTCGTGAGTGAACTAGTTCCTGGCTAGGTGCCTTCTCGCATATTCTTCCTCGGGAAGAGCTAACATGGTTTCCCCAATGTCGGTTTACCCCTTACCAAGGAGACTTCGTTCTGGACATGGTTAACCGCAGTAAGTACTGGAGAATAGATATAATGACGCCAGTCCAGAGGATGGTTTTCAACCGCTCTCGTGCATGAGCTTTTGGCAGGCGGTCTCATGGACGCAGACTGTGATTCTGCATGAAGCCGACACCGCAGTTGATTTCGCTAAATTCAACATGCTGGAATTCAAGAACCACGACAAGCTCAATGACGATTCGGACATTGCATTGGGTCCTCTGTGATCAGCGCTGTTTTGTTGACGAAATTGATCCATCATTGAACGGTTTACCAGTCTACAAATGGGCATACTCTTCTGCGTATGCCAACTCACACACCATGAAAAGGGCACCGCCATTATCCTTGGTCTCAGTGCCTTGGTGCTCAATTGGTGTCCCACACGGGAGCTGGTTGAGCATGTGGTATATCGCAGTTTCAACAAATGTTCAGCAGTCGTTGATTCTAATATTTGGTCTTGAACTGCTATATATATCATGCTAGATTAGATGGTACTTTATACGTTCTCGCACCAGAAATTTGTTTCTTTCAGAATCTCCCGGCGTTCAATACTGTGGTTCTTTTCAAGTTCATATGCCAAAGGGCATATGCAACAGCAATAGCCACGCAGCATTATCGAACGAGGCGAGAATGAGTTCTAGCCTTGTGTCGCACCGGCATTTGGTTGCGTTGTGGACAATGTTTTCTGGTGTCTATACGCAACAAAAGCATGTCATGTCATATGGCGTCTTACTTTCTCCTGGAAATAGGAGCTTGACCATGCCACCAAATTATGGTAGTCTTTGTGCATCACTTCAAAGCTAGGGGTGAGCAGGTTCAGCAATTGAGAACAAGACCTGAGAATGCCTAGATATACAAATCTATTGCCATGATGCCAGAGGAAATTTACCCAAGACAGGGTCATCAGTCATATCAGTCGCTGTTCGATATCACATTGCATTAAGCTGCATTCAATGCATTTATCCCCTTCCATATTACACATCTTGGCGGCATCTTTCATAAATATACTCTTACACTGCTACCCTGGGTACCTTCTTTTTCTTCCCTTAGCTCCTGGGAACGCTCTATGCATTTCTGCATAGTTCTTGACATGCGCACCCAACAGCAATCTTTTCGGGCCTCATTTGAAAATACGCTCGATCAAGAGCCACTTCTTGTGGTCCATGACTGGCGAGTGTTGGGCTTCAAGCATGGTCTTGCGCCAATGAATCAGCCGGTATGGCCTTAGGCCAGTTTGATTAAAAGATGTCGCGCGCAATATAAGTCCAAGTAGCATGTCAATAGTCGGCTTGGTCGTTTCATGTCGACAAAGCGGCCCGGCGTATCGATGCTGCGACTATTACTTGTCTATGGGAAAAACACAAGCACACACGATATCCCGATTATACGGCATTGCTATGGATCAGCCAGTATTCAATCGACCGTAAATATATCGCGATGACATTTTGCGCATCTGAGTTTAAGGAGCATGCCAATAGCCGGCATGATGGTTTTGTTGTACGGAGTAACTCGGGGTGACGCCGGAAACGCCACACAGCCATTTAAACTTCCAAAAGACTGATTTCAATGTACATTTCATTCTTCCTTTCAAGCACAATTTCTAAAGTCCTTCCTCTTTGATTTGGCTCAACCAAAATGACTATCACAGAACCTATAAAGTGACAAACGCGATATTAAGTCCAAACATTAGACTAATAGGTCGCCTGAGTTTTGGAACCAGCTTGTTTGAGGACCCCTCAAGGAAATAGAAAGAGACTGCAGAATCCACAAGAATTGGCTTGAACATCATGCGAGCGAATTTAGAAAAGTGGGTTTCACAATATGGTGGTATTGCTTGATGCTCACCTACCTTACTAGATTCTGTACAGTTCTCGAGCCTAAAGACACACGCTACTAGCTTGAAAACCTCATTATAAAAATTATTGAAGGTTTTTTGCGTTGGTATCATGAAGCCCATAATCCTGAGCGTCAGTCAGGATTCGTCATTCGAGTGCGGTACTGGAGAATCTATTACTGTGAGGAAATGTAAAGAGAGTTTCCTTACCATTTAGAAAAAGATGTGAAGTCAGTGAGTCGCATTATGAGAGATGTAGTTCAGGACTGGCTAACCTTTCTGCAGCTTGTGAGCCGGCAACTCACCGAGGAATATGGTCTTATCAAGACCAGTAGATTCCAGCCATCTGTCAATATTGGCGACCTTTTATACCTTGTACATCATCTCATAGCTATCTCTGAAGAGCATTTTTCCACCCCGAGGCAGAGACAGCAACGCAATACATTGAAAAAGATTATGACATCCACACCGGCTCGTCCCGGAACATAGCTTGTAAGTGCAAGATACTTCAAATCCAATGATGCTCTGAGATGGAGTGGCACAGAGATGTTTATGGTCGAAGTTCCTGACTATCTTAGTTACAAAGTGCTCCTTATCAGACTAAATGAAACTTCATTCTAAAGGGATAAGGTGGCTAATCCCTTATCATGATTTTATAATTTCACACTGATCTACGCTTTACACTACGATCCAGGTTGTGAGAAGCGTTTGCCAGTACATACCTCAGAATATATACATTTCATCCCGTCAGTGTCAATCTACCATCAAACGAGCCGTGACACGTCCCAGGATAAACCGAATGTTCCGCAAGTTGTGCAAGACTTGCAAGACAGGCGAGAAATTATTTTTCGGGAAAAAGAGAATGAATAGAAAAAAAAGCACGTTAGACGAAGAGTGTATCTGTGAGTCGGATGTCCAACGAACATCTGCTTCAGCATTGAGGAGTCGCTGAAGAGTCTTTTCAGAGCCGGACTTTCAGCCCAAAAAATCGCAAAGAGCCATCGTATTGAACGTTTCAATAATAGAGGTAATCGTTCAATTGATGGTATATGATGATGAATATGGAGGAGTGCGTTCAGGTCTCTGCATTCAAGTTGCTGTGCAATGAGCATCAGCAGCTCAGGCGGGAGTCAGAGAATTGACATAGTAATTGTTGAAAGGAGATCAAAATTCATGGGACGTTCAAGCTTACAATAGAGACAGTAGAAATCTCTGTCCGCGCCAATTTTTAAAGGAAAAAATGTCGCCCTCCGTAGTAAGATACCTGGAACCACTTTTATGTGCACGCACTCGCACTACACTACCTATGTCAATGCTGGTGGCTTTCATTTCCTTAACCAAGAACTCAAATAATAGTTAGTAGGAGATATTCGTCACATAGGTGTCATATGATCTCCTGATAGACTTTTAGGTTTTCAAGAAATGCCAAAGTAGCATGAAGAGTAACTGAACTCATCTATTCAACTGTAGACAGACCTTTACAAGAGCCATCAAACCGATTACACTCGCTGGGATAGATACCTAAAAGGTTGGATATTGACTTGATCCTCATCGCAATGATAAGGGCCGACTCATCAGCGCAGAAATAGGTAAAGGTGTCTTGACAGCTGGACTATTGATGTGTGAGGGGGTGTGACAGTCTCGAACAATATAAATTCATTGGTAGACTCTATCGAAATACTAACATGGAGAAGGAAAGAAAGAAGCTGGGCCTGCTAGCGCTGCGCCATCTAGTGTGTGAAGGGGGTTCCTGCCCTATATTCAAACAGGCCAAAGTATACAAACATCTTGCGTTGTTGGTGAATGTCCGTACTCCGTGACAGGGGGTCCCTAAAACAAGACAAAGGAATCAACACATATGAATCAAACATGTCATGTGACCAAGCAAGTGCCCACGCTCCGTGGCAGGCGGCGAAGGCAAAAGGTGAAAGAAAAACAGCAAAAACTTGGTTGAAGTTGAAGCAGCGATGCAGAACGACTTTATAGGGCACGCACAGCGATGCCAAGCAGCAATGGGACGCTGAGCCTAAACAGGAACGCTATACCACTTCGAGTAATTTGGCGTCACCTAAGAAAAAAAGATATTTCTGCAAGTGTATAAAATGTAACAACAGTTCCTCACATGCACAGTGAATCGGAGAGACAAAAAAGGGACACACCTAATAAATATAAATAAAAAGAGAGAGAAAAAAAAAAAAAAGAATGACCGACGCAGGGGTCGAACCTGCAATCTCTTGATTCGTAGTCAAGCGCCTTACCATTGGGCCAGCCGGCCGGTGTTGATAAATAGGCTTAGTATTTGTATACATAAGCAAATTATTATTTGCTGTGCGCTAAAGTGATTAAAGCAGGGATTCTGTATGCTTCCAATGTTTATCTTTATCTTAAGTGTTGATGACATGAATTGCGGTGTGTGAACCGGGGCCCGAGTACATATGCAACACCGTAGTCGGAGAAATTAAATAATAATAAACACCTTCAGTACGGAAATACCGAAACAGCGATGGATGATACATGTTTAACTGATGCCTCCTACTGTCTGGGTAATGCCATTACCAATTATTGGCTGCATGCAGCCAGGCAACCTGCAGTGTTTGTGGCGACCAGATTCTACATTCATGCCGGACCGAAATGAATCAAGAAATGAACATTGTTCTTGGGTATCTATACACACAAAACATTGTTTCCCAGAAGTCATCAAAAAATCCAAAACCAGCCTTTTTCTATCGTTCCAATGAAAAAAAAAAAAATAATAATAAAAAAAACCTCGAATCAAACAATTTTCAATCATAAACACAAACGCCACGACGCCGCGCTAATCATGTACCGAGATGTCACCAATTAATATATATTCATACACGTATGCACGAAAATCACGTCAACTTGGGTTGGAACTTAGGATTCGTGCGAATCCGCTCGCCATACTTGAGCAGGAAGAATGATGTTGGGGCGAATGCCACCGCGATGAATCCTAGGATACTGTTGCCCCAGCCCAGGCCAACGCTGGCGTATAGATCCGGTCCGGCAAGGGGAATGACGGCACCGAAGACGCACCGAATTGAGAGTTCTGCCGCAACGGCACTGGCTGCGTAGAGCGTGTAGGCGTCGACGAGGTATACTTGAGTTACCAGGTGCACGTAGTAAATACCCAGCCCGACGAAGAAGGTTCCTGCGATGGTGACAAACCAGTGCAGACGGTACTCGGCTGCCCAGCCGTACCAGAAAAGACCAATGGGAACGAGGCAGCATCCCAGGACCAGAGGGGGAAGACGGTGCTCTGGCTTCATCTTGCCGTGGATGGCTTCTTGTCTCTTGAGGTAGCGGTCGGAGAAATACCCAACGGTAATCTGGCCGACGCAGAAACCAAGACCGACACCAAGGTATCCCAGACCAGCTTGGCCAGGGGTGAAGTCGTAGACTTTCTCGAAGACTTCGGTGAATGTTGTGAATAGCACGTACATGTAGCTGTAGGTGACAGCGCTGTAGAGGGATACTATGAGGACGACTGGCGATTTGACGAGGAACATGACAGGGCGAGTGATGGAGATCCTCATGAGTTGGCAGACGGTCTTGTCCTGCTCAAACTTGGTTCTGTAGCAAAGGCCAGTGGCTTTTGAGAGCTTCTTGGCTTTGCGTCCGAGGATGATGGGGGCGTATGTCTCGCGCAGGAAGATCATAGAGACAATCACAACAATGGCGCCCTTAAGGTTATGTTAGCAAATGCCATAAAGCATAGTGTGAGAGGTCCAAGAGGCTTACGAGAATAGCTTCAATCCAGACAGTCCATCGCCATCCAACAGTTTCGACAATGTATCCCCCAAAGATCGGGCCAGTCACAAATCCCTGCGCGAACTAATTAGCAACTCTAGGCTAGGACAATGTCGAGACTGGAAAACCTACCAATAACGGCCCAACAGTCCAGACTGTCATAGCAGTACCACGCTTCTCCATAGGCATAAGATCTGCAACAAATCCTCCTCCCACGGTTACCGGCACGGAACTGGCCATACCCATGACGAACCGCGAAACGATCAACATGGGCATGTTAATACTCGCAGCGCAGACGATCGCCGCGACCATGAACAGGGTATTTGCCGCATGTGTCAGAGGCAGTCTTCCACACACTTCGGATAAAGGTGTCAAGAAGATTGGCCCAATTGCTGAGCCCATCACGTAGATGGAGACCATAAGCGATGAGATGGCCGAGCTATTTGAATTGAACTCTTTCTCGACTTGGGGTACCCCGGGAGCGAAGATGGTTGAGACCATAGATCTGGAACCTGATGGTCAGCATTGTCCAATCAATGGCACTGTGACAAACATACACGTTGAAGCTGCTGACAGATATTAACCCGATAGTCAACCATTTCCGAAACGGTGACCAGTTCATTGGGTTCTTGGGATCATCATCGCCGTCCCAGTGGATGATGTTCTCTTCTTTGCCTTGAAAAGACTCGGCATCGCTGTCACTGACGGCACCTGCCTTGCTGTGCACGATGCCCTTTTCCGCGATAACAGGGTCTACAATCCCGAGAGTGCTCTGCGACCCGGGAGTGAGTGTGGAGGTGGAATTTCTCGGAGCTTGGGTGGACATGGTCAATCATAGAACGACAAAAAAAAAGAAAAAAGAAAAAAGGAATGAAGAATTGACCGA
Organism: Aspergillus ruber CBS 135680; assembly: GCF_000600275.1. Taxonomy (NCBI): domain Eukaryota; kingdom Fungi; phylum Ascomycota; class Eurotiomycetes; order Eurotiales; family Aspergillaceae; genus Aspergillus; species Aspergillus ruber. The sequence continues at coordinate 677,814 of NW_024467301.1, forward strand.
GCACCCAAAGTCTGGTCTTGAAGACTTCTGATATCCCAAAACCAACGGAGCGCATGGCCGTAGAAATAGTCAAACAATATGTCTTAGTGGCAATGTGGAAAAAGAAACAAAATGTATACAAAAAAAGTACAACCATTATTGAGTTTGGAGACAACGCGCGTCCAGGTACTAGGGGATATCTTCCGTCGGCTCTGGTATGCCTGGCCCTTGTTGGTTCAGCCAGTGAGGATGCGCTGTCAGTCCTTCGATCGTTCTTCTCCGGCTTCCAAAATAGCTCTCCTCCCATATGTGTGACCCAGTCCCAGCCCAGATACATCACGGAGAGATCGCCATGGCGTATGCATTGCAGTCGAACCTCATATTTAAGCACGAGGATATGACGAATTGGTCCCTGGACCCTTGCATTGGCGCCGTGATCCTGCACCATGCGTTTCCGTTTCCCCCAAGCATTTCCAATAAGCTTACTATGTCCATGGAAAACAGCTTATCGCAGCCCTGTAGATCGCCGTGAGAAAGGAATCCTCGGTGATCCTCTCTGGTCTACCAACCTATGTTCGGATAAGCTCCACATGGATTCGTGGGTTGTCTGGCCAAGCACCCCTTTCTGATCACATCACCGGCCTGCCTTCCCCAGTTGCTATGGCAGAAAACGCACCGCCCTCCGCGTGTAGCATGATTCAGCAGACATCCCTTGGTTAAGCCCATGGACCAAGTTGACGTGGCATTGTTCCCCAAAGTCGTCATGGTGAACGTGTATTGGGATTGTTACGCAGCGTTGAAAGTGCTTGTGGCGGTTGGGTGTGACCACCCTGCAGAGGTACTACAACTACGGCGTAATGGGGGTTTTCTTTCCTCCCGCACGTCGCGAAGCGCTCACTGCCGAGTCAGTTTAAACATGGACATGGTTCCTGGAGGTAAACGAGTGGAAGAAATAGAGTGAAACAGATCCGCGGTGTTCCGTGTAATCGCAAGTTAGATCCTCCATGGCCCGGAAAGTTAATGTCCCAGATAGCCAATCCGAACGGATACCGCCGCTAAGGTTCTCACCTTCGATACACTGACTATGTACTACAGTTTCATGTATTGACATGATGCGCCCGGGAATTTGCTGGTTCTCAGTAACCTCTCCGGCCGAGATATGTAGATCTACTTTGCATGACCTCGGGCCACACAAGACCCTGAGTCCACACCTGCCCCATAGGGTTAAGCTTGGCTATCGGTTCTCGGGAGATCCCCCGCGGATGATGACTTGGCTTTCCAAGCATCGTTTGTCACCTGGGACATCCTTCATAGCATGCGTGTTCGCATTCCGATATTGACTTGCCGTGCAATTGGGTCACCGTAACGGTAACGCCACATGTGCCCAGTGTTGGGACATATGATGTTTCCGTCAATTGACTGTGGCGGCCGTGGCGGTAGGGGATGAATTGGAGCACCGAGAGTAGGATATGTACCGGCGGCACTACACAGCATGGACCGATCTGCAGACTTGCAGACAGAACCTAATATTTGAGTGCAATAAGCGCAGGGATGGGCATGGAGAACGTTCGAGCCGACCTTGGCGAGCTCCATTGATATATCTGGCGATGGTGCATTGCCGCAATATTGAACTGTGCTGAGGTCTGGATGGTCAGCTGGCAGCGCCGGGGACTTTTTTACCCTTTTTGGTAACTATAGCTACTTTCTTTTCTTTTTTTTTTTTTTCTTTCTTCCTTTCTTTCTTCCCTGGCATAGATAGTCGATGGTGCCACATGTCGCAGGTTGAACTGCAGTAGTCCGGTCAATATTCCTTCTCCCCGTCTCGAATAGACCTCGGCCTGGCGGATATGTAAGAGATGACCAGTCAAAAGCCGGGGGTTTTCGTGGCACCGGGTCTCCAACATGGAGATGGGATTCACCCATGGTTCCGCCAGGCTCTGTTTTCAACCTGACCCGGAAAAGGACACCCTGTTGAATCAGCATTCCCCGCACGGAATTCGCCATGCAAATGGAGAAGCATATACCTCCATGGTTTTCCAACTACACTCCAACGACCCTTTCAAGTTGCGCAGTCTATCGCCTAACGAGTAGACAGACCTGCGAAATTTGGAATCGCGGCAGTTCGATGCATGCCTTCCGGTGTACAGATTGGTTTCTCGGCTTGGGTACGTTCATGTCTACTTTCCGGAATGGGAAGGGAGCCACCTTCTCGTACCTTTCGTGATGATTGGAAAGCAAAAGGGGAAGTGGACCATGACAGGGTCAATGTAGTGATTGATCACACCGTCCAACCTTGCATACCTCTCCTTCTCGTCTCTTCACGCTGCACTATCTCACATCACGCCATGATGAAAGCACGAGAGACTATGCCGAGAACTATCCTTGAGGGTCGCCTACCTAGGATCAGATCCAAATAGAAACGGATGTCGACGGTTGTCTGTCGCTGACTTTAGACCAACTCTAGGTTTCCACCCATTGGTTCTCACTGCTTCTGGGGACAGAATACATGAGCGTTCGTTGTACTTGGCTATGCACGTTTCCGTCAACCAATTTGGCTGACAGAAACGGATGCTCAACTTCTATTTGCCAACAATGAGGGGTTAAGAGAAGAACTTTCAATGAAACAATCAAGGTTCAATCAACACTATTCTAGTCTATTAGCAGCATGGAGGCTGCGGTTCTCCCATTTTCCAATGCAGCGATGATGGCAGCAAGAAAACAATCCTTGGGCACTTTTGCTATCGTTGGATACTTTTCGCTGGCCCGGGACCGGGACAAACTAGCTTCCCACTTCCATTTGTCACCAACCAAGGATACAGACACGGATCTCCCGCCGCTAACAAATGCTTGAATGGAGGCGACACTGACAGAAGGGTCGTCTGAATGTAGAATCCCATCAACAGCGACCCGTCGAGCCTCGAGGGCAGGTACTTTTGTTTTCACCCACGTGGCCGAAAGAATATCAAGGACTGACTTTGCTTTGACTGAACTACGAAGACAGGAATTACCTAAGGACATACAGTCCGATGATATCAAAGGCGTCAACGGCGGAGGAACCCGGAGTCGGGATGCGCTCTCATACACATACGAATATCGTAACAGGCCACTGTCTGCGTAAGCAAGGGTTAGACGAACAGGCATATCTTTCGCCTCAATATTGCCCATCGGAGCAGTAATACAGGGGACTCCAACATGCTTGAGTGCTCGGCCGCCATTGGCGTGTTTGATACCATCTTGCAGTGCATAGACCATCGATTCGGCATCGGCATATGGGACATCGCCATTGATAGGGAATGCGATGAGGTCGAAGCCACTGTCCATCCACGCTTCGAGTTCTCTCTTTCGCATATCTTCCAGAGCCTTGGTTGTTTGCTCGACACCGGGGAAGCTGTAGAGGGTGTTTTTCTGACCGCCACAAAGGAAATCATGTCAGAATAACGAACTTGGTTTTTTGCCTCTGTGTTTTGAGGGGTTGTCCATTGGTGCGACCAAAGGGTGTATCTTGTCCGGATCAGCTGCAGTGAGGTTTGGATATTTTGAATCCCCGTCAATACGCAAGAAGTCGTCCCAAGCCGTAGCGATCATCTCGCACCGTTCAATGTCCATCCAGCTACTGGGCATTCCGGGTACATTGCAGCCTTGACCTGGAAAGTCCTGCTTCATATACGCCTCAAGAAGAGGAAAGTCCGTCTCGATCATTGTCGCGCCGAGAGATTCGAACGTAGCTCTAGCTTTCTCCCAGTTTCCGCACCGGCTCGATACAGACATGGAGTGGTTTTGCGGCCGGTACACCAACGAAGCATTTTGGAACGGCAATGCGTTTTCCTGACAATGTGCAAGAGTCTGCTACAGTATGGTAATTCCTTGGGCGGATGCTCGAAGCCTTCGGGATAGAAACGAAGTCCTGGTTCCACCAGAAATCAATGCCCCGGACAGCGTCCTGATCATCAGCGACGATGACATATAGAACAGTGAATAAATCTTCGACCGAGCGCGTATGAGGAACAACCACATCGCATGTCGGATAAAATGGCCACTGGCCTCTATTCGGGATTACCCCACGGGAAGGCGAATATCCAACCAGCGCATTGTTCGACGCCGACGAACGACCCGAAGACACGGTGTCTCCGGCAAATCCAAAAGCAGCAAAGCTGGCCGCCGTCGACGTACCGCATCCATTAGAGGACCCAGATGCATATGCCGTGGTGGAATAGAGGGGGCTGTATGGGCTTTCGGCCCTCCCGTAGAGTCCTCGCTGGCCTCCTCCATCCGCCATCGCGGACATGTTTGTCTTGCCCAGTACCACGGCCCCGGCCTTTCGCAGCAGAGAAACTATGGCTGCATCCTACGAGGCCACAAAATCGGTAAAGGTGGGTGAGCCTGCTGCAACTGTCATGTCTTTGACCATGAAGCTGTCTTTGACGGTGAAGGGGATCCCTTCCAAATGTCTAGGTGGAAGCCCGCTGGCTCGATAGTCGTCTGATTACTGGGCGTCTTCGAAAACCTTTGGATTGACAACACAGATGGTGTTCAATGATGGCCCTCGGCAGTCGTAGTATCTGATCCGATGGAGGTAGAGCGACACGAGTTGGGCGCTTGTAATTGCACGGGTATTCAGAGCGTAGAGGAGATCTTTGATACTGGCGTCGACCAGGTTTATAGACTGCGGTGCCTTTGGATCGTTGGTTGCTGACATGTTCGTTTGATTCAATGGCTTCAATATGGCATTCGCAGTCCATGAAAGAGCGTTGTCAAAAGCTTTATAATGTTCATTTCAGTGCCTGTTCCTACTATGTATCTACTACGTATGCCTAATTGACTTTATCAACAAGCTCGCCGCCGCCTGGTTGGCTCAAATAGACCATCGGTTCGACTTTCACCTTAATGGCAATGCGCTTCGTTCTGCTACTGGGATTCCTGTCAGTAGTTGGTTCACTCAAACCAACGTCCGAGTTTGGGGTGACGTGTAATCAATCGATACGGACTATTCCTTGGATAGCCACCTATCATACATGTTACCGCACTATCAGTGTACATACAACGCAAAGCCATCGATTACTTATCGCTTCGTTCGTGAACAACTCAGGGCTGTAATCGCAGAGTCTTAAGAGCTGGATTCGGCTCGGCCTTGCTCAGCTCGAATTAACCTAGGGATCCAAATCCGCAATGGGCCCTAAGTCATTACTTATCTTGACTTTACGCTGTAGCCACTGTATGAAACGTATCTGATCACGAACGTCGTGACATGCTTTGACTCAGGTGGCTTGAGGACCTTTTTTCTTCGCCATAGATATTTGTAATGGTAGTTCCGCGCATACGTCCTTCATAGTACCATGGAGAGATACTGGGCAGGAGAATAATAGTTGTCCTATAGTGAGCCAAACACCGTTCATACCAAAATAGCATAGACCCCCATTTCACCCATTGTAACCCGACAATCCGCAGGACCGGTTTTCTGTATTTCCCAACACCTCATAATTTTTAAGAACGTCGCCGTATTTCCAAACCTTCCACACTCCCGCACCAGTTCCACTATTAAACTCTCGGAAAATGACTGGTGACGGAGAGGCATGGTCCTGTGGCACCAGGTGGTTGAAGTATGCTTTGCGCTGATGGTCATGTCTAGAGTAATGACGTCGTAGGCCATGGTACTTTATATAGCACGCGCCGACTATGCAGCCCTTTTCTACTAGCTTGCGTACCTGTCCGTCATGGGTTCCTAGGATGCAGCGGTAGCTCGGGAAAGTCTGGTCTAAAGGTACCGTAGGTACCTATGCTGGGGACCGTCCGAGCGGAGCAAGAGCAGCCTCAGAGGTTGCTGGGCTTCTATACCGCGCAGCGATAGCGGCTCAGGGAATCGGGATTTGTAGGTCACGGCAGTGGGAAGCCTGCCGCGATCAGGGTGAGAAAGCACATGAATAGGATCGTGCTCGTCGACCAGCGCCTGCTATACTGCATGCGTTACGGCTGGTGCCTGCGCAAAACCGCCAATGTTGCTACCGCCGGTAATGATCAGATGGCCTCCACTTGCAGCAAGGATCTTCTCGAACAGTCCGAGGCCCGTAGGCGTAAAAGAGCGGACGCAAAACTTGCAGTTTCCACCTGGGTACATGATCCCACGTTCCTTTACCACTACATATCCCCGCGTAAAACAGATGCGCGCCACCTCTCCCAGCTCATTGAAGAGGGCCTTTAGTTCTGGACAGTGTGGTGGCGGGTGATCCTGTCCAACATAACCGTACCCACCTCCAAAAATGAGGATGTCTTCACCGGCTTCCGCATCCTTTGCCACAGTTATATTGATATCTTCGACAAGGTGAGCGCGGCGGTGGATTTTGATAGAATGCTATGTTTGCAGGTATAGGTTGGGGGTTTGCAGCCATACTCCTAGTACGTCGTGGACCAGGTTTTTGCAAGCCGTTTCACTCAGCAGTACATTCCCAGTCACGCCAGGACTCACGACGAAGTGATCCGCTCCCAGACGCCCCAGTTGCGATTTCAGCATTGTCACCTCGCCCAGGGAGTTGCGTTGTATGCCCTGCACTTCGCAGTCCTAGAGGAACCTCCCCGCCGAAATCAGTAATGCGGTCGATCAACTTCGTTACAAAGGAATAAATGTTGACCGTAAACCCGTCCACAGTGATGCTTCCCGAGAGATGATCCAATTCGGCTACGGAGTTGAAACCCGGATTCGCACTGAGAAATTCTTCTGGAGAAGTGGCCTGGACGATCGCACCAAGCTGCCGGTTTAGCTTGATGGCTGCATCCAGAGCAACTGGCTCCACATACATGCGTAGGATGTCCTTGCAGAATTCTACCTCTTCGAATAGTTGTGAGAGGACCCAATATACTCCTTCTAGTGTTTGTTAGCTTTAGGTTTACCTTATGTATGTTGTCCCTGAATGTCTGTGCCAACCAAGCCGGAACCTGTTCAAAAGTATTCACCCAAGGGAGTTCAGCGGATGTAAAATTCATAGGCGACTTGACGCCCCATCCGCCGTTGCGAATAGTCTGCCGGAAGATCGACTGCATGTTCTGGTAGATTTTGCTGCCCTTCTCATTGTAGTTGTCGGCCTCTATGAGTGAACATGCGGGCATTGCCACCACCGTTAGTGACGCCCAGGCAAGTCTAGTTCTCACAGGATTGAAGGTTTGGGCCCGCATCCACGATGCGCACCTGGTAACCACGCGCAGCTGAAACTCGGCGGTCATAAGGTTCATGATACCCGCACCAACAAGCAGAACAGTTGTCGTGTGGTCATGGTCCCTCATTAAATTCAGCCATTGGGTTCCAGTCTGGGTGTGGGTACAAGCGCAGAGAATTTCTGCTTCTCGAAGTAGCGATTCCTCCCATTGTATTGTAGTAGTATGCTTTTGTTCTGGAAACCCTGCGATTTCAACCACACGACCATTTGCATATTCCTGCAGGCGGGGAATGATTACAGTATCTTCCACAGCATTGACTTGGAGATATTCCAAGCTTGGCCCAACTATTGGTCCATCAGTTTACTGGTAACTTCTTCACCGTTGCATATCCACACATCTACTGTTTCCGGATTGGTCAATGGTATGGAAAGGTCAGAGCCGGGATCGGAGAAATGAATGTACGTAGACAAGTCTGTCCTAGCACGAGAGGGGAAAATAGTACTAATGAGAAGTTTTAGGTTTCGTTCGGTGGCTTATGACCGTAAGAAAGTGGGATAGTGTTTAGATTTAGTCAAAATTTGCGGAGTGCATAAATCATGTAAATGTTGATCCACAGTCAAAGGACGCTGACTGCATAGCAGTGGTCCCCGACCCTATCATCATCTCATTATATCCAGTCATGCATACGCTTGGACATTCCCGGAATTTGAGCTTCAATTGCTCATGGCCAACCGGGAGAACATATCAAAGTCCGGCATATACGGAAATCAACAGTCTTGCCATATACTGAAGCTGTTTTCTTCTTCACAGAAGTATACTCCGGGTGTGCTGAATCCTTGCTCTAAATTTCTCAGCCTGTATTCCGTAGCTCTGAGTAGCCTTTGACGTCTGATCATGTGCAGTATAGTATATCTTTCCTCCAATACCAAACAGATCTATCCTAGTTGGCCAGGTTCCTGTAATGTACTATGTATTACACTCAATAGTTCAGCTGCATGACACTCAAAATAACCATACTGAATTTTGATCTTGAATTATACGCCGCGTATAGGAGTATCCCATATAATCCCTAAGAAGAGAAACAAACAATGAAAGCGGCAATACAATATTTACACAGCCTCACTAGCCCCCTTATTTCACTGTTTCTCTCAAATAATGGCACCATCGACTTTCGATCTTCAATCAACCGTTATAGATTCTGTTCCCTGAATCTGCCAAGTCACGGCAGCATGGCAGTCATATCTCCTCCACATAGTACTGTGAACAGCAATGCGCAACAAGAATCTCGAATGAACGACTGGAGGGGGCCTGATGATCCGGGTTGCCCTTACAACTGGCCGAAGTGGAAGCGCATCTACATGACCAGCATTCCAGCATTTCTTTGCATCAATGTGTTAGCATACTCCATCAACTCTCGAAGTGTATTAGATTCTGACTGATGCAGGTCCTTCGCCTCTTCTGTTTACACGTCTGGAGCTAACAACATACCAGAGCATTTTGGAGTACATCGCGTAGTATCTCTGCTTGGCCTTTCCCTCTTTCTTTGGGGTCTTGGGCTCGGAGCTGTTATTACAGCACCTGTCAGCGAGTATTATGGTCGCAGGATTGTATATCTAACAACTGTTCCAATCTTCGGGTTGTCCATTCTAGGTTAAGGATTAGCACAAAAATTTGCTGCTTTGGCCGTCTGTCGCTTCTTCGGCGGCTTCTTCGGGAGCGCAGTGGTTTCAAAAGGCGGAGGCACAAATGCAGATCTCTGGCAGCCTGCTCTAGCGGGTTTTGTCTATCCTTTCTACTTCGTGTCTCCTTTTCTTGGCCTAGCCCTTGGTGTGACAGACTGTATTACTCGTTCTATGGTTTTCCATGCTGACCTCTCCTGGACCTGTCACCGGCGGTTTCGTTAGTGAGAACAAGGACTTCCGCTGGCTCGAATGGGTAATTCTCTTCATGGTCGCCTTCAACTAACTCTACTCCATTTCCCAACCTGAAACCTACAAGAAGACCATCCTCCAAAAGCGCGCACGCAAGGAAGAACAATCCAATGCACTCCCACCACCCAAAGTCGCTCTCCCCTTAAGCGCTGTTGTCTAGCGCATCGTCCTCAAACCTTTCAAGATGCTCTTCGTCGAGTCCATTGCGCTCTTCTTGACCATCTACATGGCATTCAACTTTGCCCTTTTTTACAGCTTTTTCGTCGTCTTTCCATATATATTTGGCGGCCAGTATGGCTTCACACCTGGTCAACAGGGGCTTACCTTCATCTCTATTGCACTGGGCTGCGTTATCGGCTTCCTTGCAGTGGTATATATAGACCGGCGAACATATCCTCCATTAGAGGTGAAGTATGGCGTCAGCGCAGTGCCGCCTGAGTACCGTCTTTATGGTACGATGGTAGGCTGTGCCCTCAACCCAGTTAGCCTCTTCTGGTTTGGCTGGACTGCTGACGCAGGTGTGCACTGGCCGAGCCCCGTTGTAGCAGCTGTACCGTTTGCGGTGGGGAACATCATGGTCTACAGCAGCGGTGCGCTATATACTATGAACTCATATGGTTCACTACACGGCGCTAGCGCCCTCAGTGCCAATAGTCTCCTTCGGTATGCAGGTGGAGGTACGTTCCCACTGCTCACTGTGCAGATGTTCTCCTCTTTGGAATTTCGCTGGGCGAGTAGTCTGCTGGGCTTCGTGTCAGTGACATTGGTGCTTGTGCCGTGGGTGCTGTATAAGTATGGGGAGAGGATCAGGGCGCATAGTCAGTATACCACTATCGAGGAGCCGGTATTAGGGAACTCGTTAGTGGAGTTTAGGAATGAGAGAGAGTAGAGACCTAGGTGAGGATGAAATGTCAGCCCTTACGGACTTGTGTACTATTAGAGCAGTAAAAGGGTTATGGAGGTTCGTGTCAACACTAGCGGTTTCATGGTTTTCGGCCTTATGTACCATTTGATGGCCGATTTCGATATAGGTATTCAGCGGTATGTACTAAATTAGGCACTATTGCAAATTTCCATCATGTAATCGAAGATTCCCACTATATTACCCCTCACCTCACGTCAATATCAACCAAATCTCACCATTGCCTTCTCTCCAACCATCAACATCCTCCATCTCACCACGCTCTCCTCCCAAGTCTTGCCTAGCCAACCAAACCACCAAAATGCATCTCCCAGACCAAAATCTCCCCCTGAGCCAGGCAACATTCATCATCAACGAAAAGTCCATTCCTGCAGATATCACAATACAACACCCAACTACAATCACAACCACCTTCCCAGACACAACAAAGCCCAATCCCTCGCGCCCCCTCTACTTCGCCTACGGTTCGAACCTCTCCGCCGTGCAGATGCGCATGCGCTGTACAAATAACCCCGCTTTGTCCGGGAATCCAGTCGCGATTGGAAGATTGGAAGGCTGGAGGTGGATTATTTGTGAGGCCGGCTATGCGAATGTACTCCCACCGAGGGAATTGAGGGTTGAAGAGCAGGTAAAGGCTACTACTGTTGATGATGGGTGTAAGGTGTGGGGTGTTCTGTATGAGATGGCCCCCGAGGATGAATTCCTGCTCGATGGGTACGAAAACGTTGATCATTCCTCTGGCCTGGCTAGCATTGATCTTGGTGGTGTGAGGCCTAGAGAACAGGGCGAGGGCCATTATAACAAGTGGTATCTACCGGCGACAATCACGATGTGGCTGGATGGGGAGCAAGAGAAAGCTAGAGGGGGTGGTGGGAAGGAGATTGTTTTGGTTTATGTGGATGAGAAACGGGTGCGGATGGGTCCGCCGAAGGAGGAGTATGTTGGGAGGATGAATCGAGCGATTCGAGAGGCGGAGGAGTTGGGAGTGGATAGGGTTTGGGTGAGGGATGTCATGAGGAGGTTTATTCCTGATGTATAGGTATAGTATATAGTATAGTGATGGATATTAGATCGTATGTAGTTAGACTACAGCATCCGGAAGAGGAAGACTGTAATGGGTTGAGAAATTCCGATCCTTATAGATATATACACTCTATCTAAGCAACTCAGTTATTAGCAAACGGCAGCCCAACTTCCTTCCGAATTGCCCCATAAACAGCTGCAACATCCCCCTTCTCCCCCCTCTCCTTCTTAACTTCCTGCAAGTACCCGTCCGTAACCTCCACACTCCTCAACCTCATACCCCCCTCGCTTGCCAACGTACTCGCATGGCGCAGGTCCTTCCTTGCAAGATCGACAGCGAAAAGAGGCTCCTCACGCTTGTGGTAGTCACCCGAGGTCATCCGTTCTGCGTACTTTGCGAATGCGCCGGGGAACATTGTAGTAACCCATTGCTCGTACATCTCCGCACCCAGGCCGGTCTTCTCGGCTGCGGTGACGCCTTCGGCAAGTGATTCGACCATGTTGAGGATGAATGTGTTGCCGAGGACCTTCATGAGACTCGCGCGGCCGACGTCCTCGTTGCCAGTGAGTGGGAGGGTAGCACGCGCAGTAACACCGTCCAGGTACGGCCGCACACGCTCAATTGCCTCTGCAGATCCAGCAGGCACAACAACCAACTGTCCTGCAACAGCCATATTCGGTGCACCAAACACCGGGCATGCGACGAATGCCGCTCCCCGCTGGCTAAGTGCAGCCTGCGTCTTCCTTGAGGTGTCGGGGTGCACGGTCGAGCAGTCGACAAAGGTCTTACCCGAGATATCCAAACCCTTGGCTTCCAGAATGGCGGCGAAGATCTGATTGAGCGCCGGGTCATCACCGACACAAATAAAGATTAGGGTTGCGGGGTTCACGGCTTCGGGGAGGGACGGGGCGACGCTGGCTTTGTTGGGGGGAAGAGTCGAGACCAAAGACTCCGCCTTGGAGGTTGTGCGGTTGTAGACGGCCAGAGAGGACTGAGGACCTTTCTCGGCAATGTTTTGGACCATGCCCTATGCGCTTGTCAGTACTTGTACAGAGGTAGGATGTAGAGATGACGTACTCGGCCGATATTGCCCAGACCGATCCATGCAACGTGTTGGTTGGCCATTGTGTCTGAGGTGCAATTGATTCAATTGAGTGAGCAAAATGTTATGTGATAGTGTGTAACTTCCGGGGAGGAAGACGATGTATTTTATATCAATGACGCTGATTTATAAGCCTGGAATTCGTCCGCGATGTTGATTCTTCGGATTTGAGGCTCGGGCTTAAGAGCGGGGAGGAGCGGAGGGATTCCCCGCCCTATACCAGATCGGGATTAGTGTCCGCTACTAGATATCAACAGTATAACTCTACTGTACCCTAATACATACAAATCCTTCGGCCTTCGGCATCAACTAAGCCCGAGTAGCTGTATAGGTAGTGACTCACTGTAAAGCTGAAAGTGAATGCCAGAGGCCCCTAAGGATCGCTGCTATTCACTGTCATTACTCCCTAGAGACTTACTTCGCTCATCACGTAGCATCTTTGTCATCTACTTCACTTCTATGCAAATACTACAACTATTCATCTGCCCAGACCAAGTATCTGAATAGAAGATACAAGGCAGCTTTTTTACTAGAGACAACTAGCTCAAATTATCACATCAGAGTCTTCATAACTATCCAGCACGACGTGAGACATGGAACTCTACAATGGTGAATTGAAAAACATTAGCCTTCTCTACGACATATGTCTATGGCAGTCAGAGAACAAGCCCTGCATTCCCTCTGTGCTATCTTCCATAGTCTGGGGTAGATCACTGTTATGACGGGACTATGCATCGTTTGGTTTAATAAGATTGCCATTAAGACGAGGAAGCACAAATCGGATTATACTTTAGTTGAGAAAATAGGCGAAATATACAGAGTATGCCATGGCAATACATTCATCCAAACCCGCTACTTCAAAACTATCCATTTATTCCATAAACCGATTATTCAAGCTCTGCGTATTAACAATTAAGCATTAGCACAATACACTGTACGAGTAAACACTCCTTCAATTCTCCGCCCTCAAACCACCACAATCAACTCGAACAACAATCACGTAAAAGGTACCTCAGAAAGGCCCAGGGTAAGTCTCCCCCGTCCGCCGAAAATTAATCGTCCAGGTATGCCTCGGCTTTACAAACTCTATAATCTTCTCACACGCCACAACACGACCCTCTTTACCATTCAACTCAGACGCAACCTCCCGCGCGCGCCGCTGCACTTTGATCTTCAGCACACTGGCCAGCATACGTTTCAGCGTCTGTCCGAGTTCGTAGCCTTTTACAGCAGGTGCGCTCTGGCGGTTTCCCCAGACTCCGACGCCTAGGTATTCGACACGGTGGGCAAAGTCGTATGTGTCTAACCAGATGGGGAGGACAACTTGGGGGACGCCGGCTTTGATGGCTTCGTAGAAGGTATTGGCGCCACCGTGGTGCACGATACATTCCACACGTCCGCTCTGTAGGATGCAGATAGGTTCCACGGGCAACCAAGGCATCGTGCGCACGCGTCCTTCGCCGATATCTGAAGACAAACACTCCAACGTCTCCTCTTGCGCGGTGCTCTGCGGCTCAGCACGTGGTAGTTTCCAAAGGACCTGCATGTCTGGCCTCGTCTCCAACAACATCTTCAATCCCCTCGCAAACTGTCTCTCCATAGATGGGGTGAACACCACAAGCGAGCCCAGACTAACAAGAACAGTCGGCCTCTGAGCAAGCCAATGCGCCAGATCCGGATGCTCGTCGCAGATAGGGGCGTAGGGTCGCAATATCGGCCCGCAATGAGTAAATTTGCCAGGCAGGAAACAGGGCAATTCACACTCAACATGACCAGGGAGAAGAACGGCGAGAACTTTCTTGTCATCCGGATTGACAAACATATCGGGAATGGCGTGCTTAATACCGTGGCGCTTGCGCGCTCTCTCGACCTGCTTCAGTTGAGGACTAGACTTGACCGCGGCCAGCAAGCGCAAACCAAGAATAGCATTAGGAAGCATCAAGCTCCACGGCAGCGGATAAGGATATCCCGAGCACAACCTGCCATCACACAGTCAACTCAACGCCCATCCACACATATGTCAAGAAGAGAAAATATACATAGGAAACTTCCACAACCCCGCTAACTTCGGCTGCGCAACATGTTCCCTAAACGTATTCGGACTCAGCACCACAAACCTCCTCCCAATCGACCGCACCGCATCCAACCCTGGTCCAAACAACGGATCAACTACAACCAACTGCGGACCAACTCTCTCAATCACATCCACACACCCAGCATATATCGCAACATATTCCTCCCCACTCCACGGCGCGACCATCTTCGCCAACACATCCTTGTACGCCTGGCACGCAGCCTGGAAGCCCAGTCCGTGAAGTTTGAAGGCCTTGCTGGCGTTGAAGTTGTGGCGTTGTTCCAGGGCTTGTTTCATGGAGGGGCCCGGAAGGATGTGGAAGGTTGCTGGGCGGACTCGGGCGGAGCGCGAGGAAACGGGGAGGAAGGAGATGGCGCGGAGATTGAGTTGGGAGATGGAGACGCGGAGGGAGGCGAAGGAGGCGATGTGGATGGTGTAGGTTGGGCGGAGGAGGAATTCGTGGGCGACGGCTAGACAGACAGAGGCCTGGCCTAGTTCGCTGTTGGTGAGAAAGAGGATGGTGGGCATGTTTGCATGGTTGGAGGAGAGAAAGAAAGGGAAGGTGAGGAGGGCAACAACGATGGAGGTGGGAGTGAAAAATTGTTTTGGGAATGATAACCACAACAAAGGGAAGGCAGTGAAAAACCAGTTCAATCCACCTGAGAGTGAATATCTGTTCATGCCTGTTCACATTAATATTATGCACTATTGTCTATGCAGAAATGTATGTACAAGGATCCCACCTTGCCCTATCTATATACACTTTTTTCTATCCCTGATACCCAAGATTTTGAGTCGATCAACGCTGTAGACTTCGACCATGGTCTTCGTCGTCAACTGACGGGATGATTCACCCAAAGCAGGTTATAGATCAACCAACCTGGCCGGTGCTGATGCATGGTCGTGGTTTAGAACCACGATGAGTTCAACGAGACTAAGCTTATGCCAAACCACAAAAAAAAAAAAAAAAAAAAAAAAAAATCAAATCTTCGCACGATGACCACTAATAGCTGAATGCCGCGTGTTCACCCGATCAATATTATACGGATTCTCTTCATATTGCGTAGCAATAGTCTGTCGCGACGCATGGGAACCCGCCCTACTCCTCGTCATCCGTCGCGAAGAGGGCACGGTCGAGAGACTCGCAGCGACATCACTGTCGCTGTCACTGCCACTGCCAGCGTTATTCTCAGCATCATTCGATGCAGCGCTCTTCTCGTTGGCTGGTTCGTCGTGCGGCGCTTCGGCTAGGTGCTTCATTGTGAGTCGTTGCATGAAGGCGTCGGCTTCGGCGGCATAGGTGCAGCGCTTGCGGATGCGGGGGCCGTAGAAGTAGAAGATAATCGGGAAAGGAATACAGGCCACAGCAAGGAAGGCTGGGATGCACGTTGCCCAATGGATGCCCAGGTTGTGGTACATGTAGGTGGTAAAAAGGGGAAAGATAGCGCCGAAAAGTGATCGCAGAGCTGAATTGGCTGCCAGGACAGAGGCAGCAAAGATCGTGTATGAGTCCACCAGATAGTTCATGACTCCCAGGAATACCAAAACCATACCGAATCCAAACGGAGCTCCAGCTGCGACGGAACACAGCCAGTGGATAGACGGAGAGTTAGTCCAGGCGAACCAGAACAGCCCGATTGGTAGGGAAATGGCCCCCACAATACCGATTGGCAGACGCATCTCCGGAGGAAGACGTCCTGTCGTCTTATGCGCTAGCTTCATGTACTTCAAGTTATCGATAAGGGTATAAGTGAACGCAATCATCATCCCCACCAGGACGCCAACGAAAGCCAACCCCCCGATCCCTTGACTCCAGCCACGGACTTCTTGGAAGACGATTGGATAGGCGGCGAACAACATATACAGGGTACCATAGATGATGGCCATGTAGATGCTGGACAAGAGCACGATGGGCTCACGGAACAGCAAAATCCATGGCCGCGAGAGCGATGTCTTCAACATCTGAAGCGTCGACACGCCACCTCGGTCGATATCGAGTCGGCTCTGGTAGACTTTGCCGGTTACCTCAGAGAGCTTCTCAGCTCGCCGGCGCAGCAGGACGGGCGCATATGTCTCGGGCAAGCAGAAGGTAATGACCAGCCATATAACGCCCGTAAATGCTGCCAACAGGCCTAGAACCCAGCGCCAGCCAGCTGCTTCACCAAGGAAACCTCCAATGATGGGACCTGATCTATATCAGCAACGTCTTCACCTCTAACGTGGAGTCTTTGAAAGCATACCCAAGCAGGGACCCAAAAACGGCGCTGCAGAATACATGCTAACCGCAATCCCCCGTTCCGACGACGCGAACATGTCCGCAATAGTTCCACCAGAGTTCCCAAATGGCGAAGAACCAAAGAAACCACCAAAAAAGCGCAGAATAATCAATGTCTGAATGTTCTGCGAACCACAAGCACCAGCATTAAACGCCGTCATTAACCCATAAGTCATGATAAAGATATTCCTCCTCCCAAAAGTCTCACTTAACGGCGCCCAAATAAGAGGCCCGAAAGCAAACCCCAGAACAAACAACGACACACCCAAGATGGCGATTTCCTCCGATGCATTGAAATCCGTCACGATCTGGGAGATGCCTCCCGAGTACGCAGACGACACCAGCGACACCGCCAGCGTGATGAAAGAAGCCAGGAACGTGATGGACCATTTCTTAACGTACCCCCAGTTCATGGGGTTGCGCGGGTCCTGGGGGATCCAAGAGATGGCATATGGATCCTCTGGTGTGCCGGATCCATCGTAGGGGAAGTTGGTGACCTCGTCGGTCAGGATCTTTTGGTCCCAGACTGTGCGCCAGAAGGGGATTTTGGAGGGCCCGGGTGCCTCGCCCGTAGGCTTTGTTGTCATGTCTATGATAACTGGGCGTATGTCAGGTTGATGCTCTACTCCGAAGGACATGCACCGTCCGATACAATAAGTTCACTCGATCGCGGTAAAAAATCTTAATAATTGGGAAGATTGACAGAGGGGAAACTCAGAATAAGAAAAAGTGGGAAACGACAAAGCTGATGTTGACGTTTCACCAAAAAAAAAAAAAAAAAGCCGAGTTGAACCTCGGTTTGGAATGCAGAATAATCACCGAATAGATTGTGTATTGAATATCGGCAACGAACTTCCGAATTAGTGGAATCTCAGCCTGTCTTCTCTTGATACAATAGACTGGTGTTATCAGTAAGTAACCTGCAAGGGAGAGAAAAACAAGGATAATGCCAGATATTCCTTTACAACAAACCATGGGCGCTGATAATCAATAATGTTTACATACTCTGCATGGATCGACCTTGCATCCCTAACATGTCAGCGACACGCCAACTGTCCGCGAACAAGATCTTGTAAACTCAGAAGCAAACTTATGCAGAAGCAGAGCGGCCATTATGCAATCTTGCGACCCAGTCCAGACTGCATAGTAGTACTTTACTCTGGCCAGCGAGATCTAGCAGCCGATCGGCCATCGGAGGTGATGTTCTAGTCAGTCACGGCGTCGTATCCGATACGCCACGGCAGAGAAAGCTTGTCTGGCTGTCGGTGTACAGGTGTTGGGTCGGGAAACTTTGAGCATATATAATTTTCCCGGAGTTCTCCCGCGTCCTAGTAGTCTCCCTTAGGGCCATCGGAAAATTGGTATGGACGTGTCGATAAATCTGAGATCACATTCGCGTTTGGCTAGTCTGGATTGGCAACTAGACGATCACCTCAAACCCACAGTTGCGAGATCTTCTCATATCCGGTTCTAAACCTGACTGCAGTGGTGAAACATGCCTTTATCGCAAGCCTGGCCTAACATTCTCCAAGGTGGGCTTCAATGCTGGGCAGATGGTGGTATAACCGTGCATTCACATTCATGGCCGCGTCTGCCGGTAACAACCCACGAGGATCAAGGATGGCGGGATTTGCACCTTTATATTACTATTTAATAGCTACCAACAGACTGGCATACGATCGCAATGCAGGTCTCCCAGCATCTGCATCTGCGTAATTGATAGCGATGGGATCCCCGCTATCCGACCTTATAGGGCGCTGTAACAGTGGAACGACGGTGCACGGCAGGTGATGCTGTGTTTGCACGAGGGTATCCGTACTCAGTTGGCCAGCTGCGGCTGTTATTGCAGGGTGGGTAGTGTGTCCATTGTATAGCTCGCTATATATTTTCCATTACACCAGGTGGACGGCAATAGATGACTGGGAGATGTGCATTGCCGGTCCGGTGCCAGACACCCTTGCAATGTCTATTGATACAAGGTCAGAGATCTGCAAGATTGATTGATATACTCTTTATCAACAACTACTACAAAATAGCATGGTAAAGACGCAAGTAAATATCCGTAATATGCAATCATTGCTAAACAACATGCACCATGAAACCCACCACCTGCAGAATACCAAAGACGAAAAATACAAATAAACATCCCAGATGGCAAAAATAAAGTATATCGTATCACCTCCATAGGTGGGTATCATCGAACCTTCAAGTCCAAGAAGATCCGCTATTCGAAAAAGGTGTAAAAAAGAAAAGAAGTAATAGAGTCGTCAAGTTGAATGAAACACGCCCACCGTCCAATCTAACTCCGCAATTTGATGATTGCATGCACGCGAAGACGCCACGCCATGGCTAAGAAACGCATTATATGAATGAGTACCAGCTCCTGAAGGGATCCGCTGATGTTTGACAGACCTAGGCGCTTGAACGTTGAGCACTCGTCTGAAATCATTAGATAGTTGTTGTGTAGAACAAGAGGAGAAATCTGCCGAAGGCGTCCGACTCCGAAGGCAAATGATGGGGATAAAGCATATCTATCATGGTGCGTCGGGCATCATTTGGTCGTCATCGCTGTTCAGGGCCACGTCAGGTGGAGGTGCCGAGTAAAGCGTTCTCTGCCTGTTCGTGCTCTCTACAAGCCCGTCATCATTGCCGATCGACGACGAACAGATACCTGGCGTACTAGAGGCGCTTTCGACAATCACGGAATCTTTCCCACTGTCCTCCGGAGGCGGCGAGAATGTCCAAATCTAGAATCACCATCAGCTATCCGTCTGCAACCCCACATCAATGGTTAGAAAACGTACCTCCATCACAGTGCGACCACCTCGGTTCATCATGATAACAGCCCTGTCCTCTTCAAACGCAATGCGCCAGACATCCTGTGCAGGCGCAGATAGTTCACGTAGCAACTGACTGGTTTCCAGACTCCAAATCCGTACTCGGCCATCGCTACCACCACTCACAATACGGTTGCTATCGAATTGAAGACTCGTCACGCTGTTGTCGTGAGCGGCCAAGCGATGGATAGGGGCCATCTTAGTTAATGACCAAACCCGAATTGAGCCGTCAGAACCTCCAGTCACCAGTGTATCGCCCTGCATCTGCAACTGCCCAACCAAAGATGTATGCCCCTGTAGGATGGCATGGCACTGGCCTGTGTGCGGGTCCCATACGCGAACACTCGTGTCAAGACTTCCCGTTGCGATCCGCTTTCCGTCAAAAGCAATTGCGTAGATCTGACTAAAATGGCCGGTCAGGGTACGCTGGCATCGCCCTTCGGAAATGCTCCAAACCCTCGCAGTCGTATCGTAGCTTCCAGAAACAACAGTATCCCCATGAATCGCAAGACAGCGGACACTAGCCTGATGGCCAACCAGGACATTCCGGCATGTACCCGTCGCTAGATCCCATATCCGCAGCGTCGAATCTCTAGACCCCGAGATTGCTGTCTTCGAATCCGACATCTGTAAGCAACGAACGGTCGATGTATGGCCACGTAGTAAATGAAGGCTCTCCCTGGATCGAAAATCGGTTACGTTAGTCATATCCCTTCCGCTAAAGTCTCCCATGTTTCTGCCTTACCCGGTTGCCATGTTCCAAACTCTAACTTCGCGGTCACAACCGCCGCTAACCAGAATGTCATCCCATGGAACCATCGTCCATACACCCATCACGTGGCCCTGTAGGGTTCTATGGTTGTTTCCGTTGGTATCGTACACATGGATCTTAGCGTTATCCATGGCGAAGATAATATATTTTGGCGTCAAGTGTAGGGTCGTGACTACACCTAGATCGAGCGTAACATGTTGCGTACATCTCCCGCCTTTATTCCACGCAGACTCAACCATGTACTTTTGTTTGAAGTGAGACCGGTAGGACGCTGGACGGGGACGGCGCTTTCGAGACGGAGCGCTACTCGACAAGGATGTCACAGGCCAATTTCCGGAGAGCGTGCGGGACAAATCACGAGAAGTATCAGACAAGCTAGGTCTTTCTCGCAGCCCGTTGAACGAGCGTGCTTTCGAAGCCGTCTGTAGGGGCTGGCTATGAAAAGGGTCGACAAAGCTTTGGCCATCTTCGGAAAATCGCCGGTACATATATGCATGCTTTTCACAAAGGTTCTTCCATGTGATGTCATCACTCAACAATTCCCGCCAGTGTCTCGATACTTGGGATGCCCTTGCGAGGGTCTGAGGATCATCGATGAAGGAGAGTACCTAGGCACAAGGAAGAAAAACCAAAGTCAGCGCCCCTGAATATCCGAGTCCTAAAGAACAGCCTTACCCTTAAGCACAATTCATTCGGAAACACCATAAACGGATCCTTCCTCAATCGCGGGCTGACAAAGCTCGAAACAAAACTGAGTTGTTTGCTATCGCAGAGACCCAATATGCCCATCAAGAATTTTTGTCTTTTCGCATTCGGCAGGGAGGAGAAATGCATGCGAGCATTAACCAGAAACGCGTCATCTTCATCATCATCAGCAGCAGCAGATGACTGCCAGTTTAGGGGTCGCTGATGAGGCGTCGGACTAGGCGCAGGTGTAGGAGGCGATGCCGGAGCGGATGGTAGGAGGTTTGGAGGGATCGAAGTAACGGTCTTGTTTCGACTGCTGTGGTTGTGGTGGTGGTCACTGCCGCCGCTGCTGGACGGCGCCACGGGCCTCGACAGACCGGATACCGAATCCCTGCCTGCAGAAGATCGGGGTTGCGCAGTCACAAACTGCTCAGACACACTCAGGGGATGCATCTCACTGACTGACCGGGATCAGCGGGCAAATGCTGAAGAAACAGATCTATGGAATGCTGTGACGTCGGAAAGGCTGGTTGGTCTTTTGCGAGTCCGAGTGCCCAAAGGACTGGTAAAGAAGTAGAACCACCGCCCAACCTTTTTTTAAGGTTTATCGAAATAACCTCACACAACCCTTTCAGGGTTTGATCTCAGTCATAGAGAAGTATAACACAGAAACCAAGGAGGGAGAGGGGGGTAAGAGCGAGGAATGCTGTCCGGGGAGGCGGGTTGTCGGGATGCAGTCTTCGAGGTAGTCGGGACGGTCGGGCGAGAAACGAATGGTCAGGGGGAGGTTGACAAGGTGGAAAACACGATGAGGATTATAACGGGAAAGAGGACGGTATAGAATCTGAGAAAGAGAGAAGGAATTATAAAAAGAAAAAAAGAAAAAAGACAAGAGGGTAGAGTGAAAGGACAGAGAAGCCGGTCGAGGGCCGAGAGAGTAGTAGCCGTAGCGGCAGTAGTAGTAAGAGCAATACAGGGCAGAGTCTCGATCACGAGAGGGGAGGTCAGGTGCCAGCACGGGGCCGTAGGAAGTGATAGTACTTTAACAACACCATTTACAAGCACACCATTTATATGGCCATTTTCATTCACTGTTTTCTTCTGACCTGTCAGTGAAAGAAAAAAGCAAATATGCTACTCCGTACATTATTCTTCTCCCACTAAACCACACTAAAGCTGTGGCGCGTCGCTACAGAGGCCATCAAGAAGGCAAAGGCAATGTCTTTCGTCAAGAGGCAAGATGCATACAGTTGCCTCTTTTTTAATAAGAGGATATTGATCACATTTTTCATTTCAAGCTCCTTCACCCCGATTCTACTCCGTATATAGAGTAATACAGTCGGCTTCAGAATCAACCACCACCCCGTATACAGTCGACTCCGGCGCAAAGGATAATTCAACCCGGATCTTTCCACGGCAGATACACTTTGCCCCGAGACCCTGGGTTTGATTTCTCGAGATGCCGGGTTGGACCATGGATCACCAGTTGGTCCCCGATCGATGATTCGAGACTGACGAAGTGTTTCATCATCACTCGGTGGCTTTCAGATATACAACAAAATTTTATTCTCCCAAATACAACAAAAAAGCACATGCTTTGCAATAGTTCTCTCCTCTGTAGAACATCGTGGATATAAAACCAAGCTAGACTCCGGTATCTAAACAAAAAGAGGTAATAAGCCATTAAAAAAAAAAAGGGCACAGAAAAGAACTAGGCAAAAAAAAAGTTTTCAAGAGAAAAAAAAGAAGCAAGAATGTCAGTGAGCATGGCCGATCTGAAGGAACAACGGCAAGATCATGCCAACGACAGATGCGATTAAGTCTCTCATCGACTTGTCTGATTTGAGCGGAATATCCCTCGGGTCTCCGTATCCATTAACGTGCACCTCGCGCGACGAAGAGTTCGGGCTGTTCTCCTGCATCGTATGCATTGCAACATACCTACATCTCATTAGCCGCTAGACCACTGGTAAAAGGGCGTTGGGAAACTTACAAGAATGTACCACCGGAAAAGAGAAGCAGCATCCCAGTCCGCCATTGGGTGCCAGTTGTATCCCCACTGGTTCCTGAGCCCATCAGGTGCACAAACAAAAAGGTCGCAAGGGCACCCATGGGGGCTGCCAGGCTGAAAACCAACAAATGTGCTCTCGCAGCACGGCTGGAAAGCCCTTGCTTTAGCAATATAGATGTAAGCCCAAACGACGCAGGTGCCTTGTGAACCATAATCGCCAGGAAAATAATAAAGCTCAGCCCCGTGTCCGAGGTCGACGCCCCCAGCGCAATTCCATCAGCAGCTGCATGGATGACGAGACCGGTGGTGGTTGCGAAACTGTGACTGCGTCTGGGAGAAGTTGCGGCGTCCAGTAATCCACCCTCCCGTGAAGGCGAAGACGTTCGCCGCAATCCCGACCCCAAATTGTCCAAAGAGATGTGATACGGTGGCCTCTGTTGCTTTGAAGTAGACGCGAATTCGGGCAGTTTGTCGATCATGTACATCAAGATGAAGCCGCTGACGAGGGCAACACCAATCCAAGCATGGGGCGAGCTCTCTTCGTCGTGATCTTCATCTGCCTTGTCCTGAGATGTATCCTCCTTCCTTCCATGCAGACCGCGATGCTCGTTGTTGTGTGTAACATACACCGCACCTTCCGGTGCAGAGGATAGTCCCGGTAATGTGAGGGATGAACGAGGAATAATGTAATTCTCTGGTTGCGAATCAACCGTCGCAGCCACGACTGGAGCCTCCTGTTGCCAATCCACCCCTGCACCCCGAGCACTGATGTCTTTCTGGCCACTGTGCAATCTCGCACTGTAAAGGGTGTCGACCCCTTCGGGAATGATCACTATCAATGATGTTCCAACCAAAACTCCCATGCCAAGCGAGGATATTAATCGCAATTGAGAAGCGGAAAGCGCAAATGCCAGAGGTAATGAGCCGACAACAAAGGATCTATAAGCAGAGAGATCTGTTAGTTCACCATTTCCATGCCGCATGAAGATCCAGGATTTTGGCAACTCACGTAATTGCCATCACAATGCTCAGGACGAGCAATGTGAAAAGTCCCTCCATAATGGCCTCTTATCCCTAGAGTTTGACACTCGTGACAGACTCTATAGACCTTCAATCATGATGCCAAACCACCGTGTATTGTTGTGTTCGCGTGGGACTTCTCCCGGATATAGCGAAGCGGAGTTGTGTGCTGGAACCGACAGGATAGGCAGGAGTAGTTACGAAGAAAAAAA
>NW_024467301.1:701905-794209 GCF_000600275.1 Aspergillus ruber CBS 135680
GTTTATTGTATTTCCAGGACGGGCCACAAAAGAGGGACCTGACTGTGGTTGTTGCAATGGTGGTTGAGGTGGTGATGGTGGTTAGGGACAGAATTGCGATCCGACGCAGTCGGAGAAGGGTAATTAAGTAAGGCACCGGCTCCATTCGTCGCCCCACGCGGGCACCCAGGAAAACCGTCAGGGGAACCATCAACGTCCTACATGGAATTCCTTTGGTATTTCTTCCCATGAGTATCTTGGATATGGCAAGAGGGTGAGACAGACCTTTCTTGCATAGGAACTGCATAGTGATAGCTCGTCTCCGACGAATATCTAGTTTCGGAAACCGACCACTTGACCAGGGTCAAAGAACAGCATCCTTACGCAATGTCGAATGATATACCAAATCATATAGATGCTTAACTGTGCTCTTGTCCAATTATTTCAAGGGGATGTGCGACACCTTCGCGCGTTGCCAATCATAAGCCCTCCCGACATACGAATGCCCTCCCCCAATGCCGCTTTTTTGACAGTAGCTTGAAGCCATGACCTCGGAAATGGCTGGACCAGAACTCTACATTTCTGCGGAACCCAAGCTGGTTCTCAAGGGTCTTCCAGCCAATACCTCGAAGTATAGAGCCAGAGGGACTCCATAGAGCGACTACGGGCAAATCGTTCCTGTTCGATATCCTAATATGCGAACATGGCCACTCCAAAAGCAGCCAGCACAGCTCGGACATCAACCCCGGACTTTACTGCTTAGGATGGACCATTTGAATGGTGTTCCTGTGACTCTATGCGACAGCCTGCTGTGTCCCTGTTCAAATGACAAAACGACGTGGTGAAACCCTTTCGATACATGATAACGATTTCGTCCTATGCACTCTCGAGTATTTGAGTACCTGGAAAGCCTCAACAAGATAGTTCATCCTAATGGGAATCCACTAATGACAAACCATACTCCGTAGTCTAAGATCATTTCTACTTCTATCTATTAAAGGCGAACACTCCGGGCTACTCCTGCATTGGATTTGCGGGGATATCCTCATAGTAGATTCGCATTCACTAATCCAAGAACAAGCCCCTCTTTCTACTAATTTACAATGTTCTGAATGGCATTGTCAGCGAGACATGAAAAACAGTAGAACCAGGTGACATCATAATTGTCTACTATACTCGGGTTTTTATGCAGATAAGCTTGTGCAAGATTACTAAACATGCACATACAGCGCGATTTCATCTGGGATCCACGAAATGTAAGTGTGCAATAAATCCAAGCAGAAACTAATCATTATCCTCTGTCAAAGAGGTTCACTTGTTGTATTTGGTGCTTGCATGTCCACCGCTCAAGTACGGAGCTAAGCCCGAAGTGGTCATACTGAGCAGTGCTTCCGCGCAACGCGGTCCACGCGCGCCGTTCATCGCCGGCTTCTGAGGAAAGTCTGCGCCTTCACCTTTAACCTTCATACAACCTACGTTTCTATCAATTTGCGCCCATTCATCGACAAGATGTCTGGTCAAGACGATTGTAATTCGCCATTCTCCAATTTCCCCGCTAGTCTTTGAATTACAGCCAAGCTAACTGGAATACCTCGACATAGGGTCCTGCGATGCGAATGACGCCGTGCACATCACCGTTGTGCAGCCCGGCCAGGAAAAACCCAAGACGCTGTCGGGCTTTCATCCGCAGTTTACCTATCCGATTTTTGGCGATGAGGAGCAGATTTTTGGTTACAAGGGCTTGATTATCCGGTTGCGCTTCACGGCTCACGATCTTCGCCCGCATGTCCACATATCTTACGATGAGAAGTTCAAGGCGGTTGAGGATGCAGAACCATTGAATCTTCTGGAGACCATCAAGCCTTGGATTCCAGAGGGTGGGTATACCATGTGGCTTTTCTGAATGATGTGAGCTAACTTGTCGATGTTCAGAGGCATTTATCAACCTCCCCGATTACGAGAAAGCAGTTCAGAATGATGAGAGTGCGAAGGATTTTGTACCTCCTGGAAAGCGCGTGCACAACTATGTCACTCGAGGAAGAACATATGAAATCTGGGCTGGGTCGCTCGCTGATCCCGAGGTGCGACGATTGTTGGATCGCGCGCAGGTCTTTGTGTCTTTGTTCATCGAAGCCGGTACGCCTCTAGACACGGAAGACCCAGAATGGTCTCTGGAAAGGTGGACGGTATACTTTGTGTATGTTGCTATTCCGAATTTGACTCGAGCAATAACTAATAGAATGCAGGTATGAGAAGGTGGCCCCTCCTACGCCAACTGCTTCGCAATACTCTATCGTTGGATATGCGACGACATACCGTTGGTGGCACTACAGGAGAGACCAGTCGCAAACTCCCGCCGTTAGCAACGAGCCCTACCCACCGAATGAAGTCAGGCCTGCAGAGCTGCCGTCCCGGCTGCGGATTGCTCAGTTCCTGATTCTCCCTTCTCATCAAGGCTCTGGCCATGGCACCCATCTGTACACTACTATCCATACCACTTGCTTCGATGATCCAACCATTGTCGAACTCACCGTCGAAGACCCCAACGAAGCTTTCGATGCTCTTCGCGATACAGCGGACTACCTCATCCTCCAACCTGAATTCACGAAGCACAAAGTGAACCTCAACTCCGACCCTTACGAAGCACACTCCAAAAAGCAACGGCCACGTCTTGTCCCTACTGCCGATCTTATCCCCGTCAAACTCCTCCACGATATCCGCATGTCCTACAAAATTGCCCCTACCCAGTTCGCTCACATCTTGGAAATGTTCCTCCTGAGCCGGATTCCTCTCAAGAACAGACAGACCGGCGGAGCCAACATGTCGCGATTGTTGATCAAAAAATACAAGACGGATGACCCTGACGAGCGTCGATACTACTGGTGGCGCCTGCTTCTCAAGCAGCGCCTGTACAAGCGTTCTCGTGATGTCCTGATGCAACTAGATCTGAGCGAACGCATCCAGAAACTTGAAGAGACTGTTACCAATGTCGAAGAGGGCTATGAGGTTCTGCTCAATGGATTCAAGGAGCGTGAAGACGCCCTGAAGGTTAGGGAAGAGGAAGCCGCGGAACTTTCTGAGGCAAAGTCTACTGCCATCCTGGATGAAGCCAACGAGAACCCCAGCGGCACCCTCGGCAGGGACCAGCGTATCAAGCGGAAATTCACCGTAGAGGATGATGAAGAGGAAGAAGGCAAGGAAGATGCTGCTAAGCGGCCTAAGGTGTAGGGTTGCGCTGTGGTGTTTGGTGTAATATTTCTTAATCAAGCGAGATCTGTGTAATTCACAATGAGTACGGAATGTGTTATTCGATTATCCAGTTGTAGATTGCTGGCCAATTCGTAGGACTTTGTGCTGGTAAAGACCGAATATGGTGGGCTACATTGGGCGATAAAGCCTATCTCGGGCCATTCCTTTTTCCGAATTTCTCCAGGCGAAAGTCACCGCGGAGCTGTCATCATCGCCATATCAGCGCTGCAAATCCAGACTTCCCAAGCTCATTTTATTTGCTCACCTCGAATTATCTTTGCGCGTGTCGAGGCGTCTATCTATATTCCTAGGCTTTCTATTGCGACCTCACCACAGTTTCACATTTCACAATGGTACGCGCTCAGCATCCCAACTCACTCTTTCAACCCACCGCTTCAAAGCACTAACATAGAATGCTGTACAGTTACCATTGGGCATCCTAACGGCCGCGCAAGGCCACCCGATGCTCGTCGAGCTCAAGAATGGCGAGACGCTGAACGGCCACCTCTCCAACTGCGATAACTGGATGAACCTGGTGCTGAAAGAGGTTGTGCAAACAAGTCCCGAGGGCGACCGCTTCTTCAAGTTACCAGAGGTCTACGTGAGGGGAAACAATGTACGTCTTTTGTCTTTTGTATTTGATGGCTACAGGCTGGATTTGCTATCTGACTGGCTAGCTGTTTGTTTGGCAACGAACCCCGCTAATTGTTCCACTCTATTTAGATCAAATACCTACGGATCCCCGAAGAAATCATCGACATCGTCAAGGAGCAGCAACACGCCCGCGACTCGGGTCGCGGCCGGGGTGGCTACAGAGGTGATGGACGAGACCGGGGTCGTGGAGGCCGTGGACGCGGTCGGGGCAGAGGGCGAGGTGGAAACTAAGGAGAGGAATGTTACCATATTTTCCTTCTTTTTTCCTTATGTTTTTTGCAGAAGAAATGGATATGAAAGATACCCCGGGGAGAGAAGGAGATGGTTGTGAATGAATTTTTTGCTAGGGAACGTCCGTCTGGTGGAATTGAAGTCGAGCATGGCCTTGGCGTATATGGCTCTGTATTATCTTAATGGGAATGTCTGTGGCATTGCATCTGACATGATTGGCAAATGATCTCTTGTTAGCCATTTGGTGCTTATCTTTGATGTGGTTGTATAATCACGTGATCGTAGATATTGATTGAACTTCCCCGGAAATTCCAAAATCAAGAGTGATCTCCCCAACAGCTCCTGATGCCGCAAAAGAAGCTCATACTTGATGGGCTTTGGTATTGCCTCTGTCCATCATTCAACGCGGCTTTGCGACGTCCTGGAGTTTCATTTATCAAGGGAAAGCGAGATCTACAAAGTGGCAGACTGCCCACTCGGACCCCTCTACCGCGAAGATGTTATAGCAGCAGCAAACCCACCGATGCTGAGAATGGGTATACTGGCACAGAAACAGCACCGTATAATACTTCAACTATTGAATCTTCAACTGAGCAACGAAATTCCTATAACAAGCAGTGCGCACCATCGAAGACCGGAACACACCTAGACCACTTCATCGGGATACCAGAAAACCTCGCGGGGCAATCCACGGCGAATCTCGAGTCGAAGCTGAAGGAATTATCGCCTCGCGGGCCCAGAATTCATAGCACGATGCAGATATTACATACGTTGGTGAGGATGCGCCATGTTCGGCCCGGGGTGCGCCATTATCGAGCGTTGATTCTGGCGAACGTAGACCCGGAGCGCGGGTCGCCGGATGCACTGCGTGGATTACTTAAGGAGATGGAGAAGAATGGTATTCCGGCGGATTCGGGGACGCTGCACGCTGCGCTGCAGGTATGAAATTCTTTTGTTTGGAGAACATTCTACGAGTCCAGGCGTTGTTGACACTGGGCTAGGTACTTGCGGTGCACCCCGATTACCTCCTTCGCCAGGAGATCCTGCGGACGTTGCGCGATAGATGGCTTCCATTGAGTCCCACTGGATGGCATTGGGTTGTGGCTGGTCTTCTACGGGAGAACCAGTTCGAGTTGGCGCTGGACCATATTGCGCATATGGAAAGGAAGGATATTGTGGTTCAGGATTGGCTACATGGCTTGCTCATCTATAACCTCTGCGAATTCGAAGAGTTTGATGAGGTAGCTCGATTGATGCAGTCTCGAGTTAACCAGGGCCATGATATGTCATTGGAACTGTGGCGGTATGTGCTGGACGTCGCGAGTACGGCGCAGCATGAGGAGGCTACTCGCCTCGTCTGGGCCCAGATGGTGCAGTTGGGATACCTTCAACCGTCTCGTGAGATCTGCACCAAGGTCCTGACTATGGCATCTCGTGTAGGAGACGCCGACTTGGCAGCGTCAGTGGTTGGGTTTCTGGCAGAAACTGGGGTCAAGCTTGAGCAGAAGGACTACGAGAATCTGGTGGAGACTCATACCACGGCTGGTAGTCTGATGTCAGCATTTGAAGTCATGTGCTCGATGCGCAAGGCTGGCATGATCCTGGCAGAGAACACCATGCGATCTGTCCGTACGTATGTGATCCAGACGAAGATTCGCCCGCGCGACGCATGGGCAATGCTCAAACGGCTGAAAGCATCGAAGCATGATATTCCACCCGAGTGCGCCCGGGTTGTCATGGAGCTGTGTGAGCATGAAGCACAGGACGACCCATTTGCCGTGGATGAAGGGGTAGAATTGTACAAAGATCTGTACACATTATGCCCTGGAGGAGCGGATGTTGCCATCTACAACACACTAGTCAGCATGTGCCGCCACGCACAGAACCGCGAGGCAGCCATGTTCGTTGTGAAGGAAATGGCCTCGCTCGGAGTGGTCCCCAACGCTAGGACCTTTGAAAGCCTCATCCTTATGTGTCTCGACGCAGGCAACTATGAATCCGCCTATCTCTACTTCCAAGACATGCTCGAGCGCGGCTTCATACCGGGCGAAGGAGCAAAGACTGAAATCCGCGACCAGTGTACCGGGGCAAGCGACAAATTCGCTGTCCAGTTGAAGTACCATCCGAACGTCCGTGGAGATCTGGTCCGCACCAAAGAACCGGGGGATACATTGGTGCCGAAAGATCGGATCAAGAAATCATCATCGCCTCCTGCGTGGTATGTCCAGGCTCCCAAGGAGAGCTGGATTATTCCAAACTTGTCAAAAGACGAGCGCCGGGCTGTCACTAAGGCGCGGAGAAAGGCAAAGAGGCGACGGATGGCGATTGCTCGGGGGAAAGCAGAGGAGGGATGGATGGACCATGAGGCCGGGGGATTGGAGCCAGAGGTCAAGGTTTGATGTATTGTATTCTATACATGAGTGTAACTGTACGATACCGCCTAAGACACATCCATACTATTGTCTAGACTATTCCGTACTCTGCACATGTCTCTGAATCTCCAACGGAACGCGCCCGACCCGGAGCTAAGTATAGCCAGACCAGTCGGGAACCCGAGCTTGTTGCATAATTCTCCGGTGGATCCGGTTCGACCAGACCATACTGTACTGACTCTGACTCTCCGACTCGCAAGTGATCCATCCATTTACCTACACTTGTGCCTGGTGCCTGTCTCACCTGTCGGTTTGCAAGTCAATGCTGAAACAACATGTTTTTCAACCCTCCGGCGTAGTATACGGCGCCGAGTCGGAGGATCTCAGGAACGAGACGTGCAAAACAGTTGACTCGCCGCGATCTCAGGGTCGAAACATGCATGACCGGAGTTTACCATTTTTGGGCTATTTTTTGGCATGTTTGAAGTTGATTAATATGATGCAGGATTCCTTGGCTTCAGGACGGAGTGTTCCGTAGGTAAACAGGTTTGTACTTGTGCTTTGGACGGGGTCGGTGTGCATACTCTCGGGGTATTTTGTAGACATCGCTGCATTGACAGTGCCAACTCGGAGAATTTCATTGCTTGCCATAACGGCATCAACTGCACATTCTTCGGCCAAAAGCAATCGTCTACTTCGTACTTGTGCAGAGCTAGAATTTGGTTCTGACGAAACTGACTTCATCGCTATAAATAACCGAAATTAGGATCATCAACGGAGTTTGGGGGAAGAACAGACGATTCCGGGGGATGTTTGAGCTCAAAACTGAGTATGGACAGTGAGCGATATTCAGATCAAAGCATAGCCTAGTCTAGTATCAATAGCAGAACACAGACCAGAGCACACCATAATATAGCACAGTAAAAGATAACCAAGGAATAAAATGATCATCGATTGTCCCGAAAGAGTAAATTCAGGAGAGCGGATTTCTTGGCGGGTTCCTTATAAGGCTTCTTTTTCTCTTCTCCCATTCTCCATCTTTCATTCAAACTATCCTTCTCATTTCTAATATCTAATTCTGTATAAAGTTGTGCATCTGTACATATACAAACTCTATCAAAATGCAGCTCACCACCATCCTCACCACCGCCCTCCTCTCCTCCGTCTCCCTGGCCGGCACCTTCAAAACCCTCTCCAAGAGCAAGCCCAGCCCAGCCCTGACCTGGAACGTCACCAACTTCAACACCAGCTGCACCTCGGGCGACTGCACCTACAACTTCCACATCGCCGGCCAGGGCACCCCCAACACCCCCGGCTTCAACACCACCTGCACCGGCGCCACGGGCAAGGAGGACTACCAGCCCTGTGGCAACGAGCAGATCTCGGCCATTGTTGACCCTGCCAAGTCGTCGTCGCGTTGGAACGTCGAGGTCCAGCACACTTGGGTCAAGGGCGAGGCGCAGTTTTGGGCTGTCGGGAGTTCCAATGCTACTGCTCCGGCGAAGCGGTTCAACATTACTGTTGATGAGCAGTATGGTGTTGCCTAAATGGGAATCTTGAATGCGTCTTTGTACAGTTTATGGTCCGGATGTTCTTTGGATGAATTGGGTTGGACTTACTTAATGTCTGGATTTATGCCTGTGGTTATTTTCATGTCTCTCATTATGTCTCTGGATGATACTTTGAATATTCAAACTAAATGCTGGCGGTGACATCATCCCGCCAACACCTCCATTTCTCCATCTTCAGCTGGATATCTTTTGCCATCCGTGGCTGTGATCCTATACCTACAACTAGTAATTAAATACTAGCACAACCCCTTTCTATAAGTAATCTCAATCTATTGAAATGGTATGTGCGCCGTCGTCCCCTCCCACTCCCGTGCCCTGCAGCTGCAACAAAACACCGAATTGGACTCACGCAAACTTGCAGGTTCTGTGCAACTCCATTCCTCGATCTTAATAGGAGCTTTTCAAGTATTAGGGCTCTGCAGCATGGTACGTCAGAATCCGCATTTTCCCCCCATTCTTGCCCCTGTTTCGCCGAGACTGACCTGTTGCTTGGCGGGTTTAGGCGTCGATCCTGCGACAAATCGTGGCCGGCCCGCGATTGCAACATCCCGAGACCGGGTTGGATCTTTGCTATGTTACGGATGATAGTGCGTTATTCTAATCTGAGGTTGCCGAGTGGAAATACCTACTAACACTGCTAACTGCAGTCATCGCAACATCGGGCCCCTCCCTGAATTTCCCCAAGCGAGCGTACCGCACCCCCCTCGACGCCTTGGTTCATTTCCTCGACTCGAAGCATGGCCCCGAGTGGTGTATATGGGAGTTTCGCGCGGAGGGCACTGGATACCCTGACTCGGAGGTGTATGGACGAATCCACCATTTCCCCTGGCCGGACCACCATCCCCCGCCGTTCGCGCTTATCCCCGCCATGATGGCCAGTATGCGGAACTGGGTGCAGAGGCTGGATGATAACGATTCGAAAGATTCAGACGAGGGTGGGAAACCGTCGGATAAAGGGAAGCGGGTGGCTGTTGTGCATTGTAAGGCTGGTAAAGGTCGCAGCGGGACAGTCGCGTGCAGTTATTTGATCAGTGAGCAGGGGTGGAAACTTGAGGATGCACTTCAGCGGTTTACAGAACGTCGCATGCGGAACGGGTTTGGGGCTGGGGTTAGTATTCCCAGTCAGCTGCGATGGGTGGGATATGTGGATCGGTGGGCGAAGTCGATGAATAAGAAGTATGTTGAGCGGCCGGTGGAGATTCTCGAGATACACGTCTGGGGATTGAGAGATGGGGTCAAGGTCGCGATTGAGGGTTTTGTCGAAGAGGGGAAGCAGATCAAGTGCTACCACCTGTTTCATCGCAGTGAGAAGACGGTTGTCGACGATGGTAAGACGCTGTACGGTGGGAAGGATGGAGAGAATGACAATAAGAACGACTCCCAAGAACCTCTGTCGGCCGTGTCAGGCACGTCTTCGAAGTCTTTGTTTGCGCCCTCTACGGAGTCTACCGTCACCAGTCAATCCGGCAATTCGACGCCTACCAAGCGCATCAATGCCATCCTCCTCCGCCCCAGCAAACCCGTCATCCTCCCAAGCTCCGACGTGAACATTGATTTCGAACGACGCAGCAAAGCCGCCTACACCGGCTGGGCGATGGTCACATCCATCGCTCACATCTGGTTCAACGCCTACTTCGAAGGCGGCGACCAACACGCCTCGAATGTCTTCGAGGCCGACTGGGAGGCCCTAGACGGCATCAAGGGCACAACGAAGAAGGGCGTGAGAGCCCTCGACCGCTTGAAGGTAGTCTGGCGCTACCCACCTCCGTCTGAACTGGGCCTCCAAAAAGATCAAAAGGGAACCGACGTCATCGCCCCAGTGACAGCAGGCCAAACAGTCACCGAGCCCAAACCCGGCGAACCAATCCCTGAGGCCGAGCCAGCGGACTGGCGCGGCCAACATCGCGATCCCAGCGGCGGGCCACTCCGCGAACAGGATCACGAACAGGATCTGAATAAAGAAAACCTCATCCCGCGCGAGCGCATCGCAGAAGCAACAGATCCCCAACACGAGCCAGCTTCCAAGGGCCTAACCATCCAAACAGAGCACCCATTCATCACTGGTGCTAGCACCACTGCTGCATCAGCTGCGTCGGCCACATTACACTCCTTCCATGGTCTGGAGAAGGAACTAGGATTGAGAAAGCAGACCGATGAGAGTCATGATGTGAGTCTGGCGAATAGCGACGATGAGCTTGGCCAGGGGAAGACGAGGAATCATAAGGCGCATGTTAGCGCTGCGCCTGGTGCTGCGCCGGGTGTTTCGGTGGAGGATAGTCTTAATGTTAATAAGGATACGGAAAGTGTACAGGCGCATTCTGGGAATAAGGCGGATAAGGAATAGATACTTACTGGTTTTGGATAATGTAATATAGCTATCACTATACCAGCTGCACAGGGTGATTTGGAGTAAAGTAATATATATGGATTACAATACAACCTAATGATATCATGGTAACATCCGTTGTGAGATGTACGGAAGTGAATTCTAGCCAGTCAGCTACAACTTATCAATAGGAACTGTCAAGAGTGAATTGCCCTAAAGCTACTTACACTGGAGCCAGGGTTTCCTCCTCCTCTTTTCTCTCTAGCACTCTATATCTCACCCGATCCTATTCTCAATTTCTCCCCTCTGTTAGACATTCCATAGCATCGATATAGCATGCATCATGACTTAACAGGCTCAGTCCCTATAACCATTACCATACCTACCAGGCACTCAATTCATGAGACCAAGGACCTCGCCTACCACCATGCGTGGCCCTGGATTTGGAAGCAATTTTATCGAGGACACAGAACACTAGGCGGAGGATCGAATCGTGAGCAAGCTCACAGCAATGAAAGTTAAGACTAGCCTTAGAACCATGTCCATTGCAATGCATGGTAGGGTCTCGAAATGAAGGAGTGAGATTATTGCCTTCCCCCTCTCTCCTCCTGTTTATTTGTTCCATGACTTTGACTGATGGGGTTTCATAGTGTGAAGAACACTTGGAACACATAATGCGGTTCTCGACAACATTGTCCAACGGGCAAAACCTCACCATAAAGACAAACAGGAGATTGCTGAACGACGCAAGAGACTTTTCCTTCCTGAATGAAACTCTGGAAACCCGGCACCGACAGTTCTAGGGCTATATGGAAAACAAGAGCAGGGCCTGTCAGGACATACCCGAGAAACCTTGCCGACGACAAACATGTCACGAAAGGGATCTGGGTCTTCCGTGGAGTTCGAGGTTCTCGCCAGAATGATAGAGCGATAATAAAGACGGCCTTTGGTATAAGGTTGCCGGCCATAGGATCGGGCCATCATCTAGTCATGCAATACTCTTACGACACGCATGCGCCGCTAGAACAGGCAAGAATGCCCTGTTAAAGGGGGTACAGGTGGTTTTTTAGAACCTTTATCCTACCCTGTTCCTACTCCATCGCTACCAATCACCATTCATTGGAGCAAATCGACATAGACGCCCTATGATACCATAAAAGCACTGGGCTGAAAATGGTGAATGCTAGACGAGTGCCTACGTGACGAATACTGTTGGTTCGAAAACCGCAACAGCATGCGAGGAGAGACATCACGCATGCCCGGTGTCGATCAAGCCAGTGAGTCAGATGCATCTCCAGGAAGCGAAAAGTATCATATCAACACCAGAATGCTATCAATGCCAGGACCGGCCTTCACTTGTCCCATCTGCAAGAAGACAAACCTACCAACCAATATTCTTCCATGCTGCCGGGTTGTTTGCATCGCATACACTTTGGTAAGCCGCAATAGCGTCGATATGATAAATGGTAGCCAAAGCACCTTGATCTGATGGGCTATATCAGGCCTTGACATTTTATTTGTCGAATCGGGCGATATTTTGTCTAGGCATTATGGTGGCGGGATCCATATCTTCTAAGCGAAGACTGTTGTTACATGCCCAAGGACAGAGACTAGCCACGCAAGACACTCCCCAGATGCACTTGTGAGATAAGTCCAGACTGATCGCTTCTGGAATGGCCTCACCTCAACAAGCCAGCAAGGCATTTTGCGCCACCAAGCAGCCGACACTATAGTCAACAACCAGATTTTTGGTGTTGTATCTCTCTTACGCTATAGCAATATAAGCGTCTAACTAGATCCAGACGTCATGTGTGTTTGTTCTCGAGCAATTAAGATGAACCATTAATGCGAGAGCGCATCAGCGCAATCCTTCACCCAACTTTAAACTGAATGCTAACAAGGTCAGTTGGCAGGCAGAGTCCAGGTTCGAAGCGAGGCAACTGCCGAGTGCCGAAAAGGCGAGCAATGAACCTATACTTAGCAAGCCTGAACGTGGCAAAGACCATCACAACAATGGAAAACATATATCGCCCCTTATGCAAGGCAAGCAATGAGGAAGCCACACTAGCCTGCTCACACGAGCGGTACCAGATCTAATCTGAGCCCGAAGTTTAAATGCTGAAGACAACAGCATCACGGAGCCATTAATGGCTGCAATTTCAGCCGATTATTATTTCGCCTAGCCCTATTTGTGGTGTTTATCGCTTGTGCAACCTTCAACTTGAAGATTACACTTCATCCTACTCGTCAATGAAGAACAATGTGCCAAATTTTGTATGCATCGTTTGAGGGTGCTCAACGTTATCGAGAGCTGAGGAAGAACACATCAAAATCCAGCGTTCATTCATTCCCCGCCAATGCAGGCAATGTGACAGCCCAACAGTCTACTACGCCAACAAGGATCTGCTCCGGCTCCGAGTTGCAATCCACCGCGACATGCCGACCCCAATGCTATGCCTCGTAAAGGATGGCAAATGCTCTCGCGTTTCGGTCCACAATGATACAGACTATACCATTGTCTAGAGAATATGAACAGGCCAGTAGATAAGCAGAAGGAAAATGGAGGAAAAGGTTTAGATTGCTTTCAGCAAGCGTTTGGTCGCCTTTTGGCCGCAGTAAAGATGGGGATTCAGGGAGTTAATCGAATTGACGCTTCGGACACTTGTTTTCAAATACGCCCTTGAAAGATTTTAATACTTTAACATACCATAGAATAAACCATTGAACATTTGAGTAGAAATAGTGTACATTCGAATTATGACTGGTATCCTAACCCAACGCCATCATTGCAACATCTTCAAGATGATATATATAAAAACCATAACATGGCCATCGTAGCCCATACTTATACGCATATATGCATAGCAACCCATTAACAAATTTTAAAACGAAAGCACCAAAAGGATCGGAGAATCTACTCCTTAATTTCAGTCGGCTCAGCCTCCTCCCGCTGCTCCTCACCCCTCTTATCATTCTCATCGCCATGAGGGTGCATATCATGCACAATGCCCTCCGGGGGCACCCAGGAAGAGCTCTTCCAGGGCTTGACGTGCAGTACGTACATGGTGTCGACTTCCTCGAGGGTGCGGCCTTGGGTCTCGTTGACGAAGAAGTACACGACGAAGATGCCGACGAAGCAGCAGCCGGCGAAGACGTAGCCGTAGGCGTAGTCGATGGCACCGGAGATGAAGGGCGTGAAGAAAGAGATGAGGAAGTTCCAGGTCCAGTTGGAGGCGGTTGCAATTCCGATGCAGACGGCGCGGTAGCGGGCTGGGTAGAGCTCACCGCAGATAGCCCACACAATGGGACCCCATGTGGTGGCATATCCTGAAAAATTATGAGTTAGTTGGGAACTAATTGTGGTTTGTGGTGGGCGGATGGACAAGGTGTCAAAAAGGGGCGGGAAGGGGGAGAAAACATACCGACAATGAAAAGACAGGTAAAGGCAATCATAACATTACCAGCCGAGTCGCTAACACCAAGTTGGTAGTGACCAACCGAAGCCCAGATCATGAAACAGACAAACATCCAAGCACCACCGAGGATGAGCGACTTGCGACGACCCATGTGCTCAACAATGTACAGGCCAGGGAAGGTCATACCAAAGTTGACAGCACCAAGAATAATCTGGGTGATGTAGCTGTCCAGACCGATGGTTCCGAAGATACTGTTACCGAAGTAGAAGATGAAGTTGGCACCGGTCATCTGCTGCAGCGACTGAAGCACGATACCAAGGATGGTACGGTGCAACATGCGAGGACCAGTGAAGATCTCGTGCCATGGGGCCTTGCCGGCTCTCTGCTCCTCGTCGAACTTATCCTTCATGTCTTGCATCTCCTGGGCGATGCAGCGGTGGTTCGAGGGGACACCGTACAGCTTGCACATGACCCGGCGGGCTTCCTCGAAGCGGCCGCGGCCGTAGGCGAAACGAGGCGACTCGGGCAGGAACAGGGTGCCAATACCCAGGATGAGAGGCCAGGCAAAGCCAACACCCATGGTGATACGCCACGAAGCAGTCGAGGCGATGTTGTGGGTGCCGTAGTTGACAATGTAGGAGATGAAGATACCGAAGGCGACGAACAGCTGGAAGGCACTGACCATGGCACCACGGACCTGACGGGGTGCAGACTCGGACTGATACATGGGGACGATGGACGAGAGAGCACCGACACCCAGACCGGCGACGAGACGGCCCACGGCGATCTGGTACCACTTGGTGTCTGTGGCGATTTGAACGATGATGCCGACCATGTGGACGACGGCCCAGAACGAGATGGAGTATTTACGGCCGATACGGTCTGCGATGGGGGCGGCGACTAGAGCTCCAACCATGGTACCAATGGAGAGCTTCATACGTTAGTATAACTCTTCTCAACCCTTCTTGGTAAGTACATACCAGACCAACAATCAAACCATTCCGGACGTTACTGAAACCGATCTCCCCGTTGCCCATGTCCTCACCGAACCGTTGCTTGAAGTCGTTCATAGTAGTGAAACCGGAGATTTGACCTATCCTGCCAGTTAATAACAAGCCATGAAGGCCTGGCCGGAAGGTAGGGCTTACCAGTCGAGTAACCGAAGATGAAACCACCCATGGACACACAGATACCCAGCATGAAGGACCGCCATGTCAGATACTTGACAGGGCTGTCGTCGATGATGCCAGTATCCTTCTCGGCATTCGAGTCTGACCGAGCTGGGGTGGAGGACTGGGAGTTGTCCTGAGCCGAGGGCTGCAGCTTGGATAGGAACTTGGGAACACCCATTGTGTCTATCTACCCCAGAGTATAAGAAGAGACAAACAAACAAAAGGAAGAAGAGAGGGATAGGGAAGGGAAGAGAAAAAGTCAAAGGAAGGGAGGAACCCGGGGCGTTCTTATATTGCCCGGCAATCCAAACAACCTCATCTCCCTCCCCGTCAACAACTGGGACCTGCCAAGGGAACTACAAAACGGGAAAATTAGAAGGGTAAAAAAAAAAAAAGAAAAAGGAAATTGTGGATATCGGGGTCTCTCCGGGGGAGATGCCGTGGTCACTGGTCACAGAAAAGACGCACGGGGAAAAAGAGGGAGGGAACCATCTGGCACCGGCTGGAGACGTTTCCTACCTCATGCAAGGCGCTGAGGCTTGACTCGGGAAGCCGTCATTGGCCCGAAGCGAGAGAAAGACAGAAATGGATACCCGAGTCGGTAGTCTAGTCGGGGACAATGTCGGATTGGCTTCATTTCCGCCGTGTGGAGAAACGAGCGGAGGGTGAAATGTGGGCAAGTGGTGGGAGAACTCGGGGAAAAACCACACGAATGGTGGAGAGAGCCGTGGAGAACCGGAGATGCGTTATGACTACATATCTTTGCCCTCGTTATTACGCTTCGGGCATGAATATGAGATGTTTTATGTTTACTGTACCGACCGGCATGCCGTACGGATATACGGATCATGCCGGCTCGCTTTCTTCTGCTTCAGTTGAATCTCTTCATGACTTCGACACATTGTCCATGCCGTACGTACATAATCTGGAGTAGTGACAGCTACGGAGTATTCGAATAGTCGCGTGACTGCACGCTCCACATCCAATATCGTTCCCTGCCTGCTGACGTTGTTTCTCCCATGGCACCGGCATTCTAGAAGCTTACGGTTTTGGCTTGGGCCCTCCGTATTTACGAGTAAACAAACATTACCCTAGCCAAAGTCTCAATACAGCCAGACATTGCAAGGGGTATCCGAAACACCGGAATGCAAGCCCATGTAGAACAAGCATGAACAATGGATTCTGATTCGTATTCCCTGTGTAGGTAGAGTACCGGTATGAGAGAAAAAGAAGCAGACGCCCCACTGATCCCCTTTCCGCATTCTTACGAAATCGTCACCAATCGCTTACTGGGTGAAGAATCCGTGCCGAGACTTGCTTTCATTCCGCCGGCCGTATGGGTACTAACACCGCACATATATGGTCGGGATCCGACCGGTGCCGGTTTTTTAGCTTATTGAATTAGTTGATCCGTTTCTCGGCATTGCCGAGCATTGTCTGTCGAGCCTATGCACTCTGTGCTGCCCGGATGGCATGAAGAAGGCCGGAAAAGAGGCGAAAAGAGGCAAAAAGAACACCGGTAAACTGAGAGACGAGGAATGTCTTTTATATCTACACACGCTGAAGTTATCAGAAAAGCACGACATCCCTGATAACGGACGAGAGTGCCCCTGGGAGGACTGGTCGGAATCGGGGGCCACTCGGAATCGGGAGGCCGTCGGTGTGCCGAGTTGGTTAAACTCTGCCGTTTGTGCTCACCGGTGCCGATCATGCCGTTTCTATCTACTTTCCAGGTATCGGAATGTTTGCACTCCTGTCTGTCTGTACATTGAGCGTACCTGTGCTTACTTGCACAGTATCGAACACCTACTTGTGTGTCCTGCGTCTGCACAGAAGCCATATCTATGAATACACTCAGAGCAACAGAGTGCACGACAAGCTTTGCTAAACCGCAAATTCGAACCTTGCAAAATCTTCACCCAGCCGATCATTCGGAACTAGTCCGGTATGGTGTGACTTTTCCTCGTCAAGACTGTTCTTGTCGGGTTTAGTGCCGTCGGTTTCGGATTGCGGTGAAAATTTGCATCGGATCGGGATGCCGTTTTTATTTTGTATCAGGCTAGTCTGGTTTAGTCGGTCCGGTTAGCCCTTGTGGTGTTGTGTCCGTGTCCGGGATTTGTATTCTTAGGATTTTGCTCTGTTAGGAGTACTCTGTACTCTTGCTTGATATGTACAGAACATGGCATGGAGGAGAGGATAGTAGAACAGAAAAATTGTACAGTCTAGAGTCAAGAAAAAAAAATCCGTAGAGAAAACCGTGACTCATTTACTTACTCGCCCAGAGTTTGCTTACTTGTACTATACACATGCACTCAAACACTGATAAGCACCATCCAAACACTAACATCACTGACTAACCCAATTCCCCCGAAGTCCTGTCATAACTTCGGAGAAAGAACGGAACACGGAGAATTGTACTGGTGTTCCTCCACACTGCTGTGTTCACGCTACTGCAACCCTACTCATGGAGTAGTAGCCAACCCCATGGCTACATCATCGAGCAGGAATCGTGCATCTGGAGTATATTCTGGAGTAGATGGAGAGTCGGTTCGGTACACTCCGCACCGCTCCATGAGACTCCATATGGAGTTCTCGGTATGGAGTGCAGGATGGAGTTGAGTGCTTGTTTGCTGGGTTCCTACGTCATGCGTTTGGTGTATTGATATATCGGGCCATGTGTTGTCGGGTGTGCGATTTTAGAAATGATATACGATGCTGCGTTAAGTCTGGTTTTATCCCTCATATAGAGACTTGTATTCGGATAGCATCACTCCTCGACATCATGTCCGGTACGGCATGTCTGCTGGTCCACACATGTGTTTTTCACGCCGTCTTACGGGATGGTGCCATCCGCCAAACCCATTTCCGCATGTGGCTTCCTCGATGCATTTCATTCGTGCTCTTAGTTGCAGTCTTACAAGAGACTGCTTCAACCATTCATGTAGCATGTTCGGACTGCTAAAGACCGGCGCATAGCCCGTTCAACTGAGATATTGCCTTCCCTGGTTGCCATATGCCATATCAATGCTGCATGTAGGATAAAGCGTCAGCAGACACAACAAACCCCAACCACGTCCCACGCTTCAGGTCGTCTCCTTTATCATAGTCGCAAGCACAAGCTCTTGGTCGCTTACTGCTTCGAAGCAAGCTCGGTAGGTCTGCTTTGAAACTGCGAGACTGGGCCGTCAACATGGCAGGGGAAGCGCACGAGTGTTGCCGGTTCGATGACTTACCAGGTCGCTGTCTGCTTTCGTGTTAGCATATAAAACATGGAGCCGATTGAAAGGCTCTTTGC
The DNA here is from genome assembly GCF_000600275.1 of Aspergillus ruber CBS 135680. NCBI lineage: Eukaryota > Fungi > Ascomycota > Eurotiomycetes > Eurotiales > Aspergillaceae > Aspergillus > Aspergillus ruber. The sequence goes on from NW_024467301.1 coordinate 720,171, forward strand.
CTGCATGGTACAGTCGGTTTAATCGCAAACCAAGCACCGAAATTTCGAGCTTGCTGGTAGGACACGGGGTTTGCTCCTTTCCCTTCGTGCCTATTCCACATCGCCCACCTTATTGTGCTCTCGTCTCATTTCTAGTCGACATGATTGTCGAGAAAGGTTTCTGTTCGAGCCCGTTGGTCCTTTGTTGCTCCCATCGATCTGTGAGCTGCAGAAAGTAACTTCTAGTAGAAGAAATAGATTTTCTTTGTCCATTCCGATGACGGCTAGTTATCGTATAATTCAATTTGACCAGTCCTGTATAACTTCTGGCCTGGTTCAATTAATGCAAGCGGAGCTGGAATATATACTTACAGACGACCAACCCACCACTTGACAATTATATCAACGGACAACAACACAAGCAACAACAATATCGTTCCAAAGACTTGCTGGCACGCAGTGCATCCTTTTCAATGCGTCAGATTGTCAATTAACATTGGGATCGCGTATGACCGCTTTTTTTTTTTTTTTTTTTTTTTTTTTTCAGTATGCTATTCCACCGAGAACTTCCACCTGAATCTCTGTTGGATAAGACGGAAAGAAGCACTGTGTATCGTAGAATGCTTTGTAAACGTGTTGAGAATGTTGTAAAGGTGACGATTTAGTTCTTATGATGTTCTTATGGTAGAGACAAGGCCTCATAACCTCTCATGGATGAAACAGCACCGGATGGGTGGACTCCCATGAGGGATGAGAGATTTTCTTACTACAGCAGTGTATTCACTCTAGCTATGTGGCAGACACAGAACCACTCCAATGACTTATGGTTGGTATTCACTTAGTGTGATGTCCTTGGCTCTATATAAATATACCGGTCTTGATTATTGGGTGGAGGGTTTACCATGATCTCATGGTCAATCACTGCCATGGATCCATCACTTGCCATTATAGTGGTTGAATTGTTGCTTCATCAAACGTTGGCATTTCGTTGAAGATAAATCGCACATTAGCTAGAATACATTCAACAATCCTAACTCATCAATCGGTTATTGCTGTCATCCCCACTCATATTGTACTAGTACCACATGGCACCTGCATCTGTTCACACCTAAGTAGCCTTCTTCCCCTTCTCGCGCTCCGCCTTGCGCAACGCCCGTGTCCGAATCGACTCATGCATGCCCTTATTCTGCCCAAGCACAGTCTTATTCATAACGCCAGCAACACAGGTCAAAAACCACGCCATCAACCCATGACTCCAGTACGGCGACGAGCTATACGCATATCCCGGCGACCCACCATTCCGTCCAATCTTACCCAGAACAGACTTGACAAATGCGCGGGGGTCCGGAATCGTAGCACTGGTCTTGCGTACCTTCGACATGGCCGATGTGATCAGATACGCCTGCACGAGTTCGACTGTGATACCGTGCTGTTCGAGCTCTGCGCCCAGGGCCGTCGACCACTGCTGCAGGAAGGCCTTGCTGCCGGAGTACGTGGCCAGGAGCGGGGTGGGGAGGAGACCGCCGAAGGAGCCCATGGTCAGGACCAAGCCGCGCTTGCGCTGGGCCATTCCCGGGACGACGAGTTGCGTGGTGCGCAGGGTACCCGTGCAGTTGATGGTGATGATGTCGTTCATTTCATCCTCGGGGGTCAGGGCGAAGGGGACGGGGATGCTGTGGGACTTTCCAACGTTGTTGACCAGGACTGCAACGTCGAGTTCATCGATGGCCGCCTTGAGGTTCTCGTAGTCGGCGTCGTTGTTCTGGGCATAGTCCATCGACACGCTCTTGGTTTGCACGGAGGGGTTCTTGGCTTTAATTTCATCTTCCAGGGTGGCTAGTTTCGAGGCGGTGCGGGAGACGAGGAGGATATTGAAGCCGGAGCGGGCGAGTTGTAGGGCGAATTCTTTTCCTAGGCCATCGGATGCTCCGGTGATCACGGCCCAGCTGCCTTGGGGACCGAACGAGCGGAGCTGCAGTCGAGTTAACCATCAGTTACAATGCCTTTTGAAATTCCAATTGATGGTGAATAACATACCGGCTTTCCAGGAAGCACAAAAAGACTCAGAATAACGCGAATAAATGTCAACGCCTTCCAGACAATGTAGAAAGCACCGGTAGACAGCAGCCCAAACGCAGCCACAGCCTGTGGGCCAGGGGCCACACTGAACTGCCAGTTGGACAGACAGTCCGAGTATTTTGACAGGAACTCCATTGTCTATTTGTAAACAATTGAGAAAAGACGTTCGATAGACAGAGTGGTGTGTCGTGGCAGAAAAGTTGAGCCGACGCCAAAATGTTGGGGGATTGGCGCACGTGCCATGTCACCTCGGCTTACGGGGAGCTCGTCCTCAAGGTGCTGCACTAACCATACTGTGTTCTCAGGGTACTCTGTACTTATTCAAGTGAACAATTCAACCAACATGGCCGAATTACTTTCTTATCTCCCCCCCTTTGAGGGCCTCCTACCCAAGTGGCTGTTCCTCGTACGCAACCACCGCACCGAAGATAGAAAAACACCTCACGACTAACGAAACCAGGTCTCCGTAATCTCAACCGCAAACAGCCTCCAAGCCTACCGTTCCCCCTCCTACGCCGCGCAGCTTTACAATGCCAAAACCCCCTCCGGCCAATCCCACACCAACGCTCTCGCCTCCCGCACCTTCGGCACCTGGACCTTCCTCTCCTCGATTGTCCGCGGATACGCGGCGTATAACATTACGACACCGGTAGCTTACGATTTGGCGGCGTGGAGCTTTGGAATAGCGCTGATGCATTTTGTGGGAGAGTGGTTGGGGTTTGGCAGTGCGGAGCTTAGGGGGAGGTTTGTTGCGCCGTTGATTGTGGCCAGTTCGAGCTTGGTGTGGATGTTGACGCAAAGGGAGGGATATCTTGCTGCTTGATTTGAGAACCAGGCGGTGGTAATACGAGGATGAATATCCATTGATTATGTCTATATCTGAACTCAACCGTCCAGCTTCCTCCTGTACAGCTCTCCTCCGCAATTCCGTAACCTGGCAGCGGCTTGCTCGGGAGTAATGTCCCGTTGCGGCTCGCCCATCATTTCATACCTGCACAGTCAGCATCGTCCAAGATTCCAGTAAAGGGGCTCGAGAAGACTTACCCAACCAAGAACTTCCGCACAGTAGCACTCCGCAGCAGTGGTGGATAAAAGTGCAAATGCAAATACGACGCCTCAACCTCCTCTTCCGTACCATCAAGCGGCGCCTGATGGATACCCATACTGTACGGGAAACTCGTCTCAAACAGGTTATCGTACCGCCGGGTGATCTCAGCAATAGCCTCAGCCAACTGACCCTTCTCACTGGCATCCAGATCCACCAGCGCACGCTTATGCTTCTTGCTCACAATCATAGTCTCGAACGGCCATGTCGCCCACCATGGACACACCACCAGAAACGCCTCGTTCTCGAAAACCACACGCTCCTGCTTCTTGCTTTCCAGTGCCGCATAGTCCTCTAACATGTGCTTACCGCCGCGCTCGCGCCGGTACTTTTGCAGCTGCTCCAGTTCCATCGCAGGTTCTTCCGGCAGCGAGCTGGTTGTCCAGACTTGTCCGTGCGGGTGTGGGTTCGAGCAGCCCATCGCAGCGCCCTTGTTCTCGAAAATCTGCATATACCGGTATTGCTCCCTGGGCTTGGTCAGGTTGGCAGTGGGCGAGTTGGGAGGCAGCGTGGTAGCCGGGGCGATGGCAGCAAGCGGCGACTTAGGCGACAGGTGCGACGTGTAGAGCTCTGTCCAGGCTTCGATGACGGGGGTGATTTCTGCGGGCGACAGATCGGCCAGGGTGAGGTTATGCGCTGCGGAGAAGGTGAGGACGTAGCATTTTCCGGTAACTGGTTCTGCTCTTAGGAACATGGACTCGAGGTCTGCCAAGTTAACTACCAAATAAAAGACGCAAAAGGGGACTAGCATACCATCGGCATTGTCCGGATTGTAAGACGCCTGCTCCTCCTTGACCGCGCTGTAGTCGTTCACGAAGATAAAGGTGCTCTCGTACTTGGGGTTGGTATCGCCCTGGGCGCGCTTGTTGCCGGGGCACAAGTAACAGCTGGGATCGTAGTTGGGGAGGGTGTTCTTGGAGGGGCTCTCCTGCTGTCCCCTGCGCTGTGTTAGCTCTGTTATGTCGTCGCATGGGGATCAACGGTAGGCTTACTGCCAGGGTCTCTTGGTCCGGTGGGGAGACACCAAGATGTAGGAGCCCCGCAGAGGGTTGAATCTGCGGTGGGAGATGTCGTCTAGCACGTTTTCAGCCATGGCGAAGTGATATGCTGTCTTGTATGGTAGTGGGAGAAAAATTTGACGGGGAAGCGCTTTTAAAGAAGGGACTATGGAGCTCCGGGGAATAATAGTGGGGTCCGGAGATAGAGCCGAGTGAAGACGGCAAGCCGCGGGGATTTCTCCAGTGTCAGGGTCGGAATACCCCGCTGCTGCACTACCTTTCTCATTGACTTGGCATGGATGAGTATCCGTACCTACAAGTACCTTGGCTATGACACTGGACAAACCACCTTAGCCCCTGAGACCGAACCAAAATGCCCATGTGTTTTCCTTTTTACACAAGGACGCGGTATATCACCTCGTGTATGACAGAGTCAGGCTTGAATCCAGTAATCCCTGTGCATGCGCATACAAAGAACTTATACCATACAGGGGTATAGAATGATCTGCTGTACACGGGCTTGCGGCTATAAAAACCAGTTTACTCTCTCGTTTGATAAACCTCATCGACTTTATCTATCTCATATATAGTTGGACGAATTGATATACTGGTTAAAAATGCTGGATATATCCTTGAGGGTGCTACTGAGGAGTGCAGGTATTCATCGCCCTTGTCATTTCACCTATACATAAGGCTAAGAAGAAACAGCGACGAAGAAGTAAAAGCGAGCTTCGACGTCAACGTCTTCAGCCAACTCCGCATACTTCATGCCGTCCTCCCCAGCATGCGTGCCCAGAAATCCGGCGTCGTTGCAGGCCTAGGCTCGATAAGCGGCTGGTCCGGCGTTCCGGCCGCAGGTCTATACTGCGCGACCAAAGCCGCAGTCGCCATCTACACTGAGGGGTTGCGTGATGAATTTGCTGAATTCGGTATACAGACGACATGCATTGGGCCGGGGTTCTTCCGTACCAGTGTTCTTGTTGATGATGATGGGAATAAGGTGCGGATTAAGGGGCGTATTAAAGAGTTGGAGAGTGTTACGAAGCGGACTGGTGAGATGCTGAAGAATTATAATCAATATCAGCCCGGGTATCCGGTCAAGGGGGCGCAGGTTATTGTTGAGACATTGACGGGGACTGGACGTTGTAAGGGACAGTCTGCCTCCTCGGTTGGCGCTGGGGAGGGATGCGGTGCGGGCTATAAGAGCAGCTATTGAAAGGAATCGCGAGGGACTGGATTTGTGGAAGGATTTGGCAGCGACGACATACTGTGATGATGTGCAGTAATGCATCGTGACTTTGATACAACTTAGATTCTTGTTCGGTTTCTTACAGAAATTCTATGCATCGCAGATAGAGCTCTGCGGAACCAGCGAGATGGATGCATGAGGTATAATCGAGGCCTAGCTGTTAGAAAACTTGGTACAAAGTCTCCAATATACGATCATGGCAACCCGTTAAACAATTCGATTCAATCGGTTGAGAATGGAGAGAGTCTTGAATGTCCATTTTGTACTATCTCCGCTCCCCGCTTGACGTCAGTTCGCGGGGTCGATATGGCTTCAACGCTCAACAGAAGGAATACATAACAAAGCAATATGCCGCTTCATATCTACTCGCTTCCAAATGAGGTACGTATGCTCTATATTTCTAGGCCAAAAGAGAGATATTGACAGTCTAGGTCTTTGTGCAAATCCTCACCCCGTTTTCCACTCGCGATATTCTTCCGTTGGCAATAGTCTCGCGTCGCTTTCACGCTCTAGTTCTCCGTATCCTCCATTACCGATTGCTAGTAGCTGCCTCGCTGCAAGAATACAAGCTCATTCTCGAGTGCTTCCATCCCGCCTCCAAGCTCACCGAACCGCACGTCTTCTGCAAATACCTGGGCACCGATGGCCTGAGCGATAAACATGAAGGAGAGGGCTCGTTATATGAGAATGTCGAGGAAGCACAAAAGCTGGGAAGACTCACATCACTGTATTCCCGGTTCCGGCCTGAGGTAACTGTCGAGGAAAGAATGAATGGGTCCCGATTAGTCCCGTTCGGGAATGGCCTCGATCCTGACGATCTTACCGTCAAGCGAGCAGTGCATATCGAAAGCGCAGAGGATTTCTCACAACTGTGTGTCATGGTAAATCTAGTCAAGGTCATGCCGGGTAGCAACCGCTTGCTGAGTGCGGTGGCAGTGGAGGATGGTGTGGCCCGGCTTTTTAGAAAATGGCTGAGAGAGCAAGCACAGAGAACGGATCCTGATATCCTATGGGTAGACCAGGGCGAGAATGTCGGACTAAAGATGCGCGTGAGGGAAAAAAGACGGCCGGGACAGGCTGCCCCGATTCTTGTCCATCGCGACGAGGCCCCGGTCAGCTATGATGTGGATATTGAAGGTATTTCTCCTCCGTCTTTTTATTTCCCGGTTGAAGCTAACTACGAGTTTCGTCCAGAATTGCATGTCCGTACCACTCGCGTCCTGTTGACACTGGAAAAAGCATTGCAAGAGCAGCAGAACAATAGACAGGCCGTCATTTTCAGCCTTGGTTAATCGCACATAGGGAGCAGATAGATTGAATATAGAGCCATCATCGTATGTTTAGCGTGATTGCATGAATTTGTCTTTTCCCAAAAAGGAAACCACACTGTTTAGTAATCACTCTATCGAATCTCCGCACGATTTAGGGGTGAATCCCGAGGAACTCCTCGTGAGCCGCGGTCGATCTGCTGCATTCCTGATAGAGCCTTTGTCGCATTAAGCAGGCAATAAAGGCGAACGCCAGGAGGTATTAACTGTATATTGCTGCTGTTGGGTCCACCATGTCGATGTGCTTTTCACCCTGGCAGACAGCAGAGAGCAACGTTTAAGAATCCGACAACGGTTCCGAGTTTATGAGACCGGGGAGTCGGGAATAGAACATAGCCAGGCAGACACAGACTTGAAGAGATTTTATAAATAATTTTCTGAACATGGTATATGGGGGAAAGCCGAGCACGGGATGCCACTTGTGTCGCAAACGGAAAATCAAGGTAAGACCTAATGCTTTTATACAAGGCAACAACCTCTTATATAGATCCGGATATCTTTGGTTGCTTTTGTGTAACATGCTTACGATACCATAGTGCGACGAAGGCCAACCGGGATGCCGCAACTGCTCGGTGTATGGGAAGCCCTGTCCGGGATACCGGTCAGACACAATCTTCCGGAATGAGACGCACAAGGTTGAGAAGCTGGTGAGGAAGAATTCTTCGTCTCCACCTTCTGAAATTCAGTCTCAGCCTGGAGGACAAGTTATTACGTGGAGGATCCCGGAGACGTCCCAGAGTGTAACGGCTGCTCGTACCGGCAGCATTGATATTAGCAGTCAACGGGAACCATCACTTTCGCTTTATAAAGTTGCCGATTCCACGTGGGAAGAGCGAGCGATTTGCTACTTTTTTGACCAGTACACAACGTATGATGGAACAAACAGCGGGTTAACGATTGGAGTGAGCCATCTGGGCTTTCTCCCCTCCCTGTACGCGTTCTGTCGCGAACAGGAAGGACAAGAGGGCTCTGCGTCGCTATGTCTACGACAAGCAGTCGACGCAACTGCTTGCATGGCACTTGGAAATGAATCTAAAGTGCCTTGGTTAACCGTGAAAGCAAGAAGCAACTACGGAAAGGCACTCCGGGGACTGCGACAGGCGCTTGAGTCGCGAACTCAGGCTGTCAAGGATGAAAGCCTTGCAACACTAGCGCTTTTCTCGTTGTTTGAAGATATTGCTGGAGAGCGGAATGGGCTTTCTAGCTCGCATCGGGCCGGGTTTGAATTATTGATGAAGTTGAGAGGGGCGAGCCAGTTTGGGTATCAACGCGGGAGGGATCTGTTTAATTTTGCCTACACACATACGCACTCTGAGATACTGGCACTGGGAGAAAAACCCCGTTTCAGCACAGATTGGATCGTTGAGGGACTGGACACCTCAGACCCCGTACATCGACTGATTTCAGCAGCGTCAAAAGTTAGCCAAATCTTCATGGAAGCCACCTCAGCACAAGCAACGCCCGAGAATGTGGATGCCGTGCAATTGTTTACCTGGATCGATACCGGAGCCGCCCTGGACTCAGAACTCTCTGAATGGAGCCAGACTCTACCTAACGATTGGCTCCCGCTTGTCGTCTACGGACCTACCGGCGAGCCACTGATCACCTACCAAATATTATTCCTTTCCGTCGTCTGGAACTTCTACCGTGCCATCCGTATCGTCCTACAACGCCTCATGCTCGAACTGCGCCGCATCCGCGCGCACTTCCTCGGGCCCTTCCCGGACGACGACGCAGTCCTCGAAGTCATTCAAGATATGATCGCAGACGTCTGCCACAGCATCCCCTTCTCTCTCGGCGACATCGACACATTAGGGAATGCGCCCACTCCGTTGGATGGGGGTAAACCGAGGATTCGTGCGTTTCATGGGTATAGTCTGTTGTGGCCGTTGTGGTATGTGCTGGCGTGTGGATTGGCGACACCGGAGCAGGCGCAGCTGATTCGGGACGCACTAATAAGGGTTGGGTCTGTGCTGGGAATCAAGATGGCATTCAAATTGGCGGATTATACCCCAGGTGACCTGGGATTTCAATTTGGGTCGTCGCTGGAGTCATTCTTATGACTTAAGCAAATGAAGGAAGACGTCTGTTGATTCGGAATTCGTCGTGGTCTTCAGCGCTATCTCGAAGTGCTTTGATGCTTTATTGACGAACTCCCATGTCTACATCAATGCCCTTCAAAGGTAGCTATATGATAAGCTACCAACGTTTCTCAGAATCCGGCAGCGCCCATTAAGCCAAGAAGAGCCGATGATAATACAACACTAGTGCGCTCTCTAAACACACATCTCCCAACATTCTCCCGCCAGGAAGTCGCGTACAAGTCTTGCTGGCATTTCGAAACCGGGAATTTTGAGGTTTTCGAAATTTTAGAGAGAACCATGCCTGGGATACGTTCTATTCCGATCTGCCCCGGACAGTTGTACAAGTCTGGAACCTCCTACTCGGCAATCTATACACCGTTCAATTCTCAACTGCTTGAGGGATTTACCCTCAGGTGAAAGTAACATTCGCATATTCCTTGTCCCTAATACGCCATACGTACTACGACATGTCTACGGTGACACAGTCCATCTTGAGCCTCGGCGGGGTCTTTCAGATAGTCTGATTGAGTACGGTCAAATAAAGCCTCAATTCTGTTTCTTTCCATCGATCGATCGAATATCCCTCAATTGGAAGAATCAAACATGGCCGCTTCGTTTCCGTCCAAACAGCAAATGCTGTCGGATCTTGCCAGCGTGATTGCATCAAACGCCACTGTCGTTGATGACGAACTTGGAAGCAAAGAACTTCCGCCACTAGATGATGAGACCTTTCCCAGTTCCTTCCCCCTACTGAGTCCAGAGGGCTCTCGTGCTCGATTCGAGCTGCTATCTGCAGCATTGACTCTGTTCCGGCTCGCGAGCGGACCATCTGAAACTTTGGACCATGTCACCATGAAGGTGTGCAATTCATTTCTCCTCCCGTATACACCACAGTATATTAATCATGAACAAACAGGGCTTCGAACTAGGCACAATCGCAACCCTCCTCCGCCTCCGCATCCCGGAGCACATCCCCATCGGTAGCGCCGTCTCCCTGCAAACCCTCTCTCAATTAACCTCTATCGACGTCGACCTCCTAACACGCCTAATCCGCTACGCTATCTCAACCGGCTTCCTCACCGAAGCAGAACCAGGCCTCATCCGCCACAATGCCCTTTCAGCAGCTACCGCGCGTGACCACAATATGCGCGACAGCGCGTTGTGGAATGTCATTGTGGGAGCCCCTGGTGGGGTTAAAATGTACGAAGCGCTGCAGTTGGATCCCACGGGGAGAGATAATACGAAGACGGGGCTTAGTGTTGCTATGGAAGAGCGCGGGGAGCCGCGCGGGACGATGTGGGATTATCATGCGTTACACCCCGAGGATGAAGTGCGATTCAATAATGCCATGGCAAGTACGGAGACGGTTTCTATCCATGCGTGCGAGCATGTGGTTAGGGGGTTTGATTGGTCGAAGGTCAAGACTGTTGTCGATGTGAGCTTCCCTGCTTCACCCTACCCTTACCACCTATTCTAACGAAAGAGACAGGTCGGCGGCAACGAAGGCCACCTTTGCATGACAATAATAAACGCCTACCCCCACATAACCGCCACAATCCAAGACCAAGCCCGCGTTGTCGCAACCTCCGCCCCCCTCCTACCCCCCAAATACAACACCTCCATAGCCTTCAAGGAACACGACTTCTTCCACCCTCAGCCCACAATTGCAGACGTCTATATTCTCCGTTTCATCCTGCACGACTGGCCCGACGACAAAGCCCGCGACATCATCCGCAATCTCCTCCCCGCGCTCAAACCAGGTGCACGGATCCTCATAGTTGACCACGTCGTTCCTAGCGTTGGCGCCGGTGAGCAGAAGATTAATAGATATATGGAGCAGATTATTCGGCAGATGGATGTTACTATGTTTGGGTTGTTGGCGGGGAGGGAGAGGTCGGTGGAGGATTTTGAGAGGTTGTTTGGGGAGGTTGAGGAGAGGTTGGTGTTTAGGGGATGTGTTACGCCGGATGGGAGTTCGTTGAGTATTTTGGAGTTTCAGTTTTTGGGATAGATAGCAGGGTGTGATTAGTTAGTCTGTCCGATTTATCTGGTCTACTCCGTAGAATACTCAAGTGAGCACGTCACCCCGGAACACAAGATCTATGTTATTCATTACCAGTAGCAGAGGAGAGTTAATGAGAAGACTATTGCAGCATCATAGGTCCATGTTAAGATCTGTAGCTGGCTATAACCCACCAACCATACCCTACCCCAAACTACAAATAGATAAAATTCCCTACTTTCTACATCTGCATAGAAGTCAATCAGAACAGATCTCGAGATTTCTGCGAATCCATTGGTCAATTAAGATAAAACCAGAACTAAAAGAAAGATAATGATAAATATACATAAAATAAGAGAATAAGAAAAAATCGGTTCCGCGAGGGTTTGAACCTCGACCTTTGTGTCACTAAACCATAGATCACAGCGATATGAGCACACTATACTACCAGTTATGCTACGGGACCCGATTTATAACAATTCGCGTAGTTCCCTAGCTCTATGTAAACAGGTTTTAACGGATCTATGGTATCTCATTTGCTATTTCCCGTTGCATGGGTCTGTAAAAAGCCAAACAGGCTAGGATGTGTTGGAGTGACACCCGAGTTTCTCAGGGAGGCATGCCATGTGACCATTTAAATGCAGATTGGTATGTATAAGCAGACAGACGAGTATGTGCAGTTACATAGAGCGTGGAATGGCGACAGTAACGACTGCATTTGTTTAACGTTGACCAGCCTACTCCACCATGCATGTCCCACGAAATACAGAGTACAGTACACAGTAGAGCTACTCCAGTACACTGCTACTAACACAATCACACCAGCACAAACCTCGCCTCAAACCACTCCTTCACCGAAATCAACTCCTGCTGCTCCGCGGAGCGTCCTAATGCCACCGCCGTGGCACGTTTCAGCTCCCTCGCCGTCTCCTTCTCCGTAGGTTCCGAGAAATACCGACCACCTGTCTCCTGCGCGAAACCAAACATGAGTTTGACATCCTCCAGCTCCGAAATGTTGTGCGTGTCAAACGCCTCCCATGTCGGGAGGACCGGCTCGAAACGTGATTTGCGCCCCGTGGCAGCTTCGAAACTTTTAACGAGGTATTGGAAGCTGCCTGGGTCGCTGACCCCATGGACGAAACGGTTGTTCCATTTCTCCGGAGACAAGAAGATGCCGTGAATAATGTCGCCGAAGTCTTCGGTGACGCTGAGCCAGGGAACGTTTTCTTCGCCGCCCCAGTTTGGTGTGCGAAAGGTTAGGATGCCCTCATTATCGGGGAAATGAGGGAATCCGCCAAAGACGGGGGCGACTTCTTTAGCTAGGAAGTTCTCTAGAAACCATCCTGCACCGACAGGGACGACACTTTGGAAAGAGCCCAGCTGCTTGGCATATTGCTCGATTTGATACTTCGCTGTACTGGATTTAGTATATGTTAAAGGGTTTTTTGCTGGTTTGGATAAAACCTACAGTTCATAGCCTTCATGTTCACTTTCCCATTAGTCAACTCCGTGCAGTTAGGCCCAGAGCTGAAGGCAAGATGCTGAACACCAGCCGCAGCAGCCGCATCGATAATCGACTTGCCCAAATCGAATTCATTAGGCCCATCTGGGTTTGTCAAGCCCTGTTTTCATTGGTCATTCCTCGCCCCATCAACGAAGACAACGCATAAGGCAATAAATAGCATACCTTGTCATCCGAGTTAAGGTTCACAAACGCCCCCCATGATCCTTGGAATGCAGCTAGAATCTCATCGCTGTTGAAGCCGTCGGCCTGGGCCACCTCCGCTCCCAAGGTGGCTAATTTCTGACTAGCCTCGGAGTTAGGGTTTCGAGTGACTGCACGAACTTTAAACTCCACGTTCTGAAGTAGAGATCGAGCAACCGATCCTCCTTGGTTACCAGTAGCTCCGATAACAGTGATGATCTTTGCAGCACTCATTGTGACGGTTGTGGTTGGAACTGTATGTTTTCTAGATAGTAAAGTCGACAACTCAACCGAGCAAGACCGACCCCAGTTAAATAGAAGATAGTGTCCAACATTGACGCTTAGATGGAAGCCAGTGCCCTAAATCCCCTGCCATTTATCCCATCTTGAGCCTTTCCAGGCCTTGTAGCTGTCAATCATATGACAGCGCAGTGAAACACACGCATGTAACAGCTCGAGAGCCCTTGTCAGAAGCACAGCGTGGAATGGGTAAATTTAGAAGAGAGCTTCATCTCGGTTACATCCGAATTGCCCGAGAAGGATCAGGCTCTTGGATTTTCCTGGTTTGGCATTTCCATACATTGCCCACGTATTAGATTCGGAGGATAGCTTGGATCCCGGACTGATTTCCAATAAGCCCTACATACTAGATTGCGCAATAGCCAGCCTCTTTCCCCGGAGTTACCGGCATTTACAAGATGCTGTAAGCAATAGAGCTTCATCTTATATCGCGATCTATCCAAGCGGGATTGTCGTGTACGTTGGCCAGATAATCTTCTTCGTGCGCCTCTCGAATCATGCCACTATCCGCCTTCAAAAATTCCATCTCCGGACCAATGACGTCTAAAGCGTTACCCAACGCGGAGGAGTATGACTCGGCTGTGAGCGGGGACGAAGGGCTCGCTCAGATCTTCCGTTCCAGAGTCCTTCAAAATCCTTTGTCAGTGGCAGTCGCCGATGGAGAGATTGTCCTCAGCTATGAAGAGTTGCATTCAAGAGCCGCCACGCTCGCTCGGGAGCTTCGATATGGGAATTTCAAATTGGAAGAGCCCGTGGGGATTATTGTGCAGCATGGATTCGCAGACATCGTGACCCAGATTGCCATCCTCTATGCCGGTGGGAGTTGTGTCCCTATGGATCCAACGTTACCGGATCTCCAAATTCAAAGTCGATTACAGAAGTTGCAAACGAGATATATATTAGTCGACAAGGCCAATTCCCAGCGAAGCCTTCAATTCCAACAGCTAGTCATTGACGACTGGTGCACGCTGCCAGACGAACCATTGTCAGTTTTATATACGGATCTTCCCATCACGGCCGACCTCAATCACAGGACTCACATAATTCATACTTCCGGTACGACAAGCGAGCCAAAAGCAGTCCAGATCGCGGCCCGTTCCATTTTGCAAGTGGTATTTCACGCACCCTTTAAACCTGTCCTACCGACAGATACAGTCGCCCATGTCAACAACTCCAGTTTCGATGTCTCCCTCTTCGATATCTGGGCACCACTGTTGCGAGGAGCTAGCATTGCGGTTCTGAAAAAGAACGTTTTGCTAGATCTACCAGCCATGGCGGCCCACATTGATCGCTTCAATATCACCGTCATGGCCACAACGACTGCACTTCTGAACCTAGCAGCATCAACATACCCCAGGGCTTTCTCAAACCTACGAATTTGCTTCATTGGCGGAGAAGCGGCCAACGCGACTGCAATCAAGACGATTCTGGCGGAGGGTCCGCCGGCTAACCTCATCAACGCATACGGTCCAACGGAATGCTGCATTTTCTGCTTAGCTCATCGAGTCACCATAGATGATGCCCAGGCAGGAAAAATCAGTATCGGAAAACCAATTGGCCGCACTCTTGCATACATCTGCGATGAATCTGGCGAGTTGGTCCCAGATGGAGAGGAAGGTGAATTGTTGATTGGTGGCGCGGGAGTGTCGCCGGGATACATAAACCAACCAGACAAGAACGCAGCCTCTTTCATCAGAAACAAGCATGGGAGGTTATACCGAACAGGTGATATTGTCCGGCGGAGGATGGCTGACGGCCAGATTGATTATGTAGGGCGCCGTGACCATCAAGTAAAAATTCGTGGTTTCCGGATTGAACTCGAAGCAGTTGAAGCGGCAATGTTGAATACGGGTCAATTTTCACAGGCTGTCGCGTTAAAGGTCGATGCAGTACCCGGAGAAGCAGCAGGGTCGGCATTGATTGCCTTTGCAGTGCTGGCCCCAGGGTCCAAACGTCACGCAGTGTTTAATGCTGTCGATTCGTTGAAAGCCGTGTTACCAGACTATATGATACCCAGGATCGAGGTTATTTCACAAATACCTCTTGACAATCATGCTAAGGCAGATCGAAAGCGTCTCGCGCAGCTGTATCGAGATCGTTGGACCGAGCAACAGACGGTTGAAATCAACGACAGGGATGAGAAAGCCGGGGACAACTATCAGCGACTTGCTCGCTTATGGTCGTATATCCTTGGTCTTCCAGTGTCTGCCAAAGATTATGATGCGGACTTTTTCCTTCTCGGGGCCACCTCATTACAGGCGTCTCTTCTTATCAGCCAGATACGCCGCACTTTCAATGCGGAAGTCTCGCTTTTGACCTTGTACGATAATTCCAGCCTTGCGAAGCTGGTTACGGTCATTGAAGAAAGCCAAGGTGGTACCACTCGAGCAGTATTCTTTGAACAGGATGTATGGCTGGAGGACAGCAAGATGGCAGACGGGCTTGGTCCGCTACCAGGCCCGGTGATTGATTGGCAACATGAGACTGAAGGACGTGTCTTTTTGACAGGTGGAACGGGTTTTGTTGGTGCATTCTTCCTGGCTGACCTTCTGCACCTGCGGGATGTGCGCCAGGTTGGCTGTCTGGTACGAGCTGCAGATCCAACAACTGGCTTGAAGCGTCTTCAACACGCCCTGGCTAAATACAATCTGTGGGAGGATTGGTTTGTGCACAAGCTGCTGCCAATCTGCGGTACCCTCGAGGACCAGCATTTGGGTCTAGGCTCGCTGGAACGGTTTGAGAAGTTTGCAAACTGGACCAGCGTTATCTTTCATCTGGGAGCACGAGTCAACTACACGCAGCCATACTCTCTCCATCGTCCGGCCAATGTGGTGGGAACAGCAAACATACTACGTTTCGCTTACACTGGCCGAACGAAGGCGCTGCACTATGTCTCCAGTATATCCTGCTTTGGGCCGACGGGTTTCATAAACGGTGTCCAAAGTGTCACGGAAGATGAATCGTTGTTAAAGCATCTCGATGCCCTCCCATATGACCATGGATATGCGCAAAGCCAGTGGGTTGTGGAAAACATGCTGCACCGACTCATACAGCGTAACCATCCCATTGCCGTCTACCGACCAGGGTTCATCACTGGCCATACTCAAACCGGCGCCTGCAACCCAGATGACTTCTTCAGTCGTCTAGTCCATGCGTGTGCCGAAATAGGAAGCTACCCATTGCTTCCGAACCAACGCAAAGAATTCGTTCCAGTTGACTATGTCAACGCCGTCATCTTGCACATAGCCTCGCTACCTGCCGATTCTGGTCTGTGCCACGCATATCACATTGTCCCTCCGAGTCGCGCGTCTTCGATAGACATGAATGACTCGATGGAGCTTGCCAGTTCATCGAATTCCAGTGACGCTGGTGGGAAAGGCATTCCTTATGGAGAATGGATTGAGCTCTTGATGGACAAGTCTCCAGAGCGACTACGCCCTTTGCAGCCCATGCTGACCGAGAGGGTACACCAGGGACTCACGCGATGGGAGCTCTATGAGAATATGCCACTGTACGAGACCCACAACACGAACAGAGCTCTGGAGAGCTACCCTGGAGAGCTTCGGTTTCCGGTGTTGGATGGCAAGTTGATGCAGAAGTATCTCTCTTACCTCCAGTCTTGAGAGGTTGACGGTGATGGAGAGCAGAAGATACAAGGGTTATGCCAATTTATGCCTGTCTGGGTAATAGATACAACTTTAGTGAAAGAAGTTTCGTTCTTAACGTCTCTCAATTAAATTTCTCTTCATTTACTCAGGTCTAAGCTAATCCTGCACTCACTTGTGGCTACCAGGCCTTGATCCTCCCATGGCAGACTGCCCCGATACAGCATCGGCCCTTCCGGATACCGGCTATCTCTATCGATGAACCCACTTATCTGGCAGTCTAATTGACTAAGACAGAATCATGAACCAGGCGCAAAAGATCCCTCGGCACCTTCTATCCGTCCTTTAGGAGTACTCGGGCATATCGGATATGATGACGTCATGGATATAGATGCTCTCTCGCACAGCAAAACAAGCTTCTTAAAATAACGATAATCCTGGCATGGATGAGACAAGAACAACACATAATAAGCACACTAACGGTGTGCATAAATCCAATTGAACGCTCTTTATCGGACCCCGATACAGGGATATTACCTTATCAAGTACTATCGTGTCGTTGCATAGTGGAGCGCATTGCATCTCTGACGACATCCGGATCCGGATTCTTTGTTCAGCTTGCGTATATATAAAAAGTCAGCGCTGCGATTCGCATTCCATTGCACATATCCCAGAGAGGAACCATGGCAACACAGCAAGACAGGAATCTTCCTTTTGGAAAGATCGAGCCTAACTCGGCCAAATACTTTTGGAGTTGCACATTAGGAGGCGTCGTTGGTAAGTATTCTCTTCCCCAAGCGGATTAGCCCAATGCTAACGGATAATTGTGATAAGCTTGTGGTAGGTTGCGCTCGCCATCGTTTATCGTATCGTCCATATTAAATCCAATCTATAGGACCGACTCACACGGCCGTCACTCCGCTCGATCTGGTAAAATGTCGTCGTCAGGTTGATGCCAATATTTACAAATCCAACCTCTCCGCATGGCGTACAATCTACGCCAAAGAAGGCTTGCGCGGTGTCATCTTCGGTTGGTCGCCAACATTCGTTGGGTATTCCTTCCAAGGTGCCGGCAAATATGGCTTCTATGAATACTTCAAGTATCTGTACGGAGATAACCTATTCCCCAACACGAACCGCACCCTCGTGCATCTGGGCGCTAGTGCTTCGGCCGAATTCTTTGCCGATATGGCGCTTTGCCCCTGGGAGGCCATCAAAGTGCGCATGCAGACCACGCTACCACCTTATGCCCAGAACCTGCGCGAGGGATGGAGCAAGCTGGTCGCTAAGGAAGGAATGGGTGGGTTATATAAGGGATTGTATCCGCTGTGGGCGCGACAGATCCCCTATACCATGACCAAGTTCGCGACCTTCGAGGAGACGGTGAATCGGATCTATAAGTCATTGGGCAAAGAGAAGGAGAACTGTAGTGGATTGCAGCAGACGGGTATTAGTTTCGCAGGTGGTTATATCGCAGGTATCTTCTGTGCAGTTGTCAGTCATCCTGCCGATGTGATGGTCAGCAAGTTGAATGCGGATCGGAAGGGTGAGCACTTCTCCTCTTTGACATTCTGCTGAATGATGGCTAACTTGACAAGCTGGCGAGTCTGCAATGACTGCGGTTTCGCGAATTTACGGAAACATCGGGTTCCCTGGTCTGTGGAATGGTCTGACGGTCCGTATCCTGATGCTGGGAACATTGACCGGCTTCCAATGGTTGATGTAGGTTGCCCTGATTGTGCCTGACAAGTAATACACTAACGCAGTACAGTTACGATTCGTTCAAGGTCTTCCTTGGTCTTCCGACAACCGGTGGACATTAGATTCTTATCTTAAATTGGTTCAGTTGGCTTAGTTCCGTTTGTATCTAGATACGATTGATGAGTACCCAATACCATTACTTGTGTTTCTGCAAGCCCATCTTAATTTTCCATTGCACTCTAGACCACACGGGAAACATGAATCAGACGAATAAAGGCCAGGGGCATCTCGTGCCCTGCGCGGGATTTACAACGATGAGTACATGACATATGCCGTAACCGATGACAACACCCGATTGTGGATAGCCTAAAGTTTGTAGTCACTATCTCTGGGGTATGCACTTTGATAACCTGGTCCACTACGGGAAATCTTCGTGTATACGCATAGTAATGGGCATGTATATAATCCTCATGTATCGTCAATATAGTTAAGACCGCAAGAAATCATATATACTCTGTTGATCATGCTATTCTCCAAGGCCGTTGTGGCAGCTACCGTCTCTGCAGGACTGCATTGCCAAATTGGGCCTCGCCATTGCTGAACTACTACTGAACGAGAGTAAACAGTGAGCAACCATACATCTTTAGTAGGAATATAGATTGAAAGTTGGCATTCGTGACATTGTGTATCCATACATGTAATTTTAGCTCAGCTGTATTGATGTAAAGAAAAGTAGCTCCCTGCGAATTCACTCATACCTCTTTTTTACTCCATTTCTATGGTCAATGCTAAAAGGCCGTTGCTACATGCTACTCCGTAGTATAGTGAAGTTATCACCACTCACCGCCCTTGATAACCACCCGGCAGAACGACAAAGCCGCGATCACGGCGCCTCGAGATCTTCAATTATCCTCCTTTTTCCCGGCCCTAAGAAAGCAGCCTTGCGGCAGAACCTCTTTGATTAATTTGCCTATATTTAGCAGTATTTAACGCGCTACTTGCTTTACGTGGTCTTCGCTTGAACCGAAAGTCAGACATCACAGCTCCTTCCGAGCAGTGCTGAGAAAGGGATTGATCTTTCTTCGTGATAGTGAAGGAGCGAATTCGAAGAGAATAGGAGACCAAGGAATTCCTCCATACGAGCTTCCCGCACGTTGAATCCATTCCGACAACTGAGTCCCACTGATCATCTCTCTCCATCCTCATCCTCTACGCCTTCCTACCATCTTGCTTTCAACGAATCACCGACAAAAGTTCTCACCATGGAAGCACCCACAAAACCACCCACCTCCTCTCTCCCCTCCACGAATCCCCCCAGCGTCGAAGTCGCCTACAAACGCAAATGCATCGCCCTCAAGAAACGTCTCAACGAAATTGAATCCGAGAACGAACTCATGCGCGTCCGCAACAGACGAGGCTGGAAGTATATCCAGAAAATGCGTCTAGAGTCATGCATCCTGCTCGACAGGCTCACGAAGGTCACGGGCATGGCAGAAGAGGCGCAGGCCGCTGGTGGTGTCACCCCGGAGTTACGCGCGAAGGCCGCAGCTATGATGTCTAATGCGCCGACTCTGGAGGACGAGAGTAAACCCGGAGCTGGGGCGTCTGCTGTTGCGGGGAACGGGGCGCCGTATTTGGATGATGAGACGGAGGGAAGTTCGGAGGAAGCGCCGCCTACAGTATGTTTTTTTTTTTTTTTTTTTTTTTTTTTTTTTTTTTTTTTTCTTTCTTTTTTTGACAACTTAATCATTGTGGACTATTACCCTGATTGATTCATGTCTAACCCAGCATAGCCACAAGACCGGCCGCTCCGCACCAAACGACGAAACAGGATAGCAACGTGCAAGGAAGACGAGGGCTGGGACGAGGATGGGATGGGTCCCGGCCATCCGACAGTCTGGAGATCTCCGAAATGGCGCTCGCCAATGCCACCCGCTCCTAAGCAGGAGGAATTGACATCCTCGTTCCGCGTTCAAACAGGAAGCAATGGCGGTCCGGCATCTAGTCGTCGTCCAAGCGTCCAGGATACCCAGAACGGTAATGGAAATGGTGCTGCGGACGTTCCTGCCGCGCCGGCGGATGCTCCGACGACACCAATGGATATGGATATAGATACCAAGGAGCCGAAGGTCGAAGGACAGGGTTGATTTGTGCCGTACATGGTGTTGTTTCTCGATTTTTTCTCTTCTATTTGTGGTTTGCTACGATTACTTCATCATGTTCTTGGTTTTTGTCTTCTTTCCTAGGTCTGGGGTCCTAATCTTTTATATAATATATTTTCGAGATGTCATCTATTCCTGAAATGGAACTATCCATCATCATGCATGTCTAGTTCAGTTTTCTGTTCATGTTTACGA
Organism: Aspergillus ruber CBS 135680; assembly: GCF_000600275.1. Lineage (NCBI taxonomy): Eukaryota > Fungi > Ascomycota > Eurotiomycetes > Eurotiales > Aspergillaceae > Aspergillus > Aspergillus ruber. The sequence goes on from NW_024467301.1 coordinate 740,663, forward strand.
AAACAGAAAAGAACTTGATCGCAACCCGGTGTGCCTAGACTTATCAGCCTACAATGCAAGGATCTGTAAACGTTGCTCAATGTGGTGGCTCATGTATTGTACAGTACATCTTAGACTCTCCACACCATAACGCCAGTCATCCTAGCTCAATGACACCTTGCTCAATGAGAAATGTAACATCGAATCACACAATGGAAACAGACAGTAAAATACCATGCAAGCATATAGCAATGACAGTGAAAGCGCAAAGAAATAATAGATACATGGAAAAACACCTATACTGGCAGCTGCAAAGGACAACTAGAAATACAATCCCTAATCCACTCCAGCGTATAAATCGACTACGATGTTGATGGCTGCGACGAGAATCTCTGCGGCAATGAGAACAATAACTGTAACCATAGTGTTAACATTGTCTTACCATATCACGGAAAGAGAAGAAACCTACCAATCCATTCCAGATACTCGCCATGACGATGGGTCAATTGATCCTTCAACACCGCGAGGAGATCCGCAATAACATCCAATCGCTCAGTTAATAGACTTACACGCTGGTCCATCTCGAGATAACTTCGGACGGCCTGATATACCGGTTCCAACTGCGGCTCTGCCCACATCAGCTCCGGGCTGTCCAGGACAGAACCTTGTAGATGAATGTTAATTCGTAATATAAATAGTTCGCCGATTTGCATGTTGATTTGCCGTCGGGTGAGATTGACGCTGCCCGTTTGGGCGATTTGGGCGGGATAGGGTGCGGTGCTGGAGATGGTTTCAGAGACAATGTCTTCGAATAGGGATGTTTTCACGGATTGGGATAAGGCGTGCGAGATGGCGAGTTTGATCATATGATTCCGCGGATCGCGGAGGGAGATGAAGTCGTTGTATATCCGGGCTTGGTATTCGCGGGCGTAGTAGAAGTTGAAATTCTCGATTTGGGTATCTTCCGGACTCAGAATCGAGGTCGCAAATTTGGAGATGTCAGAAAGGAACCGTGATTCGTGTGCCGGGGACATTCCCCATAAGACAACCGTGCCGTAGTCGAACAGGTAAACTTCAGGAGTGTGAATGGTCGTATCGAAATCTTGTATCTCATCCGTCCGACCTGTTGATTCAACAGCCTCAGCACCATGATCACCATCATGACGTGAATCCGGGCATTGAAGATCAATCAAATCTCCTCTTCGAATGTTATTACTGTCTGGAACTTCAACGGCACTATCCGAATACCTGCGTTCTCCGGACGGCCGATTCCCTTCCATACCAAAACCATTATCCCCAAATATCCGGTTTCCCTTCTGCTTGTTTTCATGTTCATAATCATATGGCGAGTAAACACATTCGTCGTAAAGCTTCGGATTCGCACCACGGGTATTCGACCGCGACTTGAGAAACCTAATCACCCCATCCAACCGATACGAATTCGCTGTGCAATAAGCCGTAACCCGCGGCAAGCGATCTCTATCCGCCTTCCCTAGCCTCGCCGCATGACTCCTAGCCGTAGGTTCCTTAATCCGCGTAATCTGCGAATAGACATCTCGCGGAAAATCGCCTTCCACAACCTCCTCTTCAGCGGCCGTCTCCGGGTCCGGAAGAAGCTTCAATTTCTGCGCCTTTTTCGTCGTTCGCTGCGGGCCGATCTTGGACGCTGATGAGGGACTCGAAGGTGCATTGAATGGAGTGGCTCCTTGGCTGTTACGCCGGCGGAGCTTGCTGTTCAGGGCCGATAGACCGGTTGTTCTGGGCTGGCCGCCGTGGACCTGGGGTGGGGCGGAATGAAGCGGTTGAAGGGCTGGATTTGGGGGAGCGGCATCGCCGTAGGTGCTGATTGTGGCTAGGGGATTGAAGGTCACTGTTCGCGGTGGACGGTTTGCACGCGGTGACGTATTGGAGGATTCCGACTGTTGATATTGGGGAAGGAGAGGTGTTGTTTCGGCTTTGGATGACATCTTGGATCGAAGAGAGCGAATTGGTTTAATATATAGAGCCCATTGATGAATAGAGAAGGGTTTGCGACACGAAAGAGGCGTGGGGAGAAGGGATTGATGAGTGTTGGACGACAACGAACGATTTGAAGCTTTGGAGCTTTGCACGTGCTTCCGCCCAGCGTCCGGGCCAATCCGGATTACACAACAATGTCTATACAACCAAAATAATACAACGATGATGGCACTCAATTATTTTTTACTAGCATATACAATGGAATTGAACGTATTTGTTGATCCTGAAAGATAAGAATAACACCCGATCTTCCAACGCCTTAACACCAATCAAAGACATGCTCTGTACATCAAACCTCCCACATTTTTATGCAGTACGAGTACGAAAAAGAGAATTGAATCCTTAAATAGGGAGCTAAACATTAAGTCCGTAGCCCACCAATCCAAGCCCGGCAGTCATGAGACCCGAAAGCCTGAAAAGTTGTTCGCAATGGACCTAAGCCGTTGATCCATTGCGACATGCTTAATAAATATGTGGACGACTGCCCGGGTATTAAGAGCATGGTCAAATTGTAATCGCCCGATGGGAAGACGGACTGGCGAGTTCGTCCAATCACCACAGCTATCACATAGACGGAACAAACTCCAGATAACTCTATCTGCGCACGAAGCCAGACGAACCACCTGCAGTTCTTCTTAGACCGTTAACACTTGCGGTGCTGCGGCTCTTACTAAGCCAGGAATCCTTCACGTTGCGACCAGACTTCGAAGCCTTCGGTGCCAGTGCGGTTTTCGCCTTCTTCCGAGAAGGACCCTCGTCGAGTACCCGAATCGAAGTGTCACCCAGTTTTACATCCTTGGGACGCTTATCCTTCTTATCGAGGAACTTAAGCTTGCTGGGTTTTTTCTGTGCCGGTTCGAAGTCATCAATCGGAGGTGTTGGTGGTCTTGTGGCAGGTGCGGCATTGAGGATTTCATCAGGAAGCAGAGCGGGAAGAGCGGGTCGTCGTGTGTCTTGAGTTGTTGAGCCTTGAAGAGTTCCAGAGCTCTCTGATTGTGCATCCTCTGTCTCTTTCTTTTTCGCAGCCAACTTCGCCTGGGTTTTGCGTTGCTCATCCAGTTGTTTCCGCCTTTGTTTTTTCAATTGTTCTTCTCTGTAATAGAGTTAGAATAGGATAAAAAGGAAATGAGGGAAAAAATCGACTGACCTCTGTTTGATTCTTTCTTGTTTCTGGGCCTCCGACTTAATCTTTGACAATTGCGCAGAGTTATCGATAGCCTCTGGAGCATCATCGTCGCTGCTCTCATCGTCTTCTTGGTTGTCCGCCGGCGCTTGTTCGGTTGGTATCTCTTCCGGCAATTCAGGCTCTTCGCTACCGAATTTGATGTGACCTTTCTTCTCGGGAGCTGTATATTCCTGCTTCGAATCCGACCCCTCTACCTCCGACTCGCCTTGCGCATCTTCCGAAACTTCAGTCTCGCTTCTCCGGCGCTTGTTACTCTGACCATCCTTTTTCCCAGTATTCATCTTCCCATTCGCAGGCGGCGTGCCATTGGTTCCAGCTTCTGAAGCCTTGTTCCCCCGTCTTGTTGTGACCATCTTCGGTTCGTTATCGGTGGTTGTGGTATGTTTGGTCGGGTCGTCGGGATCGTGTCGCGTCAAAAGACCCTTTGCAGCGGTGACAAGGTGAGAAAACATAGAGGATCGAAGAGGTCCACTATGAATTCTGACCAGACTGGTTAACTGGATAAATATTATTGCGTATGAATTTATTGGGTAGAGGTGCTCTTCTGAATGTAGCAAAAAAAAAAAAGCCGACCGGTGCGATGTTGATCCGAAGGCGGTGAGAGTTATCGCGGCATAATTTCGGAGATTGAGAACTTTCAAGATTGAATGTATGGTGTAGAGAGGAGAGATAGGAATGACAAAATGGTTGCATGGTATCTCATATATGCATAACCCAGTATATAACGCCATCCGATTGTAGAAATCGATAAAAACACTCATGTTCTATACGCCCAAGAACTCCATGCATGCCAGTATACCTCACGCAACGCCCTGTAGAAATCGCATTGGGTGGTCGAGGTTGCGACTTATCTGGCAACCACCATTTGCTTTCGCTCCATATGCTCCTCGTTCGCATTCACAAAATCATCCTCCCCAACATCACTCAGTTCATCCCAGAACCTCCCATGCTCTTCTCCATCGTCTCCACTAACAGTCCACATGCTCTCCCTCAGACGTTTATTCCGCTCACGGTCCTCCTCAATTCTCTGCTCAATTTGCCTCTTATCCACACGCATCCCATTGGGCCTAGAATTTCGCGGCGTCCCCGTCTTCGGCTTCCCACTGCCTTCATCCCCTTCCTCATGCTCAAGATCAAGGGTATCGCGCTCTTTCAGAGCGGCGTCGATTTCAGCCACCGAATCGGCGGAGAGGATTTGCTTGGTTTGGAGACCGCTGAGAACTCGACGGACATGCTTCACGTTTGCTGCTCCTGAGCCGTCTGGTGGGACGACGGAATCGACTACTCGTAGGATATCGCGCTGCATCATTCGAACATAGGGTAGGTGGTTTTCTTTGGTGGCCATTTCGCAGAAGTGTTCAACGAAGTACATAATATTGGCTCTGTTATTCATGTTATTCTGGATTGTGTTAATGCTATATTCTAATTCTATCTGTAAAATAGTAGTGTACGAACTCTTTCAAGCTGTTCTAGAATGCACGAGTGAAGGTCCTCGTCTAAGTCGCGGTATTTGAGGGCGTAATGGGCGGCTTTTTGCGACGACGTGATGGAAGCACTTAGATGCTGCAACTGCGCTGTAAAGCGCATGCGCACCTCGAACGGATCTGCCATCATCTTGCCGGTGTGTGATTTCACAAAATACAATATGGAAGTATGTAGTTGTCTTATGCTGTTCCTGACAAGGTGCGCCGATAAAACGGCCGAGGAGGGCGGTGACGTTTTCGATGGGCAGAATATGTTGGGTTGTTGGAGACGATGCAGCAGGTTTCCTCCAGGATTGTGTCACGCATTGATCAATTCTCATTATTCCTATAAAAAGGACCTCGAGTGACAGGTTTCCATTTAATATAAACACTAGTTTCGGAATTGAACATGGCTGCATCGAACGACGTGACCCTCGCATTCCTGGGCTGCGGTATGAACACTGACATTGCCCATCGAGATAAACAACTAACTGGTACTACAAGGCAACCTGGGGATTGCAATTCTCTCTGGAGTTCTTGCCTCCATAACTGAAGCCAGAGACAACGCATCATATGCTGCCTCCGGAGAAGTTCCGCAATTGATTCCTACAAAGTTCATCGCCTGTGTCCGCAAATCCGCCCAGCGTATCCAGGATGCCGTTAGCAAATACCCCTCGATCCCAGTCCAGATCTTCCAAAACGACAATATTAGTGGAGTGACGGAGGCAGATGCCATTATTCTCGGCTGCAAGCCCTGGATGCTGAAAGAAATCCTGGACGTCCCAGGCATGCGCAAAGCCCTGAAAGGCAAGTTACTTATCAGTATCTTGGCTGGCTGCCCCGTCGACCAGATTGAGGCTGTCTTGTACCCGGACGACTCTATTCCGACCGAAGATAGATGTCGCGTCGTCCGCGCTATGCCCAACACAGCCGCTATGATCCGCGAATCAATGACAACCATCGAGACCTCGTCTCCTCCGCTTCCGGATAAGTGGGACAAGCTGTTAACCTGGATCTTTACGCGCGTTGGCCAGGTGTCCCGTCTTCCTCCTGATAACATGGATGCTTGCACTTCGCTGGCAGGTTCTGGACCTGGGTTCGTGGCGTTGGTGCTTGAAGGTCTTGCTGATGGCGGTGTCGCGATGGGTCTGCCTCGTGCGGAAGCACAGCTTATGGCTGCTCAGGTCATGCGGGGGACGTCTGCTATGGTGCTTGATGGTGAGCACCCATCTTTGCTTAGGGAGCAGATTTGTACTCCTGGTGGGTGCACCGTGGGAGGGTTGATGGTGCTTGAGGAGAATGCTGTTAGAGGAAGCATTGCTCGCTCGATACGAGAGGCAACTGTCATTGCTAGTCAGCTTGGACAGGGCGTTAAAAATGTTAATGGCACACGGCACTAGATGTGGTCGAGTGTTCTAAAAAGCATTTATGGTGTAAAATATATAGACGGTAAGTAGTCATGGTATAGAAACTAGCAATGGCATGTAGCGATGGAATATATATCTGGCAGGCAAGACTTTCATTAGTCTTATAATCGTTATCCAAAGCAATTATATTTGATACCAAGTAATATAATACCTTGATATGTGTTCAGCATCTATTAATATACATCAAAAGAAAAAGCAAACATGAGCAAAAGCCGTTTCGGAGATCAGCCCTATAATGACGGCCGCCTCTCCAAAGAACTAGCAAGGCTATTTCCATCATCGCTCCCAAGTAAACCCACCTCTTCAGCAGAGGTCGGCTGGATTCCTGCGTAACCCTTGTCCTTGTGGGATTCCGCTCCATTGAGGATAGCCCAAACATCTTTCTTCGTAAGCAAGCCCTGCAGGACACCTTTGTTGGAGAACAGGACATAGCGTAGACCAAGTCTCTGAAACATCTGAAGGACAACCAAGAAGGTCGTATGGCTATTTAGCGTGATAGGTGTTTGGTCCATCCATGGTCGTAGGTCGAGAGTTTCTGCTGGGTCTGCGAAGGGTTGGTGTGCGAAGAAGACTTGTGTTTCACCGGACAAGCTGCTATTAGTATTTTTTGAGTGTTTCAAAGCGAATGAGAGCTCATTTCGTGAGATATAACCCAACAGAACAGGATTTGATGTATCTGTGACAACTGGGAACCCGCGATATTGTGTAGTCGCGAGGACATTACGGAGGATATCAATTGTGTGACCGATGGCCACAATGACAGTAATATCGTCGACGATAGTCATGACCTTATGAGCGGGGACATCTGGAGGCGTCGTGTCATCACGATGGTCGAGGAAGGGGTATTCATTCAGATGAATCCACGACTCGTAGATCCCACGCTTCCCGAAGATATCGCCGCACCACTTGGAGAGCATGACTGCAATCATGATTGGGATCACATAGGTCAAGGCACCTGTAAGTTCGAACATGATGACAACTATGGATATGGTCATTCTCGTGGCACCGCCTAAGGCAGCTGCAGCGCCAATTATTGCATATATCCCTGGTGTCACACATGGGACGTCTGGTTCACAGTTGCCGAATAGGAAGAAATCTGGATATGACTCCTGCCACATCTTGAAAGCTGTCCCCAAAGCACGCCCATAGAGGGATCCAATCGCAAAAGAAGGTAGAATGATACCCGCCGGCACATCTAATCCGAAAGTCATCGTCGCAAGGAAAAACCCGAGTACCGCTGCCATTAGCAAGAAGGCTATTGTGGCCATTGACACTGCACCAGGTGCGCAGAGACCAAAGGGATCTTCCGTGTCCGTACCGCATTCCGCAAATAATGATTGAACGAGCTCGGAGTTTTGAGCCCGCATGAAGAGATTGGGGAAGTTGATAAGAGCAGTCAGAAGGGTGACTATAATCACTTCTAAAACAGGACGAGCAGTGCTCCGAGATCTTCGCCATTTCGCGATCTTCAAGTTGAGCCGGATAAGAAAGGCTCCATATAGACCACCGATGATGCCCAGAATAACGAACGGGATGATCTCGAAACGATGCCAACCTCGCGTGTAAGTGACCTGGTAAAGAACGATATTTCCAGTCCGGAACGGGTTGAGTGCTTGCAAAGTCACTGCGGCTACCATTGCACAGACAAAACTCTGCCACATGGTCTTGTCTGGGAAATAATAGGACAATTGCTGGTTATGGTCAGTCTGGGAATTTCATATTGTTCATTTGAAAGACAAACCTCCAGACTGAAGAGCACACCACCAATAGGGGCACCAAAAGCAACAGATATACCTGCAGCCGCTGCGGCTGAAAGGACTTCCCGTTTTCTTGCTTCATTGTTGCTCAGGTTTTCAAATGGTCGCATAATAATGTTGGCACAGCAGCATGCAACATGGACAAGCGGGCCTTCCTTGCCCAACCAGAGACCGGATGCGACAGAAAGACACTTCAGAGTCATTAATATTTAACTACCCAAGCAGAATTCGCAGCAATACTTACCAGTCCTAGAGACTTGATCGCCAGCGTCCAAGGGCCCATAAACTGTTTCATCACGAAACCACCGAGCACTGTTTTGATTTCCGGAATTCCACTATGTCTTGCATAGATGGCATAACACCGCACCAGAACAGTGGCGCAAATTGCGAAGATGATCTGCTGCTGTTAGTGAACATGATATCCAAGCGTATATGCGAACGGACTTTGTTACCGAATAGAATATAAAGAAAATGTACTCAACTGTGAAACCGCCGCCTTTAGAGTTGACATTTAGAGCTTTGCTCCAAGGTGTCCAATCTAGACATTTAGATATGTCTGCCGAAGTCATTCGTCAGTAGCATAGCACAAGGGGTCAGCATTAGACCAGTCACACACCATCGTGACCCCAACAACAGAACGCCCGGTTGAGATAAAACTTCCCGCCCCCTGGTCCATTCTTGCAATATCCTGTTTTGATGTCGGCTAACCAATCGCTTGCGACGTCAATGAATGCTGCAATGATTCCCACTGCAACACCCGTGGCTATCAATACGAGCCAAACATTTCCAGCATCAAGCAACCTGCGCGCATACCCCACAATCCCTTGTCCACCAGAGTATAGCAGCCTTTTCCTTTGGCGTTCTTTCGTATACTCGAAGATCCAGTCGATCGCGGTAAGGTCATCATAGCCAACACGTCGCCCTGGACCTTCCACATACCAGTCCATCGGAGCCCCTTCTTTGTGTGTATTCAAGTTCCCACCGGTAATAGTGTGCGTTTTTGATATTTCCTCTGGTGACTGCCTATTGCGGCCAAATGCGCTGCCTCCAGGGGCCGATTCGGATGCGTCGTTGGAGAATAGATTCGACAAGCTGAATTTCGAACGCCGTTTTTTCTGTTTACGCTTAAATGAGATCCTAGAGATCACCAGGTTTTGTCAGTAATAAGTGTTATATATGAAGATGACCTCAGCATACGGTTCATGTGCCCGCTCACTCAATGGCCCATATCCTCCATCTTGCGGCAGCCCCGACAGGTTGTCATAGTCCGAGCCGAACGTCTCCGTGGATTGGCGACGGCTGTGAACATCCGACCCTGACTGCGAAAACGACATGACTTGTCATGAGAGTGTAGTTGTCAATAGCGACATATCTCAATAAACCAGAGTAGTTTCGCGATGCTGAAAAAAAGCGATGCTAATACACTCTACTGTATGATCGTCTCCGGAGATGAGGCGCAAGCTCCGCGCTTACATAAGGGCGGTGAGAGTGACACTGTGGGGCTGCGCCACATATAGCGGCAGAAAGAAAAAAAAGTTGCGGCGGCCAAGAAAGGAAATTCTCGACCAACACCAATTCAGCACGGAAGAGTTGCTCACTGGCAGGTATTCAATATGGACGGTAGACCTGCCTATGAGGGGACTCTCGATGAGTCCCGACTCTTTCAACAGCTCCCTAATGAAATCGTGGAGCTCATTCGCGCGGCTTCGGGGACTCAATACCTGAACGCGCTTGCGGTTGGCGCATTGAAGTCGCAATGTACAGAAGGATTTTTTGCCCTATACGAACCAATCTTTGTCGACATAGCAGCACGGTGGCTGCAATCCGATATCCCTGTTAACCAAGTCGACGTCCTTTCTGCATTCGCGCGTATCCTACCTTTTGTGCCATACCTCCGATCATTTGCCAGCCAATACACATTGTCTCGAGTTGGCCCTCTATCGAAAGAACTAACGTCTTTGCAGCTGGACGATATCGCCATTCGTACATTACTCCTTGCCATTTTCCGACTTCTTTCATTCGACCTCGAAGTATTCTCAAAGACCGTGTCGCCGTCGCAAATCCAGTCTCTCTTCCGTCATTCAGACCGTTCGTTAAGATATCTCGCCGTACGATGCTTTGCTCTATACATGCATGCTGCGGATGCGGCAACGGAGAAGATGGTTCAAAAACATGTTGGGGATAAGCCAATTGAAGGAGAGTGGGAGGGCATTGCGATTGACTACCGCTGTTTGGGACTGTGGGAGGAACGGCGATGGGAAATGCTGGAAAAGCAGGTCCAACATGCCAGGTTGACCCGGCCGGATGCAGAATGTTTGTCGCAAGCAGAGACGCTACGGGAGTTTTTCACTGCACGGACTGGGGAAGTCTCGGGCGTTTTGATCCCGAAGCTCAACGAGGCACCAGTCCCTCCATCGGCTATTGTGCGGACACGGACAGCCGTGGGGAACTTACGCAAGATTGCAAAGGCATTGCTCGACTCTCAACCGCTCTTATTAGTTGGTTTACCGAACTCCGGGAAGACGTCTTTGATTAACGACATTGCCGCAACCATGGGCCAGTCAGAATCCATGGTAACACTCCATTTGAACGAGCAGACTGACGCTAAGAGTCTCTTGGGAATGTACTCGACGTCGCCCGCAACGGGCTCATTTGCTTGGCAACCGGGTGTGCTAACAAAGGCCGCCAGAGAGGGCCGATGGATCTTGATTGAGGATCTTAACCGCGCTCCATCTGAAGTTATCGGTCTCATTCTCCCAATCATTGAGAAGGGAGAGCTCACCATTGCTAGCAGGAAAGAACGGATAAAGTGTGTTGATGGGTTTAAGATTATTGCGACGATGAAGTCTTCCTACAACATTGCTGGTGAAGAAATCGCTCCGGCTACCACCATTCTTGGGAGCAGGCTGTGGCAACGGGTACAAATCGATTCCCTTTCCGTTGACGAGATCCGCGATGTGATCATGCAAAAGTTCCCTCTCCTCGAGTCTCGTGTACCTGTCATCATGGACGTCTATCAACGACTTTGCTCGGCATTCCATGGGAACCTTGCCGTCCGGAGTTCGCAGGGACGCACACCAGGCTTTCGCGATCTCATCAAACTATGCAGCCGATTGCATAGACGGTTAGAGCGTTTGGGTGCCAAGACAGGCTACGAACCCACCCCCGAAGGCACCGATGACGAAATATTTTTAGACATCGTTGATATCTTCCTTAGATATATTCCCGAGAAGTCCATGGAAAGTGCCCTGGCCGCAGTGGTGGCTGAAGCGCTTCAAATATCTCCCCAGCGAGCAAGTTTTGCCCTCCAAGAACGGACCCCTGCATATTCGGATCAAGGTAGCAATTTGATACTTGGCAGAGAAAACTGCCGGAAGATGAAGGTTCCGAGTACATCGGCATCCAAGCTCGCGGCCGCGTCGTCACGATTCGCTTCTACTCGGTCCGCTTTGAAGCTCATGGAACAGGTTGCTGCTTCAGTGCAGATGGCTGAACCTACTCTCCTAGTCGGTGAGACGGGTATCGGAAAGACAACAGTTGTTCAGCAACTCGCGACATTGATGCGACAGAAGCTCACTGTTGTAAACTTGTCGCAGCAGAGTGAAAGCTCTGATTTGCTGGGTGGTTTCAAACCGGTCAATATTCGTACAATGGCGGTTCCGATGTTGGACGAGTTCACCACACTGTTTGAGTTGACATTTTCGACAAAGAAGAACCAAAAGTTCTTGTCATCGGTCTCTAAAAGTGTTGCGAATGGAAACTGGGCACGTTTGGTGAACCTCTGGCATGAGGCCGTTCGCTTGGCTGAGGGTGTGTTTAACGTTAACCATGCTCCAGACGGGGACGAGCAGCCAAGCAAGAAGCGCAAGCTGGATTCACCAAAGTACCAGCTCCTTCGACAGAGATGGGAACGGTTCACAACTCAGCTCGGTGACTTCGAAGCCCAGGTGTCCCAAGGAGATGCCAAGTTTGCCTTTGCTTTCGTCCAAGGAAAGATTGTCCGGGCACTGCGGAACGGCGAATGGGTTCTCCTCGATGAAGTTAACTTGGCTTCGCCAGATACGCTTGAGAATATTGCCAGTCTTCTCCATCACGGCAGCGAAGGATCGCCTTCTGTTTTGCTTTCCGAAGCTGGTGATGTTGAGAGGGTGTTCGGGCATCCTGACTTCCGTATTTTCGGTGCCATGAACCCTGCGACAGATGCAGGGAAGCGTGATCTTCCTCCCGGCCTCCGCTCTCGTTTTACCGAATTCTACGTACACTCGCCCGACAACGACCTTGATGATCTGTTCGCCCTTATCCAGAAATATCTCGGAGACTTGACAATTGGTGATACTCGAGCTGTGCCGGATCTCGCGCAGCTGTATATGGAGACGAAGAAATTGAGCATCGGAAACAAACTCACCGATGGAGCTGGTCAACGTCCACACTTCAGTATCCGTACCCTTGTTCGTGCCCTTATCTATGCCGTCGACCATTCACACGTCTACGGGTTGCGCCGCGCAATTTTCGAGGGATTCTGCATGAGTTTCCTGACCGTTCTGAGCCAAGAATCTGAGCGACTCTTGACGCCTCTCCTTGAGAAATACATTTTTAGCAATACTAGAAATGCAAGAGCCCTTCTCGGACAGACGCCCCGCCCCCCGAACAATGGAAACAACTATGTGCAATTCAAACATTATTGGATGCGACAAGGACATCTGCAACCGGAGCAGCAACCCCATTACATTATCACCCCCTTCATTGAGAAGAACTTGAAGAACTTGGTCCGAGCCAGTTCGACTCGCCGATTCCCCGTTTTGCTGCAGGGTCCGACGTCCGCCGGTAAAACAAGCATGATCGAGTATCTTGCCAAGGTTTCAGGGAACAAGTTCGTCCGTATTAATAACCACGAGCACACGGACCTGCAAGAGTATCTTGGATCGTATGTGTCTGGCGATGATGGGACCCTTCACTACCAAGAAGGTATCCTGGTAGAAGCGCTCAGACATGGTTACTGGATCGTCCTCGATGAGCTCAACCTTGCACCGTCAGATGTTTTAGAGGCAATGAACCGGCTTCTCGATGACAATCGTGAACTCTTTATACCCGAGACCCAGGAGGTTGTCCACCCCCACCCTAATTTCATGCTGTTCGCTACTCAGAATCCCGCTGGTCTTTACGGGGGTCGAAAGGTGTTGTCTCGTGCTTTCCGGAACCGCTTCCTCGAGTTGCACTTTGATGATATCCCGGAGAATGAATTGGAATTCATTCTCAAGGAACGGTCCCAAATTGCCCCTTCGTTTTGCGCCAGGATAGTGGCTGTTTATCGGAAGCTTTCCTTACTGCGCCAGACAAACCGCCTTTTCGAACAGAAGAACAGTTTTGCGACCCTGCGTGATCTTTTCCGGTGGGCTCTTCGACCAGCAGACGACCGCGACCAGCTTGCTGTCAACGGTTTTATGTTGCTCGCAGAACGTGTCCGGAACCCGCAGGAGAGAGCAGCCGTTAAGAGTGTGATCGAGGAGGTCATGAGAGTGAAGATTGACGAGGATATCATCTATAGCTTGCGGTATCTGGAGGAATGCGCTCAAGGTGTGACGCAGCTCGCGCCGGGCATTGTGTGGACCAAGGCTATGAGGCGACTTTTCGTACTAGTTTCCAAGGCAATTCAGAACAACGAGCCCGTTCTTCTCGTTGGTGAAACTGGATGCGGAAAGACTCAGCTTTGCCAGGCCGTTGCAGAAATTTTTGGAAAAGAGCTGTTCGTTGTCAATGCACATGTCAACCTAGAGACGGGAGATCTCATCGGAGCTCAGAGACCTGTGCGGAACAGGTCAACGATTGAGAAGCAGTTATCCAGTGACCTTCGAACAGTGCTAGGGGAGAGAGCTCCAGAATTGGCCTCGCTTGACGAGTTGAAGCACGGTTTTGCGGCATTGAATGCGGATCAGTTGACAACCTGCGACCAGAGATTGGTCCGGCGAGTCCAGCACAATATTGCTCGGTCCAATGCCCTGTTCGAATGGACAGACGGAATTCTCATCTCCGCGATGAAATCTGGACAGTTCTTCCTTCTGGATGAAATTTCCCTCGCGGATGACTCGGTGCTGGAACGGCTTAACAGTGTCCTGGAGCCTCAACGCTCGATCCTCCTTGCCGAAAAGGGACCTATCGATTCTATGGTTGTAGCTGATGGTGGGTTCCAGTTCCTCTCGACAATGAACCCTGGTGGTGACTACGGTAAGCGTGAGCTTTCCGCCGCTCTTCGTAACCGTATGACCGAAATCTGGGCGCCTCAATTGTCCGAAGACGAGGATATCTTGCCAATTCTCCAGCAGAAACTTAGTCTGGGACGCGAAGATGTTTCCAAGGCGATGCTGCAGTTTGCAAAATGGTTCAAGTCGGTATTCCAGAGCTCCTCGACAAATTCTCTTTCGATCCGTGATCTCCTTGCCTGGGTCGACTTCGTGAACAAATGCCAGACTTCGGATCCGTTGTTCGCAATTGTGCAAGGTGCTGCGATGGTCTTCATCGATACTCTGGGCGCAAATCCTGCCGCGATGCTCGCAATGTCGCTACACGATCTGGAGGGCAACCGTCAGCGGTGTCTCAACAAGCTACAGGATCTGTTCGCCGTTGACGCATCTGGCATCTATTGGCAGAAGTCAACCATCACTGGGAAGGATGGCTATCTACAAATTGGTCCTTTCGATCTCCCTGTGAATGGCGATGCCACGCCGGATCCTGATTTCATCATGGATGCCCCGACTACTATTGCCAACTCGGTTAGGATTGCTCGCGGTCTACAGTCGTCCAAGCCGATTCTCCTCGAAGGTAGCCCTGGTGTCGGTAAAACCACACTCGTCGCTGCTCTGGCCAAGGCCCTCGGAAAGCCTCTTACCAGAATCAACCTTTCGGAACAGACTGACCTTACAGATCTGTTTGGTTCCGATGTTCCTGTTGAGGGAGGCGATGTTGGCCAATTCACCTGGCGCGACGCGCCCTTTTTGCAGGCAATGCAGCGCGGAGACTGGGTTCTTCTCGATGAAATGAACTTGGCCTCGCAGTCAGTGCTCGAAGGTCTCAACTCTTGCTTGGATCACCGCCAATTGGTCTACGTTGCAGAGCTCGACCAGACTTTCAAGAGACACGCCAACTTTGTTCTTTTTGCAGCGCAAAATCCCCATCACCAAGGTGGTGGACGGAAGGGTCTTCCGGCGTCGTTTGTGAACCGGTTTACTGTCGTATATGCGGACAGCTTTACCGACACCGATTTGAAGAGAATCTCCACGAGACTCTTCCCTGGAAGCTCTCAACTCCAGACTGACAGACTGGTTGATTTCGTATCGTTGTTGAACGTTGCTGTCACTCAGGAGCGCTGCCTTGGAGCCGTTGGCGGCCCATGGGAAGTCAACCTTCGCGATATCCAAAGATGGCTTCAGCTGGCAGACCGCGGCGAATTACAGATCCCAACAGACAACTTCCTCGATGTCATAATCGCTCAAAGATTCCGGAGTCCTGAAGATCGAAAGCTGGTAAGTAAGCTATATAAGCGGATCTTCAACGATGCGTCGGCGAACGCCAAAAGCTATTACCACAACCTGACCCCCGAATACATGCAAGTCGGCCTTGGTACCATGCGGAGAGATCCTCTTGTGCAGCGGACGCCTGAACCCCGGATGAAGGTTCTTCCCAGAGATTTGTCCATCCTTGAATCGCTGATGCTTTGCATAGAGCAGTCGTGGCCGAGTATCCTGGTTGGATCCGCTGGTTGCGGTAAAACGACACTGATCAGAAAGATTGCGGCTGTCAACGGCGCTCAACTGGTTGAACTGGCGTTGAGCGCTGATACCGATACAATGGATTTGATCGGTGGGTTTGAGCAGATTGACCACAACCGGGAGGTATCTTCCCTTGTGCAAGAGATTTTGCGGTTCATTCAGCAGAACACGATCTCGGCCTATTCATCGGACGGAGTTTCAGACTCAATACTGCCCTTCCTCGAGTTTTATGAGATGATCCAAAGCTCTGATGTCTCTTTGGAAGCGCTATGCTCCGCCCTTCCAATGTTGCTCCAATCCTACCAGGATCCGACACTCGAACAATTCCTCTCGCGTGCCCGGGATTTGTTCAATCTCTCCAGACATTCAGACAAGATGAAGGTCGGGTTCGAATGGACAGAGGGTGTTTTGACTCAGGCCGTTCAACATGGACACTGGGTCGTTCTCGACAATGCCAACCTGTGTAATCCGTCCGTTCTCGACAGGCTAAACTCTCTCACTGAACCGAACGGAACTCTCATTCTCAACGAACAACGCACAGAGGATGGGTCTGCCCGCACTATTACGCCGCATCCGAACTTCAGACTCTTCTTAACAATGGACCCTCGCCACGGCGAACTGTCCCGTGCCATGCGAAACAGATGTGTTGAGATCTGCTTCTTGCCTCAAGAAACTGACGATTACAGAGCCACGTGTGGACCGGCTTACACTTGTGAGTCTTCCTTGTACCGTCTCCGGACTGCCTGGAACCTCGAGTCCCAGCCGGATGACGAGCAGCTGGCTGGAAAATCGTACGAAGTACGTCTTGATCATCTCTCCGCTCGGGATCTGGCCTGTCTTCAAAGCTCACTGGGTCCTTGGAATTCGGAGCCTTTCACATCGATACTCCGCCGCTATCTGTCGCTGGTACATGACAATGCTGCTTGGAAGCCACTGAAGCAACTTAAGGCTCAGGTGGTTCTGGGAAGTGCTCCTCTTGCTATCCAAGGAGAGTCACAACCTTTACACCCTCTTGTCAATGAACCACTCGCTTTGATTTCGGGGTCGCATGCGCCTCTTCCTTGGCTCACTTTGTTAGCCCGCCTCCAAGAGTGCAAACTTGACCTTTATTACCTGAAGCAAGGTTTGCAACGGGCAGACGAGTCTGGAAAGCTTCTTAAGCCAAGTGAAATGACTCGGTTGGAACGTTCCCTCGCATCGGGACGGATACCCGCGTTGATGAAGGATGCAACACAACCTGTTGGATTCTTCCTTTCCGACTGCGGCCAGGTGTTGTATGACTTTATCCAGCAGCTGGACTACCAAGTTTTCGACGTTCCAGCCGTAGCATCTGCTCTCCGTGCTGTTGTCGATTTCTGCGCCGACGTTTTCAAGGTCAGCGAAGTCAAGCAAGTGGATGAGGGAGAGTTCCAGATCTACCTTCAAATTGGAAGAGAGTTGTGCGCTGCTCTCTTCAACTCATCATCCTTCTTCCAGCCTCTAGCGGTTTCTTTGTCGCAATACCTCGGTCGTTTCCAGGCCGAGTGGGCTTTGACGACGGGTCTCAGCATGCAAAAAATTTGGGACACCTGGAGGCCTGCATCTCCTGCAACCCAGGGCCAATTGGACTTGGTGATGCAACTCGAGGCTGTGGCCCACGAATTCGGGAACCTCGCCACCAAGACTCGCCTTGAATTGTCACAGTTGGGTCGCGTGCGGAATTCGCTCATCGACGCCCAGCGGGCTATCCTCATAAATGGTGCTGATGGAGAGCTGCTTGTCGAGGTGAGTTTAGTTCTCTGATCTGGAAAGATGTCAGGCCTTCGAGAAGCTAACAATAAACAGAGTCTTAAGCAGACGGTCACGGAACTGACAAGCGCCGTACGCCACACCGATTCGTCCCAATATCCTTACTTTGCTGGCGACTTCGAGGCCCTGTGCCAATACCATGATGTTTCTCTGGGTAACAAAGAGGCGGGCACCGCTGTCGGGACCATTATGCCCCTTCTCGCTGGCCGCCCTGCGAGACCGGTTGATGACTCGAACCTTCAAAACCAGATCCCAAGTGTCCTGCATAAGTTGGCTCAATTATCCGGATCTAGTGACTCAAACACCCACGCACCTGCAATGGGCGGCACCGCTTCCCTGTCTCTGCTCGAAAAGATTATTTTCGTTGACACTACCAGCTTGGGTCAAATGGAGTTCCTCCAGGCTGAGAAGCAGGCACTATCCAAGGCTGTTGCATTGACCAGTCACGAGATCGCCATGGACCAGGCGAAGGTTCTCAGGCAGGCACTGGCAAGAATAGCTCTCGAATCTGTTAATCTTCACAAGGAGTTGTTCGAGCCACAGTCCTTGGAATATATGCTTACGGTTTTGCGGACTATTGAGAAACAGGGATGGTACAATGACTGGCAGCCATCAAACTGTCACCTGGAGAAGAGCCTGCAGGATGACCATTACTTCAAGGCATTTGCAGAGAAAGCACTCCCTGGTCTCATATCGACCCTTGTGGCTGGTGTGCAGAACCAAGAGGAGGATGTTCGGAATGCTGGAGTGGCGACTATTGAACTCGCAACCATCCTCCTGCGTCTTTACGTGCCTGACAAACCTTTCGATCCCTCGCTCGGCCTGGTCGTCCAACGCAAGCGACATGCTCAGCGTGTATCCGAACTCACTACCAAGTCCGAGGCTATCTCTTCATTTGAAGCCGGCTTCACCGGACAGAGCTCGAATATGCGCCAGGAGATTTTACAAGACGAACTACGGGATCTAGGAACAGCGCCGCCACCTTCGTCTGTCACTCGGCCACAAAATTCTTCGATCAGCCTCTTGCAAGGCGAATTCTCCAACCTCATCACCTCCGTGCTCGATAGACATCCAGAGACTATGGTCACAAACAGAGATGCTATGAGGGCCCAAGAAGTCAAGCTCCTCCGTGACAATGTTCAGCAGTTGAGCCGTCGTCTAAGTACCCACTACAGATCTTATGATGACATTACAACGCCTGTTGTTCGTTTGCTCCAGGTCTTGGACCTTGGAATGTACTTGGCTTCAAGCCAGTCAGGCGAGGTCCAGATTCTGAAGGCAGTTAGTGAGATTACGCCGTTCCTTGGTGGTGTTATCCACCCAGAATTGACTTTGGATGGCGTAAGACCGTCACCAGCTTCAAACCGTGTCCTCGATATTAGGTTCCACGAGCTGTCTTCCCTGGGGGTAGCGGCAAATGCAGACTCTACGGTTCTTCAAGGACAGAAAGGCAGAGACGCTCTGTGTCGGATATTCGAGCAGTTCCACTACTTGTGGAAGACAAAGCTTCGCGAAGACCAAGAGGAGCAAGCACAAAAGAGCAATCTGTACCAATACCGTGGTTCTTGGGAAGACGAAGAGCAAGTGGACGAAAGCGAACTGCGTGAGATGTTCCCGACTTATGACACCGACGTTGTGGAAGAAGGCAAGGAACCGAACCGTTTCGACCCCAAGATTATCTCTCGCCGGCTCGCTTCGCTCCACGCGAAGCTCTTTGAATCGGACGACACAGAACGGACTCTGTCGACCTTCGTCAAAGAATCTGCCCGTCTGTTGGGAACTCTTTGGTCAGAGAGCAAGACTGCCATATCGCCGATCCACCCGAAGGAACACCTCCCCGGTGTGCTGCTACTGCTTGACGATATGATTAGCGGAGAGGCACCGAAGTATAACTTCTACACGGATTCGAACCTCACTGAGGCTCGCAAACTCATTGCCTTGACGGTTTCCGTGCAGTCGCGCTTCATCCAGCTTCAAACAGCATGGCCTGATCATGCAGTGATTCAGGACGTCATTCTGTACTGCAAGGATATTTTCCAATTCAAGCACTCAGAGCCCGTTGCCAAATTTCTCACGAAGGTCGAGAAGCTTCACGGACTTGTTTATGAATGGCAGCTTGTAGCCAGCCGAGAATATTCTGCCGCTTCGCTCTATGATGAACTAACAAGTACAATCATCAACTGGCGGCGCCTCGAGCTGTCAACATGGGCTAAGCTTCTAGATATTGAGAAGGAGAAGTGCGACCAAGACGTGAGCTCATGGTGGTTCGTCGCGTACGAAGCAATCATCGCGGCTCCGCTGCAAATGGCAGAATCTGGCGAGGCCGACATGGGTAGTCATATCCAAGAGGTTATCGCAACTCTCGAACAGTTCTTCCTTTCGACAACTTTGGGACAATACAGCGAGCGCCTACGTCTCGTTGCCAATTTCCGGTCTTTGCTGCAGCTTTACGTTCAAGACTATCCTTTGCTGGGACAGCTTGTTTCTGGCCTGCAAAACTTCCTCGAGCACTACAAGCCGTTCGAACCTCTCGTCGACAAGCTCTTGATTGAGAAACGCGTTGGTCTTGAGAAAGACATTAAGGAGCAAATACAACTAGCTAGCTGGAAGGACACCAACATCGTTGCCCTAAGGGAGAGTGCCAAGCGATCCCACCACAAACTTTTCAAGCTCGTTCGGAAATACCGCGAAGCCCTTGCGGGACCTGTCCAACCGACCCTAGAACAGGGAATGTCTGACTACAACGAGGAGCCTAGCCTTGCTTCTGTCCGTACTGAATCTCTGCCTACGGCTGTTATTCCGGAAGCATTAGACATTTGTCAGAAGGACAGCGCGCTGTGGCTTAACAGAGCGCCCCGGTTCAAGAATGTGAATACCACCATCAACAACATGACGCAGCTGTACTCCTCCATGCCTTCCGACTTCGACATCGCTGAGGATATCGGCAACTTCGTCAGCTATGTCATTGAGGGCATCAATGACTTCAAGTCTCAGACGCCGAAGATGCTGACTGAAGACAACAAGGAGGATGTTCAGCATCTCAAGATTCAGAAGCGTCGTTTCTTTGCCGATACTCTGCGACAAATTTTGGAGATGGGAATCAAGCGCAATGCAAGCACCAGCTTGCTCGAAAGCCAGGCGTCTTCCGCACAAGTCCTTGCTACGACTGACACCCTCGAAATCAGCCCCGTGTCCTCGCATCTGATCCATAATGCCAACTCCTATTTCCACAGATTCTTGGACCTATTGCCTCGTACTCGCCAAGCATCGCGCCACTACTCCGAGGAGCTGAGCAATGTTGAAGCGTCGAGGGGTATGGGTTCTATCGAACACCTGCTTTTCACACTCAGAAAGCAGAGAGGCGTCATCTCCCCGGCCCTTTCGAACTTAAGCTCCTTCAAGTCTACGATCGCCAAGGTGTCTAATCTGTGGCAATCTGGTCTTAAGTCTCTCTCCGCTTCACAATATCCGACTGAAAGCCAAGATCTGTCGAAGATTGTCGCATGGCTAACTCCTATTCTTGGAATGGCCGCGGAAATTGTGGACGTGCACTCCAGGTTTTCTGGGATCGACGCGGCGGTCATCTCCAAGGACCTGCGAGCATGGAAAGCTACGTCTGATTACCTGCACAAGTCTTTGGTCAACCTTCCTGCGCTGCCATTCAGTGTTTCTTCGCAGCAACATCAAGCCCTTATCGAGGAGTCATGGTCCTCACTCAACCAATTGACCGTCGACCTTGCGAAGTGGACTTCCGAACGCCCTGACTTGTCTTTCGCATTGGACCAAATCACACCCTGGATTAATACGAAGACCGATTCGAACATGCAGCAAAACGGAACGATGGCATTAGCCGTCCAAGACTTCGATGCAAATCTACTCAATGGTGTTGACAAGATACTCGTCGGTTTGCAGAAGTTGAAGGAGGTGCCGGCCGCACTCACCTCTGAAGGTACCTTAGCACGCAGTGACGAGTTCTTCAGTCGTACCATCAAGTCTGTCCGCTTGTCTGAAATCACCTCATCCCTGGAGTCTGTCTTGGACACACTGCACTCCGGTGCCGATATTCCCTATGCTTCCGCATTGATCGCAAGTGTCCTGCCGATTATGAACAAGTACTACCTCATCTGCGAAGATCTCACCGACCGCTTTATCTCCGTCCACCGCGAAACATGTAAGATGTCCTACGTTCTCGCAAAGTCTTTCATGACGATTGCGTCTGAAGGATTCTGTCAACCAGCCGAGGCGTCCACGGGTGAAGAGAGCAAATCTGGCCAGCTGGAAAGCGGTACGGGTCTTGGTGATGGTGAAGGTGCGGAGGATATCAGCAAGGATGTTGCTGATGATGAGGATTTGTCTGAGCTTGCGCAGCAGCAGAATGAGGAAGCTAAGGAGGATCAGGAAGACTCTGGGGATGCGGTGAACATGGACCAGGAGGAGATGCAGGGAGAATCTGGCGAGCGTAAGGAAGAAGAGGATGAGGAAAATGAGAGTGGTGAAGAAGGAGATGATGATATTGACGAGGAAGTTGGCAGTGTCAACGATCTCGATACCGATGCGCTTGATGAGAAGATGTGGGATGGTGAACGTGATGAGCAGCAAAAGGAAACTGAAACGCAAGAGGGCAAGGGTGCCACGGAATCGGAAGAGCAGACCGCAGGGGAGAAGGAGCAGGAACAGAAGGACCAGGAACAGAAGGACCAGGAAAAAGGTGAGAAGAGCAAGGAAGGGGAAGAGGAGGAAGAGGAGGAAGACGAAGAGGAAGAAGATCCGGATGACGAGGGCGAGGCTGTTGGGCGTGAAGATTTGGACGTGACTGATCCGCACGCTAAGGAGGAAGAAGCGCTTGACCTTCCTGAGGAGATGCAGCTCGATGGAGAAGACCAGGGAGATAAAGACGAAGGTGAAGACGATGATGGAATGGATGAGCTTTCCGACATGGGTGCGGCACCCGAGGAAGAACAAACTGAGCAACAGGGAGAAAACGCCGAGGAAGACGCCGCTGATATGGACCAGACAACAGAGGAGCAGGGAGAAGAGGGAGGCGAAAACGAAGAAGAGAAGCCCGAGGAGGCCGAGGCCAACGAAGCTGAAGGCGATGACGAAGCCAATGCTCCTGGTGAGGATGAAGAACAACCGGAAGAAACCGACTTCCTCGCCCAGCGCGACGAGAACGAAGCTGCGGGAGAAGAAGTTGCTCCTAGCGAAGCTGTCAACGGAGGTCTCGGCGCCGATCAAGACCAGAACCAAGACAAGGGTGCATCCGGCGACGCGCAACAAAAAGATGGCGCGGCGGATCCTGCAAACACTGAGCAGCAGACTGGTGCTGCCCAGGACGGCGAAGACAGCAAGCGAAGCCGCGACGCAGGTGGTGCGGACGATAACACGGAATCCGAAAAGCCTGAGATGCAGGCGTTCAAGAAGATGGGCGACATCTTGGAGCAGTGGCACCGTCGCCAGAAGGAGATTATGGAATCTTCAAAACAGGAAGACGAAACTGAACAACAGCTGCCTGAGGATACCGACATGGCAGACGCAGACTTCGAACATCTCGCAGATCAAGATGATGTCGCTGACACGCAAGCCCTTGGCCAAGCTAACGAAGAGCAAGCAAAGGCTCTTGACCAGAATAAGGGTGTTGAGTCCGATGTCAAGCCCAATGACGAGGCTTTGCCCGACGTGTCGAACGACCAACAAGAGGATCCCCCTGAGAACCAGCTGGAGGATGAGATGCAGGTGGACAACGACGCAATACCCACAGAACGAGAAGGGGCAGGTGCGATGATTCCCGGTAACGCTCAGACCCAGGAACGGACAACCGAGTCCCTTGGCCAGCAAGATCTCAACGAGGAGCTAGACGAGATGGACTCCCATTTGGCAGCCATCCACCTGTCCTCCACTCTCCCACCGCTCACCCCTCGTGACGAAGCCCAACGCCTCTGGTCGCAATACGAATCCGCCACCAACGATCTCTCCCTCTCGCTCACCGAACAACTCCGCCTAATCCTCGCCCCAACCCTCGCAACCAAACTCCGTGGCGACTTCCGCACCGGAAAACGTCTCAACATCAAGCGCATCATCCCCTACATCGCTTCGCAATACAAGCGCGACAAGATCTGGATGCGCCGCTCCATCCCCTCCAAGCGCAACTACCAAATCATGCTCGCTGTCGACGACAGCAAGTCCATGCTAGAAAGCGGCAGCGGCCAACTTGCCTTCGAAACCCTCGCCCTCGTCGCAAAGTCTCTCAGTATGCTTGAGGCAGGCGATCTTTGTGTCCTGGGCTTCGGCAACGAGGATCATGTCCGCGTTGCGCATGACTTCGGTAAACCATTCTCTTCGGACGCGGGCACGGAGGTCTTCCAGCACTTCAGCTACCAGCAGACTGGCACGAACGTACGCAAGCTCATCGCCGACTCCATCGCCCTCTTCCGCGAGGCGCGCTTCAAGCGCTCTCCTGGCTCTGGCAGCGCTGACCTATGGCAACTGGAACTGATCATCTCAGATGGTATCTGTGAAGATCACGATACCATCCGCCGTCTTGTGCGCCAGGCACTCGAGGAGCGAATCATGGTTGTCTTCATTATCGTGGATGCTGTCAAGGGAAGCTCGATCCTGGATCTCAGCCAGGCGAGCTTCGAGCCCGATGCTGAAAGTGGGACTGGGGAGATGAAGTTAAAGATGAAGAGGTATTTGGAGGGATTCCCGTTCCCTTACTACTTAGTTGTGCGTGATGTGAGGGAGTTGCCTGCTGTTTTGGCTACAGCGTTGAAGCAGTGGTTTGCTGAGGTTGTTGATGTTTCTTCTTAAAAGCATTGCATGATTTTTTGGGGGGTTATACAAGGTTAAAGAAAAGTTTCTTGCTTGTTTTTGAAATGTAAATAAGCATACAAAAGCAGTGTACATGGCGTGTTTCAATTCAATTATTATGTCAACTGGATTTCCCAGGCCACAAGCATGGTAAAATAAGGGGGTCATAACTCATTAAATGTCTATATTGTACAGATTAGATTGGAATTATGTTGAAAGCGGATGCAACCCGAGCCAGGTAACATATCACCACCCATACTTCGACCCAGCCTCTTTCTTGTTCCTTCGTCCCGTTGCAAAACTTTCCTCCAATGCATCCCGCTGGTTGCTGGCAGCATTGACCAACTGTTGCAAAGTGTGTTTTCCTGGCGCAATTGCTCGGACGGGATTGTGTTGAGCTGCGGCAAGATCTGTGCCCTGCGCCATTTCTTGGTTGGCGGCGTACTCTGTGTCTGTGTTGAAGTTCAGGATCCGGGACTTGGATGTGTCTCCATGTCGGCCGAACAAGTGGCGTCGTTGCGCACGGGATAAATTAAGGTCGTCTGCGATGTTGTCAAGCGTTTGGGTTTGTTGCGGCGTTGCGGTTGACGCTTCTGATGTAGTAATAGCTTCAGACTCTAGTGCGGGACCTGCTACAGGTGCATCGGGAATTGTGTTGTAGACCAACGGCTGGTAAGTTGTGCTCTGTGCAGGGCCAGTCGAAGGAGCTGTCGCGGACGAGTCTTCTGAGGATATGGAGAAAAGGCTGACTTTGGGTTTTGGTGCAGGTGGTGGAGGGGCCTGTTGTGCAGGTTGCTGCTGCTGCTTTAATTGCGGAACTGGCTTCGATTCATCGGCAGCAGGTAAAGGTGTAGGGGGAGGCTTTTTCTTCTGATTCCGTCCCACAGAGAGCGGTTTAAACATCATCGCGTTGCCCTTCAACTTCACCTCCCCTTCTGGCTTCCGTGGAGGCTTAGTTTCTGAGGAACCTCCTTCAATATAATTCTCGCCTTGCAGACTTCCCGCCTTGGGAATATCCTCATCATCGCCGTCCAGAGCTTGGTTATGCCGCATCTCCGCATCAGCCGAACGATCGAATCCCGGAGCTGCACCCGTCTTCAAACCAAACACCTTCCGCGCCGGCCCAGAAGGCTTCTTATCCTTATCCGCCGTGACAGTCTTCCGCTTCGGAGCCGGTAGCATCGCGTTGAATCCCGAGAAAGCACCTCCACCACCTAACCTTGGTTTCTTCCGCGCAGGTCCATCTTCGCTTTCCTGATCACCATCTGTAGTTTCTGGTTTGATCTCGGGTAATGCAACGCGGATCTTGCGGGGGTTACTGCGGTCGACGATGGACGAGAAGTTTGCGCCGGAGGTTTGTTTGGAGGGATTATTGGTGGGTGCGAGTGCAGGCGCAGAGACGGTCTTCTTCTGTTGGGGTTGGGTAATATTTTCTTGCTCGGAATCTGAGGCTTCTGAGTCGGAATAATTGACGAGAGCCATTATAGGAGAGTTGGTGTGTTTGCAGTTCAGATGATGGGATTCGTCAGTGGATGAGGTCTGGAGAGTTGGGCGGTGATGTTATTTACAACGTTTTGCCACGGTATGACTGTCATTTATCAGTGTTATTATTGGCCATTGTATAGATGTCATTACGCCTCTTCAGAGCCTTAAAACGTTCTGTGTAAATAGAATAATTCGAATATAATAAGTTGAATTATTATCAGATTGCCTCTCCATACTGCCTGCCAGCATATCGAGTTAACAGTATCCGATACATTCCCCATAAAGGGACTAGGAAGGATGTCCAGCATTCCGGTTCGCCTAGTATGATAATCGCATGGTTCGTTCTCTATGCAACTCTTCCTTGAAGGTATGTGTGTCATGATGTATTCTTGTAGATTGATTGATCTCCGAGGGCTGCATACCATATCTGTGTAGTATATGAGAAGAAACCGGTCAACATGACGAAAATATCATGGCGAGAGGCAGTATATGGGTATTCCAATCATTCGAAGAGACTAACCGAATGTCACACTTCAACTCAATATATAGTCGAAGCAAGAAGCTACTATCCTCCCAGGCTGGTTCTGGTTTGTCGAGACTATTCAATGGTGCGGATGGGACACTACGCAAAATCGACCGGTAACAGAAAAGAGAAAAGGTGAAGATAGCCATGAAATTATTCCAATACAAAAATGAGGCGTATCATGTAGCGTCATTAACGTCAATAATCTACCAAACCCAGTTCATCCACAAAACCTAACCTCCAAATGTACGCACAAAGGAACCGCCTGGAATAAGCAGCATTAGTCGTAACATCAATCGGCATGCCATGCCTAACTCTGAGATCCAAATCCTCGTCTAGATTCCCAGAGCGCCCATGGGTGCGAATACAACAGCCACAAGCATTCGTACAGTACCCTCAATCTTTATTACCACAGCATCCGCAACCTCACGCGCAATAGCTCCCACGGCCAACACAGTCCTGGCGCAGGAACTTGCATAAATACTAGTCCGGATTACTCCCGCATTTTCGAGGCTCGCTCCAGCGTCCCAACAGGCATATCCCTTTCCAGTTCCCAGAGACTTTATGCACGATCCTTGAAGCTATCCTTCAAACCCTCGAACTCCGTTTCATATGCCAGAAGCAGAGATTCAGTGGCTCTGGTGTCATCCAATCACAAGGCCGACAATGTCTTTTTAAAGCTTTGACCTTCTCTTGGAGATAGACCTGTCTCTGTAGTGCCCAGTGTGCTTCAATCTCCGCCTCAATCACCAACAACTGAGACCATTTCAGATCATCATCCCTCCACGTGATGTCCTGGTTGCCAAACAGATGCCAGTGTAGGATCTGGGCGAGTCGAGTGTAGTCAGCATCTTTCAGCCTGTTCTCAAGTTCTCTCATTTAGACATATCTTCTTGTAGCGCCGCATTGTATTGCGAGGATGATTCTGACTTTTTTTTTTTTTTCTCTGGGTGGCCCTTTCTGATAGAAGGGTTACTCAACTTGCTCGTCGTTCGGACAGCTTTAATCTTGAGGCGCCCGTATCATCCTTCTGGGTTTCGGTGGGAAATTATGGAGAACATGGTTGCGAAGAAATGTGTTTCCTTAGTTTTTTATTTTAGAGCTGTTGTGGGATAATCATGCCTTCGTCCGATTTGGTTGCAGCCTATTACGCTATTTGATGCCTGGCGTCTAAAATTGGAGCCCATTCATGGACACCAAATTTATAATCATAGAATTAGTTATTATTCTTGTAAAAGATTTTATATGTCATTGCATGACGCAAGTGAGATGATGTATACAATGCAAGGGAAAATATCTATCCAGCCGGAAAGGTTCAAAGAGAAGAGAAACTCTCTTATATATCCCAAGTCCGACTTTTTGATGCGTCGTTGATGGGCATGTCATGTGGTGGCGATGAAGGTTGCGCCGTCTAGCTCATTTAGAGGTATAAAACTGATTCGATGTTAGTATGGGAATGAGGATATCAACGGGCTATCAAAATTAAAGTGAGCTTACCATTTACAGGTTCTGACCGAGAGTGGCAACGACCGAGCCGACAGAGGAGCCAACAGCAGGCAGACCAAGGCCAGTGAGGAGACCAGCAACGCTAGGGGCGAGCTGGATGAGGAGAGCACCACCATCTTGGCCAACAACAGTGAGAAGGTTGTTGACAGGGGCACCGAGGTCCTTAACAAGCTCACCAACTGAGCCAGCCTTCTTGACAATCTCACCAACGGGGGTACCAACGCTGGGGAGACCAAGGCCAGCAAGAAGCGAGGCGATAGAGGGGCTCAGCTGAACGAGAAGACGCTCAGCGTTGGGGCCAGTAACCTCAAGGACGTCCTGGACCTTAGGGGCAAGGTCCTGGACGACCTTGCCGTCGCGCTTGACGTTCTGGCCAACGGTAGTGACGACGCTGCCGACGGGCACGCCGACGTTGGGGAGACCGAGACCGGAAACAAGACCGGCAACTTCGGGGGAGAGCTGGATCAGCAGAGCGCCGAGGTCCTTGTCAACGACGGTGAGGAGGCCCTCGACCTTGGGGCCAAGATCCTTGACAAGGTCACCGACGCTGGCAGCGGAGGCGACGATGGAGCCAACGGGGCCACCAAGGCCAGCCAGGCCGAGGCCGGAGAGGAGGGCGGTAACTTCAGGGCTGAGCTCGATGAGCAGCTGCTTGGCGTCGGGGCCAGCGACGCTCAGGATCTGGTTGACAGGCTTGCTAACATCCTGGACGAGATGGCCGCCGGAGACAGAAGAGGAGGGAGTGGAGGAGGCAGACGGGACAGTAGAGGAGGCGGAGGAGGCGGAAGATCCGAGGTTGAGGGCCTTGGTGGCCTCGCCAACAATGGGCAGGCTGCCAGCAGGGGCAGCAACGACCGAGGAGGCCAGGACAGCGAGGGCAGTGATGAGAGTGACCTTCATTTTGATATGGTAGAGAATGACTCGGGTAGGATCACGAAAAGAGTGACTGAAGTAAGAGCGTGAAATGAATGAAGGATGGTTGAGCAAAAGAAGAATCCGGCCGGCTTTTATATGCTTTGAGAGCAGATATTTCGCACTCCTAAACCGGTTCGAATCAATACGGCTGCCATGAGGCCCTCATTTTTCTACGGTGGACATTGACCTTCCCAGTTAGGTCAGTGGAAGTGTAGAATCTGGATCTGGAATCCCAATTGTTTGGTTCGGATAATTGTAATCTGCAAGTTCATCTTACCCGGTAGCTCTGTACTAACGAACAGAGTTAAGTGACTGCCCTAGTGCAGGGACCACCGGACTTTCCATAGGCTAATGGAATCTGAGTTTCGTGAAGATTCTGCATCCGTATTCCCTTATGGATATAAGAAAACATGGCTGACTGATATGGCTACAATGATCTTGCAAAAATGCATCGCGGATGACCGGAGGTTCGCCACCAGAAGTATAATTCCCAAACCTGGAAGCCCGCCCACTTTTCAGCTTCTCAAGGCGCTGTTTTTCCACTACTGGGCTTTTTTCTGAGGGCACTATTGCTACTTCAGCTCTCAACAGTCACAACATGACCTGAACTGCGGCAATACATATCCACCGATGTAGTTCCACGAGTGACAAGACCCAGCATCAGGGTCCGGAACGGAGATCGAGACGATGTGATTTGTGGAATTTGCCGATGGTTATCGAGAATTGTCTGAGAGTAGCAATAATTCTCCACTGAATCCATTTCAGATATTCCGGGAAGCTGATTGCTTGATCAGTGCTGGAAGATCTGCATACCGGATTCCTATGGTTCGCTCGCAATAGCTCGGGGTGTTACTCATGCAATTATCTGCAGCCCACCAACCTCATTTCCGAAATGGGCCGGGCGGATGCTGTAATCAGAGTTCATTTCTGCTTGGCCAGTTACTGACATGGTTGCGTTGGGGTCGTACCTGAGACCCATATATCTGTACAGCTGATCAATGGTGACAGTTTGTAGGGTGCCCCATTTGAAAGACTACTACGGACAATATTGAATGCACAATTTCACATTTATATCCTATTCCGAAGTAGCTTGCTATACATACTCTAGAGTGCATCTTCGGTCAGCAACGATAAATCTATGCTCAGAGTATATTTAAAGTCAACCAAGGATTAGTGCTTGTATACCTCCAGGAATGCCTTTTGTACGGAGTACAGACTCTGTGCAGCCGTAGTAACTACTACTACTGGAGTATATCTGGCTCGAGATGTGCTAAGCTCACAGAACAGATACCAGGGCTTTTAACCACGGCCCATAGAAAGAGTGTGTCAAGAGCGAAATATGATAGCTGCGAGAGTAGCTGAAGATAAAATCCCTCCATGCCATTTATATCACTTGTATCTGATTTATCCTGTGGAGCCGCGAGGTAATAGAGCAATCCTGATTATCCCGATAATGACAGCGGACCTGAGCTATTTTCTCCTATTACTTGATGACCGTACATTGAAACATCTGTATAAAATTCCAGAATTCTCATCGAGGTTAGTGGAGGCAGCCTAAACATACAAAACATGTTGGAGAACTACAGGAACTATGTCCAGAAGGCTGTTCATGAAAGAAGCTAAGTCTATCATTATGTTGCCAGAAAGCGTAAAGTTAGTTAATTTTGATTGAGTTTCCAGGCCAAATTCAAGGAAAACAGTCTTTTGTTCCAGTCCCCAGGCGTCCAACTACTGAGATAGATTGGAAGAAGGAACATACATGATTCATGAATGGGATCTTCAATTCTTGGCATAGAGTGGCCATTCTATGCCAGCGTATTGCTCCTGCCATGCCATGCCATTTTGCATCCTGTTCAGTGATATTTTATGCAGCAAGGTTACAATGACTCTGCGAGCAATGCAAGAAACTATGGATGTGTTTGTAATCAACAAATACTAAGAGCTAATTGGATTCTCATAAAACACCACTCAACAGTATCTGGGTATGCGAGAGTCAAGGGACAATCCTAATCCAAAGAAAGGCATATATGATGACTTTTGCAATACAAGGCCAAAGCCAATCAACCTGCTGTCATGACACCAGTGTCGGTGGGTATGGAGTAGCAGAGTTGCAAAAAGGCTTCTGTCCAGGAACACATCTTTCCAAGTCTGCAGCCTGAAGTATATATTTACGAGCTTGCAAGCCGCGAAGACGACGACAAACTATTATAAATAGTCGATAAGGCTGATTGGAAGCAATGCACCACCACTCTCGTGACTGCATTTCAAATTATTTACTACAATCACCCCAAACAACTCGGTACTTCCAAATTGCTTCCTTTTCTCTATTCAGATATTCCTAAGTTCTGTCAACGACTACTAAGAGGCCATAATTTCATTCCGAAGACGATGATGAACAGCCGAGCCTTGCAAGCCTCAAAACTTACGAAAGGGAGCAGCATCTATACAATGCAAAAAGACTTGATCAAATCAATTCCGTGACTGAAGGATAGCTTGCAGATAAATATTCTCTTAATCTAGAGCTCGATCGCACATATTTTGCACTGCCCGTGATGAATGCCATAAAAAAGGGAGACATTTCTCTAATAAAATATCTGTGGAGCTAGGTGTACTAATTGGCAGTAGGATAGGAAAATGTGCCATTGGGGGGCCCGCTGAGAAGAGGGTGGAAACTTTGGAAGTCCTGTATCATTATGGGTGAGATGTGGACCAGATTGTGGCCCGTTATGCGTACGTTTGAGTTTCTCTTCCCATCATGTATGAATTTATCCCACCACTAATTGGTCGATTCTTCTTTGTCTCCTGGCTTTCCAAAAGCAAACCACTACTAGATGGATGCTCGATCACGGAGCAGATCCAAATCCAGACACCAGGGCCGATAGACACCCTCTCAACGTTACAGCCAGAAACGCTTCTGTGGGTACAGTCAGGTTGTTACTTGAAAGGGGAGCAGATCTCAAGAAGAGAATTACTGTGATACACGCAACTAAGAGGCAAGATAATAACTGGAAGCTAGTGATCCAGTGACATCTTGACTACTGCTACGATGCCAATGCTCCTAGCCCCTGTGGCTATAGACATCTAGGGGGTATTTATCCTGGTTCTGTACTGCGTGCGACACCTCCTCACAGTTCTGGCCATATAATTTCCTTTCTCCTTGAGGACGGTGCAGATCCGTTCAAGGAATCGGAGAATGAATATACACCTGCTGAGCTTGTGTTGGAGCGTGTGTATGGTTAGGCCATGAGCACCCTGTTGGACACAGAGACATTCGCATGGTTATGTTTTGACGGCCCTGTAACTTGAAGTGAGACTGAAATTCAGTTTCAAGTGATTTTAACCAGGAACTGGTAAAGCTAGACCCAATGACTATCAGTGTTCTCTTGTAAATTTATTGGAAGTCCCACTCCTAATTGGGACTATGAAGGTTCCAGAACAGACATCGTCACGCTGCAAAACCTTTCATCCTATACAGCATCGTCCAACATGTACTAACAGATATATATCAACAGAAAATAAACATAGTGTTTCAGGTAACTACTGTCTGTTTGTCACTGACATATCAGAGCCGGCTCTTCAACTACTATCTGCAGTGATTACCATAAAAGTAAAGATATAGATATCGACCTTTTGTTTTTTATTAAGATCTAACTCAATCTACTGTATGACTATTCGGGCCTGTCCTTGTTAGCGTTGGACGGGGTCGGACACTAGACAGGAGTAGTGAAATCTACTTTTACCACTTTTTGTTCATTCAATCTTCTCCCCTGTCAAACAATGGAAAAACCATCGCACAAAGCATACGGGCCAATTGATGTGATGGACTCCGGAACCTGAAGAACACAGATTCTCTCAAGACTTTTACGGCTATGGCTGGTAAAGCAAGAGTGTAAATATAGTCGACAACATAATTCATTTAATATAAGAAACTAAACCAAGCCAAGTGCTCAAAATTAAATCAGTAGGGAATGAGTATCAAAATGACTGTGACAATGCCTCTTTATCGTCTCCCAAAGACCATCGATATCGCATACAAACATTGCTCCTAGCACCCACCACAGTCAACACCGGAACATTCCGGAAAATAACAACCACATCCCAACAAACTAAGGTTCATGCTGTCATTCCAGACCAGTTAGAAACACCCTGTCCCAGAAAAAACAGAAAAAGAGGCCATGAACTCACCAACAACACTGACCCTGCATCTCCTCTTTCTGTTTCCACTTCCTTGCAACTATCATTGCTTCTTTCAATTTCTGACACTCTTTTTTGAAACTTTTGTTTTCCTCGTCGTCTCCCAGACCTCGAATTCTGTCTTCAAGAATGCGTAGTGCCAGCGATAACTCCACAACAGACATCCATATCAAATGAAACTGACCAGCAGTTCCTTTCTGGACATCTATGTAGTCACTCAATGATCCTATTCCGTCAGTACAATTTCTACGAATAACGATATAGTGTACGCCTCAGGATCAACAACGAAAATCACAATACATACTCTTCTCCCTCGGGACCCCCCGAAACGTCTTCCAAATCTTCATCCCCTGCTCCTCCTCCGTATGCGTCGAAACCCGAAACTTGAACATCTTCCCCCCGACACACAGAACCTGGAACCAGAAATGCTCATTACAAAGGAAGTACTGCTCGACTAGATCCTCTAGTTTGTATATTGCCAGGCCGTCATCGGGATAGTTGAATCGGTATGGGCCGAGGGATATGTCCATTGTGCCAGTGTTTTTATGCCGTATATCATGTTCTGACTGTTTGAAGTGTGTAGGATTGATGGACAAAAAATACCGATAAATATCCTTCCCGCCCGCCAATCCTATATAATAAACAAGAAAGAACAAAAGAACAAAAGCACGGCACAAATAAAGAAAATTTAACATCTGTCAGGGTCAGAGTTTATTAGAACCACCGCCTATCACTATGGTCCCACAATCCTCCGATAAACCGTTCTTCTGTCTGAAACATCATATCAAAGACCCTGGCGCAGCGAACACAGCCCCAGGGTCCGTCTGATATTAGCGTGGTTAGTTTGAAACATGACTTTAGCATGTACGGAGGAGAGCACTTGTTCGGATATAGTACGGAGTTTGTATATACTATTTAGTAGGTATGCACGACGAGTACGGAGTAGTAAGCGAGTCGGTGGAAGAGCCTTGATGAGGTTAGGGTTGAACTACGGAGGACATTTCCTTTCTGGATGATTTTTTGATCGGATGACATCACGGGGATGATGATCTGATAAGATAACAGTCTGATTAATCCAACTTTAGCCGTCGTCTATTGGCTATCGCTGTTGACACTATCCATCCTCGTTTCTACGCCGGATATCCGTTCTCATCTACAAGTACGCGCTTTCAGAGCTATAATGCTAGTCGCATAACATCAACCTGTTCTAACAGATGGATCCCGCTCAAACAAAAGAGGCACCCCCGGCCCTAACCGCCGACACATACTCCCAAGCCCACTCCCATCCAGATCGCGACGACTACACCCGCGCGCGAAAATCAAAATTCCGCTTCAAATCTTCTTCCAAATCACGAGCCTCACGCGACGACCCAGATACACACCGCCATAGTCACCGCAAAAGAGGCTACAGTGACCGTGACCACCACCGTTCCCACCACCGTTCCCACCACCGCTCCAAACGCCACAACCACACCACCACACCGCCGCCAGAGGACAACCCACGAGGATTATCGCCCAATGCAGCCTTCCGCGAATCCCTCTTTGATGCCCTCGGCGACGACGAAGGTGCTGAATACTGGGAATCTATTTACGGTCAGCCCATCCACAACTATCCTGTCCCCAAGGGCCCGAATGGGGAACTCGAGTCCATGACCGAGGATGAATACGCGGCGTACGTGCGGACAAGAATGTGGGAGCGTACGAGGGAGGGGATGGTTGAGATACAGGAACAGTTGATTCGAGAACGACGAGAGAAAGCAAGAAAGGAAAAGGAGAGGGTGAGAGGGGCTGAGGGGGAGAGAGAGAGGAGGGCGTTTGAGAGGGCTATGGAGGAGAGCCTTGCTAGGGGGCGGGAGAGGAAGATGGGGAGGGTCTGGAGGGGAGTTGGGGAGGGGTATTTAAACCGGTGGGATATAATCAATTCGCTGAGGGAGGGGAGCCGTGAGGAGACTGATGGGCGGAAGGATATGGGGGAATTGGTGTTTTGGCCTGTTGAGTCTGGGAAGAGGAGTGATGTTTCGGGGGAGGCGGTTGAAGAGTTTATGCGGCTTGCGCTTGTGCCAGTCTCTGCGCCGGAGATGGGTGGTGATGAGGCGTTGGTTTCTGTGCTGAAGACGGAGCGTGTTCGGTGGCATCCGGATAAGATCCAGCATCGGTATGGTGCATTGGGGATTGATGAGGATATTATGCAGAGTGTCACTGAGATTTTTCAGATTATTGATCGGATGTGGAATGAGTTGAAGGAGCGGGTTTAGCTGTTGTTATTTTTCATTGCATTGGCGTTAGAATTGTTTTATGATACCCTACATTGATTGCGTTACTGTGTCTAGGTTATACGGTATCCAAAAGGTTACATCATCCGCTTCGTTGACAGAAAACAGGCTATGTATGCGACAAACTAACGAACCATACGAATATAACATTTTCTCCTTTCTCCCTTCCCTCACTTAGAACCTGTTATACCGCTGCTTAGCCCGATAAGCCGTGTATCCAAAGTACCCACCCACAAGCGCAAAGACAAACAAAACAGCCTTAAACAAGAACCAACCCCAACCATCAGACTCCTTGGTCTTACTTTTAGAAGTCTTGACAGTACCCCGGTCCTTAGAAGCGCTGGAAGAGCCTCCGCGCGCAGGACCTGCCGGACCTCCGCCAACACTGTACAGATTTTGGGTCTTGAGCGAGATGACGTCGTGATTGTCGCTAAGTTCACCGGTTTCAGCGGAGAGACCGAGGTAGGCGACGGAGGGGATGGCAATGTTGGCTTCTTCAGCGTTGAGTTCGAAGCACGTTGTCCAGCTGTCTTCGGATTTGTATTGAAGTTCGAGAGTTAAGGATTGGTCGTGGAAGTAAGTTAGGCGGGCTTTGGTGGGGATAGAGGCGCCTCGGAGGCCGCGTGCCTGTCTTGTTAGCACATTTCAATTGTTCTTGGTGTTTAGTGACGTACAGAACATCCAGCCAACTGGTTGGCCTTTCCATCATGCGCCTGGTCATAGCTCGTCTTGCCATCACCCATCATAGCCATGACAAATGGAAACGAGGTACCGGGACGGTTGTTCTTGTAGGTGTCGAAGAAGATACCAAGACCCTCGAAGTTATCCGTCGAGCCAAAGACCGGGCCCTGTACTGCGCGCTGCTTGGTAAGCCACAGGGCGAATCCATCGCCGTGCAGGTTACCTTCTCCGTGGATTTTGAATTCGAGTTCAATCTGCCGTTATTAATACTCATTCCTTACTACTCCAGCAGGCAAAGAGACTCACTTCCCAGTTAGTCGCAGTCAACGGAACCCGCGAAAATGCCCATCCTTGTTGCGACGGCCGGTCCGAGGTAAGACGGATATACCTGATTATTTAGCCTCATCCCCTATACAAACAATCCCAGGCGAACATACTGGTCAGCGCGAACAATCGTATCACCACCAAAATCGAACCAGCGGCTTTGGAAGTCGGAATCCAGGTAAGGCTATCGACGTCAGAAGTTATGACCCTAAACAAGCACCCCGAGAAACTAGACCCACCGGTGAGAGACTGTGAGTGCGGAGCTATTCAAGTTAGCACCACTCCTTTCACTCCTTTCAATTTAAGGGCAAAAGGGGGGCGTACTGGAATACTCTTGATATTCGAATCGTCATAAGCATTGGTCAGCGGGACAGTCGCCAGGCCCACCAGACCGAGTAGGGACGAGAGCCGCGGGAGGAGCATGTTGGCTGTCAATCAACGATATATATAAAATAAGAAAGTTGCAAAGAGAGTAGCTGAAGCAATTGTAGTATCGAAATCGAAGAAGAATGGAAGTTGAAAGACAGACAGTAGGCGAATGATTCTCGCGAGGGGGGCGTAGCAAGGCAGATCGATAGCTATACCGGGGTAC
The DNA here is from genome assembly GCF_000600275.1 of Aspergillus ruber CBS 135680. NCBI lineage: Eukaryota > Fungi > Ascomycota > Eurotiomycetes > Eurotiales > Aspergillaceae > Aspergillus > Aspergillus ruber. The sequence goes on from NW_024467301.1 coordinate 777,345, forward strand.
CTACTACCTAGTTGTATTGTTATAGCGAGGTTAGTGTGGTCAATGTCACCGGGACACTTTTACCACAGAGACATAAAAGAAGCCCTCCAGCAGAGAAGCAAAATAGCCGTAGAAAGAAAAGGAGTGAATGTATACGAAGAGAAATGGCCGGCAAGACAAGTCCCATAAACATCCAAGTGTCCACATCGGAGTCTAGGGTGGCGCCTGTGGCGCAACAGGGCAGCTCTGCACTAGCCACACTACCGAGATTTGCATCATCACTACTACCACAATTACTACAACTATACCTTCTCACACCAATTCACCTCTTTTCACCCTATACACGACATAAAAATAACTCAAAATGGCCATCTTCGGTTCCAGCTCCGGCTCGTCTGGCAACGTCGACGAGATCAAATCCACCATCATTAAGCAACTGCAACAAGAAGCCGCCGTGAACAACGCCCGGCAATTGATCGGAGTGCGCTACACCCTCTCCTTCAATCCAGACTACTACCCCCAACTATATGCCAGCGCAATTGACTAATGTGTAATAAACACAAACAGAAAGTCAACGAACACTGCTTCGACAAGTGCATCCCCTCGCCAGGTTCGACCCTTTCGTCATCCGAAGAAGGCTGTCTCTCGACATGCATGGAGAAGTACATTTCGCTGTGGAACGTTGCTAGCAAGAGCTACATTGCGCGGGTCGGAAAGGAGAGCAAGAAGTATGGGTCGCAGGAGACTATTGCTATGAATTCGTTGGCTACTGGTGGGGATTAAGGCATGATGTATGATTGAAAATGCAATTGAGGGGTGTTGTCTTGTGATGAATTTTCAAGATTGTACGATATGGTGAATGCGAGTGCAAATGAAAACGTGTATAGTATGTACGCGTTTCTTGTTGAATAGAGTAGACCAGGTGGGTGCCAAGGTAGTCAATTGTCATTGAACTATATAATCACACAAGTCGAGAAGATAACTCCAGGATTTATAATTAGATACTCGAAATGACAGCGATGAAAGTCACATGAGAAGAATATTCACAAGGCTTGCATAGAACAAAAAACAATGCTGACAGTCAGATACAAAGAGCAAGCCCAAGATTTCAAACCACATATCCTGAATGAGCAAAAACAAGACCGGATAAATCTTGGTGGACGTCAGCAATTGACGAGCTGAGTACCGACCTATACCAAACCCAACCGATGAGAAGATTGACCAGCAACCTGGCTAGCCAACGGCAACTTTTATCCCATTGTTGCTAATATATCCCAGAGGACCGTAGTGGTTCCTTATTCGATCTTCGTCTCCCGGCTGTGTGCTACCAGTACGAGGATGCCGGTGTTCCAGACAGACATCCTGTTATAATGCGAATTACCATTCTATCATAATTCAGCACGGCACTAGAAGTCAGGGAATAGATGACCATGTCTGTAGAGGGTTAGTTATGAACGCCACTTCATAAATGTTGTAAAATGTACTTACTGATCATCACCCGGAAGACCGTACGATTCAGTCTCCTCAGGGTACCGGTCATACTGGCTGGCATCTCCCTGTCCTCCCCGGATAGGCGGCACATACGGAGCATCAATGTCCTTCCTGGCTAACCGGTCCCAAGTCACCTCTGCAAACCACGGATGCTGCTTGACATCATCCGAGCCGCCGTGCAAGTTACCCAGACGCTTGGTCAGGTCTGCGGTGATCAGCTGCGAAAGGAGATCGACGGCATCGGGGTGCAAGTATGGCGGGTACTTGACTTTTCCGCGGAGGATGTTCTCGTAGATCTTGACTGGCGAGCCGCTGTCCCAGAACGGCGTAAACCCGCACAGCATTTCGAAAATCAATATACCCAGAGACCACCTTTATCTAGTCAGCAACAATCATGCCGACCAGAAAGTTCCTATTAACTCACCAGTCCACCGATTTGTTATAGCCCTTGGACGACACTACTTCCGGAGCAAGGTAATCGGGCGTACCGCAAAGGGTCCATGTGATATCTGGGACTTCCTTTGCAAACCCAAAGTCGGTAATCTTCAAGTGACCATGACGGTCCAGCAACAGGTTTTCCGGTTTGAGGTCACGGTAAATGATCTGTTGGGTGTGTAGATAATCCAGCGCAAGAGTCACCTCAGCGGCATAGAACTTGGCAACGGGGTTGGGGAATCGCTGCGCACTGGGGTCAGTTGCGGCTTCGACTTGCTCTCCATGTAAAGGAACACACCTGAGACTTGCGCAGCAAGCTAAACAGTTCACCACCCTCGACAAAGTCCATGACCATGTACAAATTCCGCGAATCCTGCCATGTACCCCACAGCGTAATCAAGAACGGGTGCCGAGCGCGACTCAGCATCTTGCGCTCATCATTGGTATGCTCAATCTGTTTCATCTTAACCACCTGCGCCTTCTTCAAGACCTTCATAGCATAGAACCGGTGGTTATGTGTCGACTGTACCAAATGCACGCGACCGAAACTACCGGTACCTAGCGTACGTTGCAGGGCAAAGTCCTCCAGCGAGTACTTGTTCTTGGTGACACGATCTGACCGGCTTTGTTGCTGCGCATGTTGCTGTTGCTGGTTGCTCTGCTGGGCCTGCGGCTGATGTAATTGTTGCTGCTGCTGATGTCCACCCGAAGCATGCTGATTATTATACTGGTGTTCTTGTTGTGATCGGTGCTGCGCAGCTTGCGGCTGGGCAATCTCATTGGCGTTTGGTTGGGTAAAATTGGCTAGATTCTGAATACTGGTGCCGCCATGCGACTGCTGCGGCTGTTGGGTCGCCGGGGAGAGGTGGTGGGATTGGTTGTTGGTAGCTTGCATGGGTGCGCCTGGGAGGAAGGAGAGGAGAGAGAATTAGCACCACCGGGGAGAAAGAAGACAGGTCTGACTAAGAATGTGAAATTGAGTGAAACAACGGAGAATTTGAGAGTTTCAGCGTGTACAGAAAGAGGGGAAGACCGGGAAAGACAAAAGATTGAGAGGAGAAAAGAGAGAGTGTGTGAGAAGGAATGAGGGAGTGTGGCGGCGGAGGGGAAACCGGCCGCATTTGGGGTGACGTTTGTGTTTCGGCAACGGTGGACGGCCACGAGAGCAGGAAGGACCAACCTGATTCTTGCACCTCTTTGCTCAGTGTGTGCGAATCTTTGGTCCGCCGTTTTTTCAAAAGCCCACCGAGGTTCGGCATCAGGATTGAACAATTGGTCAAGTTCTCCTATTTGAATAGGGGACCGGGGTGGATGTAGCGGTGATGGGACGAGACGGGGTACAGAGAGAGAGAGAGAGAGAGAGAGAGAGAGAGAGAGAGAGAAGAGAGAGAAGAGAGAGAAAGAAGACTAGGAGAACTGGAGAAAACGGAATAGACAATTGACAGTCCACAGGGTGACTCTATTAGAAAAGTGTTAAGAAATGTTGAAAGGTGAAGTGAAGGAAGAAGAGAGGTAGACTGAAAGAGCAGACAGCGAACAGACAGTGGGGAAGAGCTTGATGTCACCACAGGGCACTAATATCCTCACCAACTATGCACAACTACCAGTATTTTCTATGGAGAGCTACATTCATGATCCTCTACCACGACCACATATTCTCTCACTCAGACTGACGATGATGAGAGCATCCCTCTGTCCCACGGTTCCCTTCTGGAGAATGACGCTATGGGGGCAACCTCTCCGCTTGTCCCGAGCATCTCAAGTATGTACGAGAATGAAACAACCATCCGCTCATTACCCTGAAGCGTGTTTGAATACGACACTCAAAACTGTGTAGTCAGATGGCAATATTCTGAATTCATTTCTAACACTAAACTCCAGTAACAATGCAGCAATCCAAAGAAGACTAAATCCGATAATGCGCCATGTTCTTCTTAATCTCGTCCACAATTTCAACCGCCTCCAACGCATTCCTCGCCTCAAAGTCATACCGCTTTTGTTCCGTAGCATCATTACCCCGAAGTACTACTACCCGGAAACTCTTCGGATGCCGGCGACTTACCTTGCACCCGACCACATCGTTGAAGCTGATCGACCGTGTCTTCGCATCCGACACCGTCTTTCCAGTGTCCGGCGGCATGATATGCATGTAGTCATTGTCAAATGTAAGCGTCCGATGGTTCGAGGCTGTAAATGACATGGATTGTTTGCGGAACACGTGGTACCGCCTGTAATAACCACCGACGAGATCCGGTTTTTGGGTCAGCGGAAGCATGCGTTGAGCGGCCTTCTTGCTCTTCTTCGGGTTTCCAGCGTTGTCAATTAGCAACGGTGCGTTGGGCGAGGAGCTGTGCGGTGATCCCGTCAAGGCCAGCGGCCCGGCCCCGAACCGTCGCCGGACCAGATCCAGCTCTGTGATATTGCCCAGCGCTTCAACTGTACGGTCCAGCGGCGCTACCGTGTTCGATCCCATCACCTTTAAGAGATAGTTGCCTTTGTCCAGACCCCATCGCTTGCAGACCGAGTCCAGGAGCTCTGCAATGTAGCTGTCCGTCGTTGTATTGAGAGTCATAACGTGCGTAGAGGCTTCCAGGTTAATGAACCGCACTTTAATTGTCTTGGCAACTCCCATGCGAGGCGTAGCATGCGACACCGGCACCGCTGGACGGTCTGCCGGGGTTAGAGTACTATCGTTCAAGGCCGACGAGAATGGCTGACCCAGGATGGGATTGGGCCGAGCAGGCGGTGCTCTGAATTGTGCAGGTTGCTGGGTTGGCGGCACAGCAAGTGCAGCAGTAGGCTCATTGCTCTCCTCAGTAGATATGGTCTGGCTGAACTTGGGGTACAGACGTTCGTTCTCCTCAAAGTCTGCCTGAGATGCCTCGACAAGCGCAAATTCGTCGTACTGCTTGCCTCTCGACCTCCCTCGCGCGCCACCTGCCCGATTGTTGTTGTTTGACGTGAAATCTGTAATCGGTGACATTCGACCTAGCGGAGGGAAGTCATACTCCACTTCACCATCCTCGACCATCCGCAGCGTCCAGCGGTTGACGGACAACTTGCTGCGCTCTATGGCTGGCTGATGGCCTTCACTCCCATACTGCCAAAGAGCAAGCCCAATAGCCTCTGCAACAATCACCGGAGCCGGCTGCTCAGAGATCTTGGATTCACGAGCAAGTGGCATGTCAAGGGGTTCCTCCGGATCTGACGAAAATGGAACGTAGATCTTGATATTTAGAGCATCGATTAAACCCTTGCCGGCGAGCGTCGCGAACATTTCCACGGGGTTGGAAGGTGCTTTCTTTCGAGCAAGTAGATTCTGGGTGAGCAAGCTCACAGGCTTCACTTGACTAATGGGTCGTGGAGGCGGAAGATCCTGCAACTCTGGTGCTGGGGTTTTAGTCTTCCTAGGCGACGCATTTTGGGACCCCGATGTATTTTGCAGCTTGTGCATCAATGCGATCGGGGATGAGGACCCTAGAGTACCGGTAATATCGACATCCTCGAGCAACGAAGCAGATCCTGCGGTGGCATCGAAATCGGACGATAGCCCGGATCCAACAGATTCTCCACCCGAATTCTCAGCTTCCTCATTCAAGTCATCAACCGTCATGGTATCGCGATTGCTCGTTCTGTGGTCTTCGGGCTCAATTACCCTGTTCCGCGAGGAGAACCGAATCTGCTGCCCCTTAAGTGCGGTAGACTCCATTTCATTGTCCGACGACAGGTCGCTGCTCGTAGTCGTATCTCGCCGCGGTCGTTCATTCTTCACAGAAACAGCTGTTCCCAGGGACCCTGTACGGTAGTGATTGCTGGTATGCGGATGTGAGGGCGATGTGACCATGAGCTCTGGCCGCTCATTTCGATCATGCGAACGTATCGGAGAGGAACCGGCTCGCGTCCGTATCGGAACTTTGGAGAAACTGATCGGTTGGCTAGTCCTGCATCCGGGTTAGAACCTCAACAGACTGGAATCCATAGACAACAAGTGCCCAACTGACCTTCGTGAGCTCTCCCCATCATCATCACTATCGTCACTCAAATCACTACTATCATCCTCCTCAGCGATCCGGTGATCCTGCTGCTGCCGTTCCCGCCGACGAGGCTTCTTCCCATGCCGCCCATGATGTCTCCGCCCAGTTACTTCCGCACTGCTCTTACCTGTCACCATACCCCCTTCCTCATCCTCCCCATCCTCCCCCAACCCGCCATCAGCCAACTCCTTATTCGCACCAAACCGATAATAATCGCCGGAAAGAGTCGTCGTAGGAATCGGCGGGGAATATGTCCGCTTGATATGTGCAGCGGCTATTTGGGTGTAGGGGTTCGCAGAAGCCGAGGACCAGCCCGCTGCGCGGAAACCGGGCGTGTTGAGGACGGAATTGTTGACGTTGATTAGACGGTCTCCGATTCCATCTTTTATTGTGGACAGGTACGAGGTTCGGAGCTGCCAGATAGCGAAACTATCCAAAAGCACCTGAATTAGTACCCCGAAGAGGCATGAGGAGTGAAAAAGGAGGGGTGAACGCGCGCGGGACATACTCTTCGTTATGAAGGAGCGACATCTTTTCGGTGGGGATAAGGATAACTCTCAGAGGATATATATAAATAAGAAGAGGCGATCAAGTAGGAATCAGGATTGAGCCGATCTGTATTGATGTGATAGACAGCCCACCGTCAGTGCGTAGAGGGCATGGTCTTTCGAAGCTGTAAGAGAATGGATGGCGAGCGCCCACTGTACACGATAGAAAGATGAGGAGGCAAGAAAAGAATGAGTTTGGATCAACCAGGACCAGCCTGGCTTAGCGAACACCAGCCTGCGAAGATGCGAAGAGGTGTATAAGTAGCATATAATCAGCGTGCTAGTTATTCCGTTATTCCGATCCGGGCGGAGGACTAGTCCGTCGGTTTTTCTACGTTCTCTTTGGAATTGTTCATCATCTGCCAACTGTGACTCTTCTGTCTAAGAATGTTACACAATGGCAAATGGCCGTATGCCAGCACGCTGCTCGTGGCGTGGCGTGCATGTTTATGATGCCGCAACGCAGAAGTATCTTGGGGGGTGTTCACCAGGCGGGTTCGATCACATACGCGAACTTCGACGATATGCTGCACGGTATCTTGTTGGTCACTATCGATCATTTCTCGAGTGCGAGAGTCTTTAAAATGGATTTGGCTTCTTGAGGTGGGCCACGAATGTGGGACGAGACTACGGGCATATCCAAAACCAACCCTCCACTCCGCCTTCGATTTTCTTCTTGATCAATCCTGATGTGTTTACTCTTGAAGGACCTCCTTTGGCTCTGTGCATACTGACATGATATAGGACGGTTACAAAATCTAGTAAATGTAGGAACATATAAATACACCCATAAGTCCTGGCTGGGAGGACATGCACATATGCAGCTGAGACAAAAACTCCTAAAGCACTAAGGACGCCAAAATGTACACACTCAACAATATCAAGAAGATCAAGCCTTAGCTTTAGGCTGTCTGGCCTTTCCTTTCTTCGGTTTCTCCCCCGCCTCATCGTCATCCGCAGCTTTCTGTTTGCCCTTTTTCCCTTTGCCGGCCGCAGCCTTCTTCTTCGGCAAACTGACATACTTGTCCTTCTTCAGATCAAGTTCTTCATCCTCATCCTGTTCCTTCGACTCCTCCTCGACCACCTCCTCTTCGTCCGACTCGTCGATCGCATCTTCAATGTCAGGCTTCTCCTTTGGCGTCTTCTTCGGTGCCACGACGTTGCTAGCCTTCATGAACGGTAGAGGATGCGAGCGCTGGTTATATACACGCGTGAATGCAGCCTTGGTCTGGGTCTCAAGCTTGACGGTAGATTCATCCATTGGCCCAAGCCCAAGCTCGAGAAGAGCATCCCAGTCCTCGCGGGTCAGGAAGTAACTGTCCATGAAATCGATAACTTCCTCCACGCTGTCTTTGCCCTCGTTCTGCAGCCGGCGAACCAACTTCTCCCAGACCAGCGGCATGTATTGCTGCCGGATCTCATCCCTATCGCCAGAAGAACGGAGCCGCATGTGGCCCTGAATCTCTTTGACATAGCGCGACATTTTCCCTGGATTCCTATGTCAACAAAACTGACTCAGATAAAAAGGAAAAAGAAGCATACCTTGCTTGCTATTGTGCCCCAGCCAGCTAGTAAACCCCGGGCGTTCCATCATGTTTCCGTAGGAGAAGCTAGCTGGACGAACAAAACTGAAAGCAGCATGCGTTGGCATTAAGCTCCATTGCTGCTGCGAGCCATGGATCATTCTGTCAACAAGGTCGCCATCACTGATGCTGGAAGCCGCATTATCTGCGAGTTCAAGCATCTTCAGTTTCTGCTCCTTGCCCTGATAATTATTGGCAAGCACTGGCTTCGTCTTCAAATAGTTCTCCTGAAGCATCAGGTAGCTAAATTCGTGGTCATTGAAGTAAAGTTCAATCTTGTCGTTCAATGTGGACTTCGAACTGGGAGAAAACATCTGAGAGTTGAGAATCTTGCCAACAATATCCCACGGCTTCAGTATCACATGCTTCTCCCATGCTTTAGACATCTCCTTGCCCTTGTCATAGTCCAAATTCTGCTGGTCAAGTTTCACCGTTGAGAGCATGTTGATAACTTGACGGATATCGGCATGGGTACCTTCGATTAAACCGTCCAAAACGGGAGGTGGGATCTTCAAGCCTTCTCTAAAGCAGATCGTAGACAACCTAGCTCTGATTTGGTCAGCGGTTGGGCGCCTAAAAGGAACCTCATACGTGACGTGATCGAATGGCTTCATCTTCGGAAGCCTTCGCTCGTTACAAATGAGAATGAGAGGAATTTGCGTTTTCTTCGCAACTGCAGCCATAGCGCCGACACCACCTCGATCGCCTGCCGACATTCCGTCCACCTCATCCATAATCAGGACCATGTTCTTTTTTTCACTCTCGACTTTCTTACCGGAGCCCGAGAAATATCCCTGGAGAGAGGTAGTGTCTAGGACGCCGAGGAGACCATTTTCCACAAGCTTCTTGCTTCTGGTGTCACTGGCATTGGACTCTAATACATCGTAACCTTCAAGCTTAGCCACCATATGCGCCGCAGTAGTCTTACCAATTCCTGGAGGTCCATGGATCATAACAGAGCGGTATTTACCAGAACCATCTTTTCCGGGACGGCTAAAGTTCGTTTTCGCATTCTTCCGCCAGTCACGGAGCCAGTTCTGGAGTTTTTCGACAGCCGCTTTGTTGCCACAAATCATGTTGATTGACGTCGGTGCGTATTTTGTTGTCCAGAGACGGTCGTCCACCTTCACGCCTTGAGAAGCCACTGGACCCTGAGCACTAGAAGGACTAGGGGCAGCAGCCGCCATGGCCTTCTTTTTGCGCGACTCTTCCTGATCAATCTCAGCAGCCATGGCACGGATTTTCTCTTCGTCAGCCTTCCTCTTAACATCATGTTTCTCAGCCGCCTTTCCATCACCGCCATTCGCAGGAAGTCGCCTAATCAGCTCAAAAAGTCCCTCTTCATTGATAGTCTTCAGCTTGTGCTTTTGTATTGTCGCCAGTTTGCTGGGCCCGGCATCACTACCCAGGACAACGTAGCTTGTCTTTGAGCTAGGGGCACCAGTAACCTTGCCGCCGTACTTTTTTACCAAATTTTGACCCTCTTCGCGACCTACCACCTCAAGTACACCGGTAAAAACGAAAGAAAGCCCAGCAAGACAGTTCTCAGCGCCCTCTGGTAGTTCGGCAGATCCACCACCCGGAGGTGTTCTTGATCGCTGAGCAGCGAAATTGAATTTCTTCTTTTCATCACCCTTTGGAGGAGGCGAGGGAGGTTTGATCATCGGAATGCTGTCAAAGATATCTTGAATCTCTTTGCTTTCCGGCCGAGCTTGCTTGGTGGGAGATGCTTTTGATTTCTTTGTCGATGGGACTGAGGAAGTTGGCGCTTTTTTCTTCGTATCGTCCTGTGTCTCATCTGCTTTATCAAGTACCTCAGATTTCCGCTTGCGCGCAGGTCGTTCAGCTGTCGATTTCGAGGCTTTTGAAGAGGATTTCGGAATATCCTCCATGACCACGTCGTCATCCTCTTCAGCACTAGAGGCTTTCTTGCCACGCGCTGTCTTTCCAGTAGCTGCTGTTGCCGGCCTTACAGCCAGCTCTTCGAGGTCGCTATCATTATCGCTGTCGCCCTCCATATAGTCATCGTCGCGTTTGCCCGATTTTCCATACTCCGTCGCAAATATATCGTCGCCGCCAAGACCCTCATCATCGTCAGCAGCCTTGCTTTTCTTCGTAGTTTCCCGGGGTGCGCGTTTTGTTGGTTTTATTGAGACTTCAACAGCTGGCCTTTCTTTCGCTTTTCGGGGACTTCCGGCTTTGCGATCGCTAGCTGGCTTTTCCTTCGTAGCCGGGGGTGTAGCGGTAGGAGTTTCATTGCTCGGTTTCGTGGACCGGCTTTTCTTCTTACTAGAGCCGAAGTAATCTGATGTCGACGTGGGTTCTCCTTTGGCCGGTTCGGGCTTTCTTCAAATCACCAATGTCAGTAACAGCCAGAGGAGTTTGAAAACATGCTGCACGACGTACGACTTAGCTGGGGCTTTAGCTTTTGGTGTCGGTGCCTTGGTCTCAGCTACCTCCTCGTCGTCACTGTCGTCCACAACCTTTCTGCTGCCTATGTTTCCCTTAGCTTAACCCACTGGTTCTAGAAATTAGGCCGATCCATACGCTTTTTTCTCGTCGCAGTCGAATCCTGAATCCAATCAATGTTAGCAATACGACAGAGTACCCCCGAGGGAGGTATAACAACATACCTCTTTTTTCGTCGGCGGTTTCGCAGGCGACGAGTCAGACCCTTGGCTAGGTTTGCCAAAGAAACTCCTAATATCGGTAGGCATGGTATTTCATTCCAAAGCAAGCATCCCCTGTAGCTCCAAAATATATTCCAAAATGAATCAACAACAGAAATGCCCAAAGAGCAATGTATCAAGCTCTTCTATTAAGAACACGGCAGAGTGACGCGCCTGCCTGGATTGGCGACGTGAAGGCAGCAGATTACATAAGAAACACGCGTGTAGTCCGTGCGTGGTATTATTACCCTTTTAGGTCCGGAATCGGAGATGCGGATATGCCGATAATCCAGAAGTTATTCAAGATTCATTAACCATCGCTTTAGCCGATAGACAGTCCAATATTCACGGCCACAATGGGTCTGCATATGAAGATGTTTGGAGGGCCTCAGCTGGCCTCTTTTCGACCTACTGGTGAGAAATCATGAGGTCCTTGGAAGGGAAAAGTTTTCACAAACACTGACGCTCGAGACGGCAATAGGTTTGACAACGCCGTTCGCTGCCATTCCGTTCTCGCGATGCTTCTCTACCACATCCCCCGCGCTCGACTGGCTTACGCCTAAATTCGCGGAAAGATCTAAGTCGCCAAAAGGTCGTCCGCATGTCGCCACCGGTGGTTCTACTCGGGGTACGACTGTTGTGTGGGGGGATTATGGATTGCGCATGAAAGACCACGACCGCAGAGTACCGGCTCTACACCTCAGAATCGCAGAGGAAACGATCAAGCGGAGACTACGTGGGATGGACTACAACCTGTACAAGCGTGTGAGCGCCAACATTGGTGTGTACACCAAGGGTAACGAACAGCGTATGGGTAAGGGTAAGGGAAAGTTCGACTATTGGACGGCGAAGGTTGCCGTGAGCCGGGTGGTCTTTGAGCTTAGCGGGAAAGTCCACGAGAAGGTCGCCAGGGAGGCATTCCGTTTGGCAGGTCACAAGTTGCCCGGTATGTTTCCAATGTTGCAATAAATGGGTATGAAGCTACTGGTACTAATACATGTTGATTGCAGGTCTTTGGGAATTTGTCAAGAAGGGCGACCCCCCTGTGGTCGGCCTGACGAAGCTCGGAAACGGAGTCACTTTAGAAAGCCTCAAGCGCCCACGCAGAAACCCGCCTCTCGGCACGGACGCCGAAACCACAGGACCCAAGTCGGTCACGTCCAACCCATCCTCCTCCCAATAAACCTCTTTCGCTTCCATAAGTCGCCTTTCTCATGCCTTTATTACACGACCGCGCCGATGTTAAGCTCCAACTCCTGAGCCGGGCCCATACCTTTGTTGATTTCTCGTCTTCGCCGCTACTCTATCATTACCCTCTTGGGCTTGGTTCTCGGGCTTCAAATCTTTTGTACACTACTGTCAGCTTCTGACATGTTTTCTTTTTCATGTATTGTCTTTATGCAGATGACTTTGCCACGAGGAGTTCGACAAAAGGGAAATGAATACAAAACAACATACCTTTATCCGTTTCACCTCGCAATCCACCTCCGGGTTCACCGGTTTCCAGCTGACGAGCCATTTTCAAATCCTCGTCTTTGTGCTCACCAGATCTGAAAGTAGTTTTCATCTGGCTCTTGGTGTGCTCCTCGCCGGCTGGGGTTCCGGTTAGTTATTGTTCTCGGTGATTACTGTAGCAACACCCACCACCTAGCTGGCCAGTCTGCTTTTCTGGAGGCTCAACGAAGGTATGCGTAGATTCATATCTGCAATTGTTAGATTCAGTCAACGCAACACATAATTCCTGATGAATTCGTAGGTATCGGGGTAGCATACTGCGTGTTCTCCCCACCGGGTTCAATGTCGAGAAGCTGAGGGTTGGGCATTGTGGAATGTATTACACGAGTGCAAATAATGCGACTTGATGGTTTAAGTTGAATTCAATGGATTGTTTTGAATGTGATGCCTCGCCGCATGATAGTGATGTGTAGGCTCTATATATGTCCGGTTGCGAGGTATGACGTAGTTCGTCCCATGTTGTAACTTGATGTATTTTAGGGGTGATTGTTCTTGACACAAATAGTTCTAGCTTGTATGTGACCTCAGCCTTTTTTTCTCTGTTTTACATGAACACAGCTTAAGCCTGTACCGCTATGGTAATTGGAATAGAAACGACGAACTTGAATTAGTATAATGATGCTCTCTTTCTTCAAATGCTAGGACATGATATTATACAATCATTATTCATTATTTCTTGGCTTAGAAGTCCATGCCCATGAGATAACTATCCTAAATGTCAGCAGATGTTTTTTGAACACCTCTATAGATAAGAGACGAACCTTTCATAGATGCGCATGAACTTGGCTACGAAAGCCTCCAGATGGAATATCACTTTCTGTATAGTGTGTCAGGACTATCTTCATTAATTGATTCTTTAGGGAACTTACAGTGCCTTGCTTGATTCTATGTTCGTAAAAGGCAGACCACTTGATGACGTCTGGCTTGAGGGCATCATCAACCTTGGTAACGAGCTTGAATGTCAACGTCTTGATAATAGTCGTAGGTGGTATACAGTGGGTTAACAGGTCATATAACCGCGCGCGAACCTGCAACAATCGAGCAGGTGATCGCTCCGCGAGGATCTCTTCTGCCGTCAAAGAAATAAGAGCTTCCCAATCCGGTGGGGGAATTGGGGTGCTGTCCGACACCTTCTCACTTTGAGCGTAAATTGCCTCGAACATAAGTAACGCCCGTCGAAGATTCCGTCCACTCTCCTTTGCTATCCTCTTGTTGAGCTCGGTCGCCTCATTCCACCCCTCCTTCTTGCCTGCAGTTTTTAGAACCGTGCAAATCTGTTCTTCCGTCGGCGCAGCAACCCTGACCAGCAGGGTACGGGAGCGAATAGGCGCGATGATATTCGAGGTGCTATTGGCCAGAAGAATCAATCGCATGTTGGGACTGTATTTCTCCATGGTCCGTCTCAGAGCCGCCTGCGCATCACGTGTCAAATGGTCCGCCTCATTGATCACAACGACCTTGAACCGTTGTTTCGCGGAGAGATCGACCTGCTGCGTCTGTGCGACTTCCTTCAGTAATTCCTGGACCACAACCCGGTCATAGTTTCCGACATCCGAGGGGGTGATTTCGAGGTGGTAGATTGAAGATACGATGTTGAATTCGAGTTTTCGGTTGCTTGTAGTTTGGAAGACTCGGGCGTCAATCTTGATCTTTTCAACTCCGGGGCCATATAGTTCTTTGAGTGTCGCGATGATCCGAGTTTTCTTTCCGGCCCCAGATGGTCCGTATACGAGGAGATGGGGGAAGTCACCGCTTTGTGCCTGTAGTGTTATTATGAGAGTGTCAGCCAGTTCTCGTTGTGATACGATGCTTTGAGGTGTTCCTACCAGAGACCTCAACCGGTCAGAAAGATCATGGTGGTAGGAGAGAGATTCCAAACTTCGTGGACGCAGCTTGTCAACTAGTAGAGCCATAATTACGCCTTAGTATTCAGTGTTCGCTCTTCTGTATATCGTTGTTGAAAGCTCGTCTCAAACGGGTAGAATTGAGCTTGGGTGCTCGACGCGTCGTGACGCGCGCTTACATGAGTGGGACGTGCACGGTCCCGTCGCGATCACCGACGACGAAGAACCCTAAATGCGCTCACATTGAAGCAAACTTGGTTTTATTGGGTTTCAGCTACCAATTATAAGATTTTCATTTGGGGACGTATATACATTCGGCTTTATTATTGTTGTCTTTGTATAATAAAATTACATAACCCCCCCGTGAACATATCTCTTCTAGCTGAGTTATCTGGTCTAGGAGATTGCCCTCAACTTGCTCACCATACCTCCAGCATAAAGATCCTAAGCGCTATGGTTGATTGATCGCTTGCATAGAGCTACGTAGTACTCTGTAAAGCCGCTGAGATATTTACTATGCAACTCGTATCTCAATCCATCTTGTCATTTTGCATAGATTCGGACTCTACGGAGGACTCCAAGTTGATAGAATCCTCTCCATCAAGCATAGCAGCAATATCTTCCAACACCCGACCTGCTGCCTCAGGGAAGATAAGGTAGATTATTAAGACATGCCAAACTACCAGACACGCAAGATACACCAAATACAATTTCCATTCGATCCGGCCAAACGCAATCGGATTCACACTGGTTGAAGAACGCTGCAGTGGCATTGGTAAAGAGCGTCACTGCAAGATCCTTGGAGCAAAGAGATAAAGGCATGGACTTGAGAGAGTAGGCGATAAACAAAGGTATATAGACCACATCATACGCGGGGAGAGAGACACAGGAACATGGAGGACGTTGAGACAAGCCACAGACGACATCTTCCAAAGCGGTCACACGCTAATGCACCTGCAGCGGCACAGAGTATTCACAACTGGAGGCCGTGATTGATGGCTGTTTGGTGCTGGGGGCTAGATATGACAATCGAGTTTAGGATTGGTACGAGTTAGTACGAGATTATACCTGCCTATCTGTAAGAATGACTGAATTGTCGAGACTGTGAATGACCTACCATTCCCTGCCCATTCTGTTATGATATCGATCAAAATACAAATGGTCAATTGTCGAAGATTCTCTTTGATCCTGAAAAAGGACTTCCAAACCGATTGAGATTCCTGAGAGATTTCCCTGTGAGTAGCCTCTGACATATTCCAGGAGCCAGAATTGACTGTTTTATTCTGTTTATCTTCGTTTGCATGATATTTGATTATGATTGTTCGCGTCTGCTCTGACCATCCGAAGGCGATGTCCCATTGGAAGCTTTCCGGTACAAGGCAGAGCCCAAATAATTGAAAAGTGGGTAGAATGGCCTGGACAATTACCACGACGATAATGACGATACAGCCGATTCCGACCTTTTACGGTCATCGGCACCGGCCATGTTCTTAGTAACTAGGCAGTACGCAGAAATCAGGATTATAGCACCAATGTGGCCGCTGTCAATAAGTTCAGGTAAGCTTATATTCTAAGAGACTCAGTAGGTTATTGATCAAGCTCATTACATCCGCTGGCGGCCGAGGATTTGAGCATGAATGCTACCCCACAGTTCAGCTGCCAAAAGCCTTCATTCATGGCATCTTTGTCAAACTCCCCATGTTGCAGCACCTGATTGCCTTTTTCTTTTGCGGTGCTGTAATTGTTGTTCAGGCTCATAATGCGATATCTACTTTAAAGAGATATAAAGCCAGCACCGGAAACCCATGGCTCACGTAGATTTATATACAATGTCCCTGAAAATTTGCTGTCTGTGTTTCATTCTGGAATAAAAGATATGTGCGACATGATTCACACGCAAGCTTCTCCTTATAGAATACAGTCTCTAATCTTCTGAGCCTATAGTCAACATACCGTGGATAGTCAATATCGAAATGTACAGCTATACATTGCTTGAGTCCCGCATCTAGATCCGATGAGACGAAGTATAATTTTCAGATACATATGCGAAGACAATCATTCCAACTTATAGCCGGCGACAGGGCTATAATGAATCTCCTTCCCCGGAATGACACCCCTGAATATGCCACGCTTGTCTGAGGTTCCTCCAGGTGTATTTTGGCGATCCATCAATCATCTCCAAAGGACAATAATTATCCTTCTGTCCTTATCTTCGCGGTCGAACCGCGAACAGTTGCAAAATTACTGCTTCGTACGTTCGATTCGTTTGGGAACAGTCCAAATCGAACCGATGGGAATGAGATCTCGATGAAGTGGAACATTTTTATACCTCTCTCGGCAAATCATATGCTGCGGACGCACCTATTTGCCATGACAGACCAGGAAAAAATTCAATGCAGACCCTCTGGTTCCGAAGCTGCCAACATTATTTCTAGTAAACGACCGATCTCGTCAGACGACCGCATCCAAGTGAACTTCGCTCTCCCGGCTCACAATGATATTATCGATGGCATTGGCATGCTGCACTTCTGGGTTCGTTACTTTGACTATGCACTGCAAGTCTATGATAAAGGTGAAATCTACCAGTTTCCACACTCCGGGGATGAATGAAAGAATCTGAGCCCACCGCTACGAGTTTCTGCAGCCATTCCAAACTCCCACCGGCGAACAGACTACTAGGATTAAGCGTGCCAGAGTTACAAGCTCAGCACTTCGCGAGAATATCGAGGTCGCTACCGTGCCGTGGCAGTCTACACGATACTCCCAG